>NC_133647.1:19107614-19707614 GCF_009905375.1 Apium graveolens
AAAAAATTTATTTGGTTTGATATTTAAATAATAAAGCATTGGTTTGACTAGTACAACTAACTAGTGGTTAATCATAAATTAATGTTTCTATTATTTTAAAAATATTTTTCAACGATCCAACCATATGGATGTCAATAGATATATATATTAGTGATATATACAAAATTTCATATCAAAATAATTTTATTTAGTTTGACATTTAAATATTACAACATCAATTTGACTAGTAAAGCTAACTAGTGGTTAATCCTGAATTAGTGTTTCGATTATTTCAAAAATATTTTTCAACGATCCAACCATATGAATATCAATAGATATATATAATAGTGATATAACCAAAATTTCATATCAAAATAATTTTATTTGGTTTGACATTTAAACATTAAAACATCAGTTTGACTAGTAAAGCTAACTAGTGGTTAATCCTGAATTAGTGTTTCGATTATTTCAAAAATATTTTTCAACGATCCAACCATATTAATATCAATAGATATATATTAGTGATATAACCAAAATTTCATATCAAAATAATTTTATTTGGTTTGACATTTAAACAGTAAAGCATCAGTTAGACTAGTACAACTAACTAGTGGTTAATCCTGAATTAATGTTTCGATTATTTTAAAAATATTTTTCAACGATCCAACCGTATCGATGTCAATAGATATATATATTAGTGATATAACCAAAATTTCATATCAAAATAATTTTATTTGGTTTGACATTTAAATAGTAAAGCATAAGTTAGACTAGTAAAGCTAACAAGTGGTTAATCCTGAATTACTGTTTCGATTATTTTAAAAATATTTTTCAACGATCCAACCATATGGATGTCAATAGATATATATTAGTGATATAACCAAAATTTTATATCAAAATAATTTTATTTGGTTTGACATTTCAACAGTAAAGCATTAGTTTGACTAGTAAAGCTCACTAGTGGTTAATCCTGAATTAGTGTTTCCGTTATTTCAAAAATATTTTTCAACGATCCAACCATATGAATGTCAATAGATATATATATTAGTGATATAACCAAAATTTCATATCAAAATAATTTTATTTGGTTTGATATTTAAACAGTAAAGCATCAGTTTGACTTGTAAAGCTAACTAGTGGTTAATCCTGAATTAATGATTCGATTATTTTAAAAATATTTTTCAACGATCCAACCATATGGATGTCAATAGATATATATATTAGTGATATAACCAAAATTTTATTTCAAAATAATTTTATTTGGTTTGATATTTAAATAATAAAGCATCGGTTTGACTAGTACAACTAACTAGTGGTTAATCATAAATTAATGTTTCTATTATTTTAAAAATATTTTTCAACGATCCAACCGTATGGATGTCAATAGATATATATTAGTGATATATACAAAATTTTATATCAAAATAATTTTATTTGGTTTGACATTTAAACATTAAAACATCAGTTTGACTAGTAAAGCTAACTAGTGGTTAATCCTGAATTAGTGTTTCGATTATTTCAAAAATATTTTTCAACGATCCAACCATATGAATATCAATAGATATATATAATAGTGATATAACCAAAATTTCATATCAAAATAATTTTATTTGGTTTGACATTTAAACATTAAAACATCAGTTTGACTAGTAAAGCTAACTAGTGGTTAATCCTGAATTAGTGTTTCGATTATTTCAAAAATATTTTTCAACGATCCAACCATATTAATATCAATAGATATATATTAGTGATATAACCAAAATTTCATATCAAAATAATTTTATTTGGTTTGACATTTTAACAGTAAAGCATCAGTTAGACTAGTACAACTAACTAGTGGTTAATCCTGAATTAATGTTTCGATTATTTTAAAAATATTTTTCAACGATCCAACCGTATCGATGTCAATAGATATATATATTAGTGATATAACCAAAATTTCATATCAAAATAATTTTATTTGGTTTGACATTTAAATAGTAAAGCATAAGTTAGACTAGTAAAGCTAACAAGTGGTTAATCCTGAATTACTGTTTCGATTATTTTAAAAATATTTTTCAACGATCCAACCATATGGATGTCAATAGATATATATTAGTGATATAACCAAAATTTTATATCAAAATAATTTTATTTGGTTTGACATTTCAACAGTAAAGCATTAGTTTGACTAGTAAAGCTCACTAGTGGTTAATCCTGAATTAGTGTTTCGATTATTTCAAAAATATTTTTCAATGATCCAACCATATGAATGTCAATAGATATATATATTAGTGATATAAACAAAATTTCATATCAAAATAATTTTATTTGGTTTGATATTTAAACAGTAAAGCATCAGTTTGACTTGTAAAGCTAACTAGTGGTTAATCCTGAATTAATGATTCGATTATTTTAAAAATATTTTTCAACGATCCAACCATATGGATGTCAATAGATATATATATTAGTGATATAACCAAAATTTTATTTCAAAATAATTTTATTTGGTTTGATATTTAAATAATAAAGCATCGGTTTGACTAGTACAACTAACTAGTGGTTAATCATAAATTAATGTTTCTATTATTTTAAAAATATTTTTCAACGATCCAACCGTATGGATGTCAATAGATATATATTAGTGATATATACAAAATTTTATATCAAAATAATTTTATTTGGTTTGACATTTAAACATTAAAACATCAGTTTGACTAGTAAAGCTAACTAGTGGTTAATCCTGAATTAGTGTTTCGATTATTTCAAAAATATTTTTCAACGATCCAACCATATGAATATCAATAGATATATATAATAGTGATATAACCAAAATTTCATATCAAAATAATTTTATTTGGTTTGACATTTAAACATTAAAACATCAGTTTGACTAGTAAAGCTAACTAGTGGTTAATCCTGAATTAGTGTTTCGATTATTTCAAAAATATTTTTCAATGATCCAACCATATTAATATCAATAGATATATATTAGTGATATAACCAAAATTTCATATCAAAATAATTTTATTTGGTTTGACATTTAAACAGTAAAGCATCAGTTAGACTAGTACAACTAACTAGTGGTTAATCCTGAATTAATGTTTCGATTATTTTAAAAATATTTTTCAACGATCCAACCGTATCGATGTCAATAGATATATATATTAGTGATATAACCAAAATTTCATATCAAAATAATTTTATTTGGTTTGACATTTAAATAGTAAAGCATAAGTTAGACTAGTAAAGCTAACAAGTGGTTAATCCTGAATTACTGTTTCGATTATTTTAAAAATATTTTTCAACGATCCAACCATATGGATGTCAATAGATATATATTAGTGATATAACCAAAATTTTATATCAAAATAATTTTATTTGGTTTGACATTTCAACAGTAAAGCATTAGTTTGACTAGTAAAGCTCACTAGTGGTTAATCCTGAATTAGTGTTTCGATTATTTCAAAAATATTTTTCAATGATCCAACCATATGAATGTCAATAGATATATATATTAGTGATATAAACAAAATTTCATATCAAAATAATTTTATTTGGTTTGATATTTAAACAGTAAAGCATCAGTTTGACTTGTAAAGCTAACTAGTGGTTAATCCTGAATTAATGATTCGATTATTTTAAAAATATTTTTCAACGATCCAACCATATGGATGTCAATAGATATATATATTAGTGATATAACCAAAATTTTATTTCAAAATAATTTTATTTGGTTTGATATTTAAATAATAAAGCATCGGTTTGACTAGTACAACTAACTAGTGGTTAATCATAAATTAATGTTTCTATTATTTTAAAAATATTTTTCAACGATCCAACCGTATGGATGTCAATAGATATATATTAGTGATATATACAAAATTTTATATCAAAATAATTTTATTTGGTTTGACATTTAAACATTAAAACATCAGTTTGACTAGTAAAGCTAACTAGTGGTTAATCCTGAATTAGTGTTTCGATTATTTCAAAAATATTTTTCAACGATCCAACCATATGAATGTCAATAGATATATATTAGTGATATAACCAAAATTTCATATCAAAATAATTTTATTTGGTTTGACATTTAAACAATAAAGCATCAGTTAGACTAGTACAAATAACTAGTGGTTAATCCTGAATTAATGTTTCGATTATTTTAAAAATATTTTTCAACGATCCAACCGTATCGATGTCAATAGATATATATATATATATATATATTAGTGATATAACCAAAATTTCATATCAAAATAATTTTATTTGGTTTGAAATTTTAATAGTAAAGCATCAGTTAGACTAGTAAAGCTAACTAGTGGTTAATCCTGAATTAGTGTTTCAATTATTTTAAAAATATTTTTCAACGATGCAACCGTATGGATGTCAATAGATATATATTAGTGATATAACCAAAATTTTATATCAAAATAATTTTATTTGGTTTGACATTTAAACAGTAAAGCATCACTTTTACTAGTAAAGCTCACTAGTGGTTAATCCTGAATTAGTGTTTCGATTATTTCAAAAATATTTTTCAACGATCCAACCATATGAATGTCAATAGATATATATATTAGTGATATAACCAAAATTTCATACCAAAATAATTTTATTTGGTTTGATATTTAAACAGTAAAGCATCAGTTTGACTTGTAAAGCTAACTAGTGGTTAATCCTGAATTAATGATTCGATTATTTTAAAAATATTTTTCAACGATCCAACCGTATGGATGTCAATAGATATATATATATATATATATATATATTAGTGATATAACCAAAATTTTATTTCAAAATAATTTTATTTGGTTTGATATTTAAATAATAAAGCATCGGTTTGACTAGTACAACTAACTAGTGGTTAATCATAAATTAATGTTTCGATTATTTTAAAAATATTTTTCAACGATCCAACCGTATGGATGTAAATAGATATATATATTAGTGATATATACAAAATTTCATATCAAAATAATTTTATTTGGTTTGACATTTAATAGTAAAGCATCAGTTTGACTAGTAAAGCTAACTAGTGGTTAATCCTGAATTAGTGTTTCGATTATTTTAAAAATATTTTTCAACGATCGAACCGTATGGATGTCAATAGATATATATATTAGTGATATAACCAAAATTTCATATCAAAATAATTATATTTGGTTTGACATTTAAACAGTAAAGCATCAGTTTGACTAGTAAAGCTAACTAGTGGTTAGTCCTGAATTAGTGTTTCGATTATTTCAAAAATATATTTCAACGATCCAACCATATGAATGTCAATAGATATATATTAGTGATATAACCAAAATTTGATATCAAAATAATTTTATTTGGTTTGACATTTAAACAGTAAAGCATGAGTTTGACTAGTAAAGCTAACTAGTGGTTAGTCCTGAATTAGTGTTTCGATTATTTCAAAAATATATTTCGACGATCCAACCATATGAATGTCAATAGATATATATTAGTGATATAACCAAAATTTCATATCAAAATAATTTTATTTGGTTTGACATTTAAATAGTAAAGCATAAGTTAGACTAGTAAAGCTAACAAGTGGTTAATCCTGAATTACTGTTTCGATTATTTTAAAAATATTTTTCAACGATCCAACCATATGGATGTCAATAGATATATATTAGTGATATAACCAAAATTTTATATCAAAATAATTTTATTTGGTTTGACATTTCAACAGTAAAGCATTAGTTTGACTAGTAAAGCTCACTAGTGGTTAATCCTGAATTAGTGTTTCGATTATTTCAAAAATATTTTTCAATGATCCAACCATATGAATGTCAATAGATATATATATTAGTGATATAAAAAAAATTTCATATCAAAATAATTTTATTTGGTTTGATATTTAAACAGTAAAGCATCAGTTTGACTTGTAAAGCTAACTAGTGGTTAATCCTGAATTAATGATTCGATTATTTTAAAAATATTTTTCAACGATCCAACCATATGGATGTCAATAGATATATATATTAGTGATATAACCAAAATTTTATTTCAAAATAATTTTATTTGGTTTGATATTTAAATAATAAAGCATCAGTTTGACTAGTACAACTAACTAGTGGTTAATCATAAATTAATGTTTCTATTATTTTAAAAATATTTTTCAACGATCCAACCGTATGGATGTCAATAGATATATATTAGTGATATATACAAAATTTTATATCAAAATAATTTTATTTGGTTTGACATTTAAACATTAAAACATCAGTTTGACTAGTAAAGCTAACTAGTGGTTAATCCTGAATTAGTGTTTCGATTATTTCAAAAATATTTTTCAACGATCCAACCATATGAATGTCAATAGATATATATTAGTGATATAACCAAAATTTCATATCAAAATAATTTTATTTGGTTTGACATTTAAACAATAAAGCATCAGTTAGACTAGTACAAATAACTAGTGGTTAATCCTGAATTAATGTTTCGATTATTTTAAAAATAATTTTCAACGATCCAACCGTATCGATGTCAATATATATATATATATATATATTAGTGATATAACCAAAATTTCATATCAAAATAATTTTATTTGGTTTGAAATTTTAATAGTAAAGCATCAGTTAGACTAGTAAAGCTAACTAGTGGTTAATCCTGAATTAGTGTTTCAATTATTTTAAAAATATTTTTCAACGATGCAACCGTATGGATGTCAATAGATATATATTAGTGATATAACCAAAATTTTATATCAAAATAATTTTATTTGGTTTGACATTTAAACAGTAAAGCATCACTTTTACTAGTAAAGCTCACTAGTGGTTAATCCTGAATTAGTGTTTCGATTATTTCAAAAATATTTTTCAACGATCCAACCATATGAATGTCAATAGATATATATATTAGTGATATAACCAAAATTTCATACCAAAATAATTTTATTTGGTTTGATATTTAAACAGTAAAGCATCAGTTTGACTTGTAAAGCTAACTAGTGGTTAATCCTGAATTAATGATTCGATTATTTTAAAAATATTTTTCAACGATCCAACCGTATGGATGTCAATAGATATATATATATATATATATATATTAGTGATATAACCAAAATTTTATTTCAAAATAATTTTATTTGGTTTGATATTTAAATAATAAAGCATCGGTTTGACTAGTACAACTAACTAGTGGTTAATCATAAATTAATGTTTCGATTATTTTAAAAATATTTTTCAACGATCCAACCGTATGGATGTAAATAGATATATATATTAGTGATATATACAAAATTTCATATCAAAATAATTTTATTTGGTTTGACATTTAATAGTAAAGCATCAGTTTGACTAGTAAAGCTAACTAGTGGTTAATCCTGAATTAGTGTTTCGATTATTTTAAAAATATTTTTCAACGATCGAACCGTATGGATGTCAATAGATATATATATTAGTGATATAACCAAAATTTCATATCAAAATAATTATATTTGGTTTGACATTTAAACAGTAAAGCATCAGTTTGACTAGTAAAGCTAACTAGTGGTTAGTCCTGAATTAGTGTTTCGATTATTTCAAAAATATATTTCAACGATCCAACCATATGAATGTCAATAGATATATATTAGTGATATAACCAAAATTTGATATCAAAATAATTTTATTTGGTTTGACATTTAAACAGTAAAGCATGAGTTTGACTAGTAAAGCTAACTAGTGGTTAGTCCTGAATTAGTGTTTCGATTATTTCAAAAATATATTTCGACGATCCAACCATATGAATGTCAATAGATATATATTAGTGATATAACCAAAATTTCATATCAAAATAATTTTATTTGGTTTGACATTTAAATAGTAAAGCATAAGTTAGACTAGTAAAGCTAACAAGTGGTTAATCCTGAATTACTGTTTCGATTATTTTAAAAATATTTTTCAACGATCCAACCATATGGATGTCAATAGATATATATTAGTGATATAACCAAAATTTTATATCAAAATAATTTTATTTGGTTTGACATTTCAACAGTAAAGCATTAGTTTGACTAGTAAAGCTCACTAGTGGTTAATCCTGAATTAGTGTTTCGATTATTTCAAAAATATTTTTCAATGATCCAACCATATGAATGTCAATAGATATATATATTAGTGATATAAACAAAATTTCATATCAAAATAATTTTATTTGGTTTGATATTTAAACAGTAAAGCATCAGTTTGACTTGTAAAGCTAACTAGTGGTTAATCCTGAATTAATGATTCGATTATTTTAAAAATATTTTTCAACGATCCAACCATATGGATGTCAATAGATATATATATTAGTGATATAACCAAAATTTTATTTCAAAATAATTTTATTTGGTTTGATATTTAAATAATAAAGCATCGGTTTGACTAGTACAACTAACTAGTGGTTAATCATAAATTAATGTTTCTATTATTTTAAAAATATTTTTCAACGATCCAACCGTATGGATGTCAATAGATATATATTAGTGATATATACAAAATTTTATATCAAAATAATTTTATTTGGTTTGACATTTAAACATTAAAACATCAGTTTGACTAGTAAAGCTAACTAGTGGTTAATCCTGAATTAGTGTTTCGATTATTTCAAAAATATTTTTCAACTATCCAACCATATGAATGTCAATAGATATATATTAGTGATATAACCAAAATTTCATATCAAAATAATTTTATTTGGTTTGACATTTAAACAATAAAGCATCAGTTAGACTAGTACAAATAACTAGTGGTTAATCCTGAATTAATGTTTCGATTATTTTAAAAATATTTTTCAACGATCCAACCGTATCGATGTCAATAGATATATATATATATATATATATATATATTAGTGATATAACCAAAATTTCATATCAAAATAATTTTATTTGGTTTGAAATTTTAATAGTAAAGCATCAGTTAGACTAGTAAAGCTAACTAGTGGTTAATCCTGAATTAGTGTTTCAATTATTTTAAAAATATTTTTCAACGATGCAACCGTATGGATGTCAATAGATATATATTAGTGATATAACCAAAATTTTATATCAAAATAATTTTATTTGGTTTGACATTTAAACAGTAAAGCATCACTTTTACTAGTAAAGCTCACTAGTGGTTAATCCTGAATTAGTGTTTCGATTATTTCAAAAATATTTTTCAACGATCCAACCATATGAATGTCAATAGATATATATATTAGTGATATAACCAAAATTTCATACCAAAATAATTTTATTTGGTTTGATATTTAAACAGTAAAGCATCAGTTTGACTTGTAAAGCTAACTAGTGGTTAATCCTGAATTAATGATTCGATTATTTTAAAAATATTTTTCAACGATCCAACCGTATGGATGTCAATAGATATATATATATATATATATATATATATATATATATATATATATATATATATATATATTAGTGATATAACCAAAATTTTATTTCAAAATAATTTTATTTGGTTTGATATTTAAATAATAAAGCATCGGTTTAACTAGTACAACTAACTAGTGGTTAATCATAAATTAATGTTTCGATTATTTTAAAAATATTTTTCAACGATCCAACCGTATGGATGTAAATAGATATATATATTAGTGATATATACAAAATTTCATATCAAAATAATTTTATTTGGTTTGACATTTAATAGTAAAGCTTCAGTTTGACTAGTAAAGCTAACTAGTGGTTAATCCTGAATTAGTGTTTCGATTATTTTAAAAATATTTTTCAACGATCGAACCGTATGGATGTCAATAGATATATATATTAGTGATATAACCAAAATTTCATATCAAAATAATTATATTTGGTTTGACATTTAAACAGTAAAGCATCAGTTTGACTAGTAAAGCTAACTAGTGGTTAGTCCTGAATTAGTGTTTCGATTATTTCAAAAATATATTTCAACGATCCAACCATATGAATGTCAATAGATATATATTAGTGATATAACCAAAATTTGATATCAAAATAATTTTATTTGGTTTGACATTTAAACAGTAAAGCATGAGTTTGACTAGTAAAGCTAACTAGTGGTTAGTCCTGAATTAGTGTTTCGATTATTTCAAAAATATATTTCAACGATCCAACCATATGAATGTCAATAGATATATATTAGTGATATAACCAAAATTTCATATCAAAATAATTATATTTGGTTTGACATTTAAACAGTAAAGCATCAGTTTGACTAGTAAAGCTAACTAGTGGTTAATCCAGAATTAGTGTTTCGATTATTTTAAAAATATTTTTCAACGATCCAACCGTATGGAATATGTGTATTAGTTTGATGATAAGTTAAACAAAACACTTAAGTAGAAATATAGTGTTTGTAGCCTTAACGGATAAGACCATCTTGGCTATCCGTTGAAGGAGTAGCTTTACTTAGCAATAAGTTTAGTATTGTAGCACATTTCATTCTCTGGATTCAAGTTGTAATTCTTAGATGTTGTTGGAAATTATCAGTCATGTTGACTACTAGTGGATATGCAAATAGGAGGGCTAATTGTAAATATTTCATGCCTTTTAATATTGTATAAGTGAAGAAGTATCAACGGATATTGAAGACCTTCAACGGATAAGAAACAAAGCTTCAACGGATAATATCCATCAACGGATAAGTGCTTCAACGGATAAAGACTTCAACTGATAATGCATCAACGGATAAAGCTTCAACGGATAAAGCCTCAACGGATAAGGCATCAACGGATGAAAGCTTCAACAGATGCTTAGTCCATTAGCAGTTGATAGTGACAATTCACAAGCTGACAGAGGCACATGGGTTGACAGAGACAAACTGGAATGTGGAAGCCTCTAGGAGGAATCAAGAAAATGCAGCATTTCCATTCTGATGCAAACAAGGAAGTATTCAAAGATCTACAGCCAAGCCTAAATTGCATTTGATAGAGAAATGAAGAAGAAACATGTGAAGAATCTTTTTAATTGTATTTTACAGTTTTGTCTTCACTTGTAAACTTGGTGATATATAAACCAAGTAGCAGCTAGTAATTAGATAAGAATTTTCCTGAGCTGTTTAGAAATATCCAGAGAGAAAATCATCTAGTTTGTACTAGGAAGCAGCTGTGATTTAATTCTTTGAATCACAGATTTTCTGAAATAACACATCTCTGGTGGAACAACAAATCCACCAGAAAAGTTTTTAAGTTCTTTGTGTTCTTTACATTTGTGTTTGAATATATATCTGTTTGTATTAGCTTCAAGCAATTCACACACTTGTTCTCAAAAACACTTAGCCTTAGAAACTGCTCAAAACTTGAAAAAGTTTTGAGATTTACATTCAACCCTCCTTCTGTAAATCTTATTGTTAGTCCACTGGGAATAACATTTTTCAACGATCCAACCGTATGGATGTCAATAGATATATATATTAGTGTTATAACCAAAATTTCATATCAAACTAATTTTATTTGGTTTGACATTTAAACAGTAAAGCATTAGTTTGACTTGTAAAGCTAACTAGTGGTTAATCCTGAATTAATGTTTCGATTATTTTAAAAATATTTTTCAATGATCCAACCGTATGGATGTCAATAGATATATATATATATATATATTAGTGATATAACCAAAATTTTATTTCAAAATAATTTTATTTGGTTTGATATTTAATCAATAAAGCATCGGTTTGACTAGTACAACTAACTAGTGGTTAATCCTGATTTAATGTTTCGATTATTTTAAAAATATATTTCAACGTTCCAACTGTATGGATGTCAATAGATATATATATATATATATTAATGATATAACCAAAATTTCATATCAAAATAATTTTAGTTGGTTTGACATTTAAACAGTAAAGCATCAGTTTGACTAGTAAAGCTAACTAGTGGTTAATCCTGAATTAGTGTTTCGATTATTTTAAAAATATTTTTCAACGATCCAACCATATGGATGTCAATAGATATATATATTAGTGATATAACCAAAATTTCATATCAAAATAATTTTATTTGGTTTGACATTTAAATAGTAAAACATCAGTTTGACTATTAAAGCTAACTAGTGGTTAATCCTGAATTAGTGTTTCAATTATTTCAAAAATATATTTCAACGATCCAACCATATGAATGTCAATAGATATATATTAGTGATATAACCAAAATTTCATATCAAAATAATTATATTTGGTTTGACATTTAAACAGTAAAGCATCAGTTTGACTAGTAAAGCTAACTAGTGGTTAATCCAGAATTAGTGTTTCGATTATTTTAAAAATATTTTTCAACGATCCAACCGTATGGAATATGTGTATTAGTTTGATGATAAGTTAAACAGAACACTTAAGTAGAAATATAGTGTTTGTAGCCTTAACGGATAAGACCATCTTGGCTATCCGTTGAAGGAGTAGCTTTACTTAGCAATAAGTTTAGTATTGTAGCACATTTCATTCTCTGGATTCAAGTTGTAATTCTTAGATGTTGTTGGAAATTATCAGTCATGTTGACTACTAGTGGATATGCAAATAGGAGGGCTAATTGTAAATATTTCATGCCTTTTAATATTGTATAAGTGAAGAAGTATCAACGGATATTGAAGACCTTCAACGGATAAGAAACAAAGCTTCAACGGATAATATCCATCAACGGATAAGTGCTTCAACGGATAAAGACTTCAACTGATAATGCATCAACGGATAAAGCTTCAACGGATAAAGCCTCAACGGATAAGGCATCAACGGATGAAAGCTTCAACAGATGCTTAGTCCATTAGCAGTTGATAGTGACAATTCACAAGCTGACAGAGGCACATGGGTTGACAGAGACAAACTGGAATGTGGAAGCCTCTAGGAGGAATCAAGAAAATGCAGCATTTCCATTCTGATGCAAACAAGGAAGTATTCAAAGATCTACAGCCAAGCCTAAATTGCATTTGATAGAGAAATGAAGAAGAAACATGTGAAGAATCTTTTTAATTGTATTTTACAGTTTTGTCTTCACTTGTAAACTTGGTGATATATAAACCAAGTAGCAGCTAGTAATTAGATAAGAATTTTCCTGAGCTGTTTAGAAATATCCAGAGAGAAAATCATCTAGTTTGTACTAGGAAGCAGCTGTGATTTAATTCTTTGAATCACAGATTTTCTGAAATAACACATCTCTGGTGGAACAACAAATCCACCAGAAAAGTTTTTAAGTTCTTTGTGTTCTTTACATTTGTGTTTGAATATATATCTGTTTGTATTAGCTTCAAGCAATTCACACACTTGTTCTAAAAAACACTTAGCCTTAGAAACTGCTCAAAACTTGAAAAAGTTTTGAGATTTACATTCAACCCTCCTTCTGTAAATCTTATTGTTATTCCACTGGGAATAACATTTTTCAACGATCCAACCGTATGGATGTCAATAGATATATATATTAGTGTTATAACCAAAATTTCATATCAAACTAATTTTATTTGGTTTGACATTTAAACAGTAAAGCATTAGTTTGACTTGTAAAGCTAACTAGTGGTTAATCCTGAATTAATGTTTCGATTATTTTAAAAATATTTTTCAATGATCCAACCGTATGGATGTCAATAGATATATATATATATATTAGTGATATAACCAAAATTTTATTTCAAAATAATTTTATTTGGTTTGATATTTAATCAATAAAGCATCGGTTTGACTAGTACAACTAACTAGTGGTTAATCCTGATTTAATGTTTCGATTATTTTAAAAATATATTTCAACGTTCCAACTGTATGGATGTCAATAGATATATATATATATATATATATTAATGATATAACCAAAATTTCATATCAAAATAATTTTAGTTGGTTTGACATTTAAACAGTAAAGCATCAGTTTGACTAGTAAAGCTAACTAGTGGTTAATCCTGAATTAGTGTTTCGATTATTTTAAAAATATTTTTCAACGATCCAACCATATGGATGTCAATAGATATATATATTAGTGATATAACCAAAATTTCATATCAAAATAATTTTATTTGGTTTGACATTTAAATAGTAAAACATCAGTTTGACTATTAAAGCTAACTAGTGGTTAATCCTGAATTAGTGTTTCAATTATTTCAAAAATATATTTCAACGATCCAACCATATGAATGTCAATAGATATATATTAGTGATATAACCAAAATTTCATATCAAAATAATTATATTTGGTTTGACATTTAAACAGTAAAGCATCAGTTTGACTAGTAAAGCTAACTAGTGGTTAATCCAGAATTAGTGTTTCGATTATTTTAAAAATATTTTTCAACGATCCAACCGTATGGAATATGTGTATTAGTTTGATGATAAGTTAAACAAAACACTTAAGTAGAAATATAGTGTTTGTAGCCTTAACGGATAAGACCATCTTGGCTATCCGTTGAAGGAGTAGCTTTACTTAGCAATAAGTTTAGTATTGTAGCACATTTCATTCTCTGGATTCAGGTTGTAATTCTTAGATGTTGTTGGAAATTATCAGTCATGTTGACTACTAGTGGATATGCAAATAGGAGGGCTAATTGTAAATATTTCATGCCTTTTAATATTGTATAAGTGAAGAAGTATCAACGGATATTGAAGACCTTCAACGGATAAGAAACAAAGCTTCAACGGATAATATCCATCAACGGATAAGTGCTTCAACGGATAAAGACTTCAACTGATAATGCATCAACGGATAAAGCTTCAACGGATAAAGCCTCAACGGATAAGGCATCAACGGATGAAAGCTTCAACAGATGCTTAGTCCATTAGCAGTTGATAGTGACAATTCACAAGCTGACAGAGGCACATGGGTTGACAGAGACAAACTGGAATGTGGAAGCCTCTAGGAGGAATCAAGAAAATGCAGCATTTCCATTCTGATGCAAACAAGGAAGTATTCAAAGATCTACAGCCAAGCCTAAATTGCATTTGATAGAGAAATGAAGAAGAAACATGTGAAGAATCTTTTTAATTGTATTTTACAGTTTTGTCTTCACTTGTAAACTTGGTGATATATAAACCAAGTAGCAGCTAGTAATTAGATAAGAATTTTCCTGAGCTGTTTAGAAATATCCAGAGAGAAAATCATCTAGTTTGTACTAGGAAGCAGCTGTGATTTAATTCTTTGAATCACAGATTTTCTGAAATAACACATCTCTGGTGGAACAACAAATCCACCAGAAAAGTTTTTAAGTTCTTTGTGTTCTTTACATTTGTGTTTGAATATATATCTGTTTGTATTAGCTTCAAGCAATTCACACACTTGTTCTCAAAAACACTTAGCCTTAGAAACTGCTCAAAACTTGAAAAAGTTTTGAGATTTACATTCAACCCTCCTTCTGTAAATCTTATTGTTAGTCCACTGGGAATAACATTTTTCAACGATCCAACCGTATGGATGTCAATAGATATATATATTAGTGTTATAACCAAAATTTCATATCAAACTAATTTTATTTGGTTTGACATTTAAACAGTAAAGCATTAGTTTGACTTGTAAAGCTAACTAGTGGTTAATCCTGAATTAATGTTTCGATTATTTTAAAAATATTTTTCAATGATCCAACCGTATGGATGTCAATAGATATATATATATATATTAGTGATATAACCAAAATTTTATTTCAAAATAATTTTATTTGGTTTGATATTTAATCAATAAAGCATCGGTTTGACTAGTACAACTAACTAGTGGTTAATCCTGATTTAATGTTTCGATTATTTTAAAAATATATTTCAACGTTCCAACTGTATGGATGTCAATAGATATATATATATATATATATATTAATGATATAACCAAAATTTCATATCAAAATAATTTTAGTTGGTTTGACATTTAAACAGTAAAGCATCAGTTTGACTAGTAAAGCTAACTAGTGGTTAATCCTGAATTAGTGTTTCGATTATTTTAAAAATATTTTTCAACGATCCAACCATATGGATGTCAATAGATATATATATTAGTGATATAACCAAAATTTCATATCAAAATAATTTTATTTGGTTTGACATTTAAATAGTAAAACATCAGTTTGACTATTAAAGCTAACTAGTGGTTAATCCTGAATTAGTGTTTCAATTATTTCAAAAATATATTTCAACGATCCAACCATATGAATGTCAATAGATATATATTAGTGATATAACCAAAATTTCATATCAAAATAATTATATTTGGTTTGACATTTAAACAGTAAAGCATCAGTTTGACTAGTAAAGCTAACTAGTGGTTAATCCAGAATTAGTGTTTCGATTATTTTAAAAATATTTTTCAACGATCCAACCGTATGGAATATGTGTATTAGTTTGATGATAAGTTAAACAAAACACTTAAGTAGAAATATAGTGTTTGTAGCCTTAACGGATAAGACCATCTTGGCTATCCGTTGAAGGAGTAGCTTTACTTAGCAATAAGTTTAGTATTGTAGCACATTTCATTCTCTGGATTCAGGTTGTAATTCTTAGATGTTGTTGGAAATTATCAGTCATGTTGACTACTAGTGGATATGCAAATAGGAGGGCTAATTGTAAATATTTCATGCCTTTTAATATTGTATAAGTGAAGAAGTATCAACGGATATTGAAGACCTTCAACGGATAAGAAACAAAGCTTCAACGGATAATATCCATCAACGGATAAGTGCTTCAACGGATAAAGACTTCAACTGATAATGCATCAACGGATAAAGCTTCAACGGATAAAGCCTCAACGGATAAGGCATCAACGGATGAAAGCTTCAACAGATGCTTAGTCCATTAGCAGTTGATAGTGACAATTCACAAGCTGACAGAGGCACATGGGTTGACAGAGACAAACTGGAATGTGGAAGCCTCTAGGAGGAATCAAGAAAATGCAGCATTTCCATTCTGATGCAAACAAGGAAGTATTCAAAGATCTACAGCCAAGCCTAAATTGCATTTGATAGAGAAATGAAGAAGAAACATGTGAAGAATCTTTTTAATTGTATTTTACAGTTTTGTCTTCACTTGTAAACTTGGTGATATATAAACCAAGTAGCAGCTAGTAATTAGATAAGAATTTTCCTGAGCTGTTTAGAAATATCCAGAGAGAAAATCATCTAGTTTGTACTAGGAAGCAGCTGTGATTTAATTCTTTGAATCACAGATTTTCTGAAATAACACATCTCTGGTGGAACAACAAATCCACCAGAAAAGTTTTTAAGTTCTTTGTGTTCTTTACATTTGTGTTTGAATATATATCTGTTTGTATTAGCTTCAAGCAATTCACACACTTGTTCTCAAAAACACTTAGCCTTAGAAACTGCTCAAAACTTGAAAAAGTTTTGAGATTTACATTCAACCCTCCTTCTGTAAATCTTATTGTTAGTCCACTGGGAATAACATTTTTCAACGATCCAACCGTATGGATGTCAATAGATATATATATTAGTGTTATAACCAAAATTTCATATCAAACTAATTTTATTTGGTTTGACATTTAAACAGTAAAGCATTAGTTTGACTTGTAAAGCTAACTAGTGGTTAATCCTGAATTAATGTTTCGATTATTTTAAAAATATTTTTCAATGATCCAACCGTATGGATGTCAATAGATATATATATATATATTAGTGATATAACCAAAATTTTATTTCAAAATAATTTTATTTGGTTTGATATTTAATCAATAAAGCATCGGTTTGACTAGTACAACTAACTAGTGGTTAATCCTGATTTAATGTTTCGATTATTTTAAAAATATATTTCAACATTCCAACTGTATGGATGTCAATAGATATATATATATATATATATTAATGATATAACCAAAATTTCATATCAAAATAATTTTAGTTGGTTTGACATTTAAACAGTAAAGCATCAGTTTGACTAGTAAAGCTAACTAGTGGTTAATCCTGAATTAGTGTTTCGATTATTTTAAAAATATTTTTCAACGATCCAACCATATGGATGTCAATAGATATATATATTAGTGATATAACCAAAATTTCATATCAAAATAATTTTATTTGGTTTGACATTTAAATAGTAAAACATCAGTTTGACTATTAAAGCTAACTAGTGGTTAATCCTGAATTAGTGTTTCAATTATTTCAAAAATATATTTCAACGATCCAACCATATGAATGTCAATAGATATATATTAGTGATATAACCAAAATTTCATATCAAAATAATTATATTTGGTTTGACATTTAAACAGTAAAGCATCAGTTTGACTAGTAAAGCTAACTAGTGGTTAATCCAGAATTAGTGTTTCGATTATTTTAAAAATATTTTTCAACGATCCAACCGTATGGAATATGTGTATTAGTTTGATGATAAGTTAAACAAAACACTTAAGTAGAAATATAGTGTTTGTAGCCTTAACGGATAAGACCATCTTGGCTATCCGTTGAAGGAGTAGCTTTACTTAGCAATAAGTTTAGTATTGTAGCACATTTCATTCTCTGGATTCAAGTTGTAATTCTTAGATGTTGTTGGAAATTATCAGTCATGTTGACTACTAGTGGATATGCAAATAGGAGGGCTAATTGTAAATATTTCATGCCTTTTAATATTGTATAAGTGAAGAAGTATCAACGGATATTGAAGACCTTCAACGGATAAGAAACAAAGCTTCAACGGATAATATCCATCAACGGATAAGTGCTTCAACGGATAAAGACTTCAACTGATAATGCATCAACGGATAAAGCTTCAACGGATAAAGCCTCAACGGATAAGGCATCAACGGATGAAAGCTTCAACAGATGCTTAGTCCATTAGCAGTTGATAGTGACAATTCACAAGCTGACAGAGGCACATGGGTTGACAGAGACAAACTGGAATGTGGAAGCCTCTAGGAGGAATCAAGAAAATGCAGCATTTCCATTCTGATGCAAACAAGGAAGTATTCAAAGATCTACAGCCAAGCCTAAATTGCATTTGATAGAGAAATGAAGAAGAAACATGTGAAGAATCTTTTTAATTGTATTTTACAGTTTTGTCTTCACTTGTAAACTTGGTGATATATAAACCAAGTAGCAGCTAGTAATTAGATAAGAATTTTCCTGAGCTGTTTAGAAATATCCAGAGAGAAAATCATCTAGTTTGTACTAGGAAGCAGCTGTGATTTAATTCTTTGAATCACAGATTTTCTGAAATAACACATCTCTGGTGGAACAACAAATCCACCAGAAAAGTTTTTAAGTTCTTTGTGTTCTTTACATTTGTGTTTGAATATATATCTGTTTGTATTAGCTTCAAGCAATTCACACACTTGTTCTCAAAAACACTTAGCCTTAGAAACTGCTCAAAACTTGAAAAAGTTTTGAGATTTACATTCAACCCTCCTTCTGTAAATCTTATTGTTAGTCCACTGGGAATAACATTTTTCAACGATCCAACCGTATGGATGTCAATAGATATATATATTAGTGTTATAACCAAAATTTCATATCAAACTAATTTTATTTGGTTTGACATTTAAACAGTAAAGCATTAGTTTGACTTGTAAAGCTAACTAGTGGTTAATCCTGAATTAATGTTTCGATTATTTTAAAAATATTTTTCAATGATCCAACCGTATGGATGTCAATAGATATATATATATATATATTAGTGATATAACCAAAATTTTATTTCAAAATAATTTTATTTGGTTTGATATTTAATCAATAAAGCATCGGTTTGACTAGTACAACTAACTAGTGGTTAATCCTGATTTAATGTTTCGATTATTTTAAAAATATATTTCAACGTTCCAACTGTATGGATGTCAATAGATATATATATATATATATTAATGATATAACCAAAATTTCATATCAAAATAATTTTAGTTGGTTTGACATTTAAACAGTAAAGCATCAGTTTGACTAGTAAAGCTAACTAGTGGTTAATCCTGAATTAGTGTTTCGATTATTTTAAAAATATTTTTCAACGATCCAACCATATGGATGTCAATAGATATATATATTAGTGATATAACCAAAATTTCATATCAAAATAATTTTATTTGGTTTGACATTTAAATAGTAAAACATCAGTTTGACTATTAAAGCTAACTAGTGGTTAATCCTGAATTAGTGTTTCAATTATTTCAAAAATATATTTCAACGATCCAACCATATGAATGTCAATAGATATATATTAGTGATATAACCAAAATTTCATATCAAAATAATTATATTTGGTTTGACATTTAAACAGTAAAGCATCAGTTTGACTAGTAAAGCTAACTAGTGGTTAATCCAGAATTAGTGTTTCGATTATTTTAAAAATATTTTTCAACGATCCAACCGTATGGAATATGTGTATTAGTTTGATGATAAGTTAAACAAAACACTTAAGTAGAAATATAGTGTTTGTAGCCTTAACGGATAAGACCATCTTGGCTATCCGTTGAAGGAGTAGCTTTACTTAGCAATAAGTTTAGTATTGTAGCACATTTCATTCTCTGGATTCAAGTTGTAATTCTTAGATGTTGTTGGAAATTATCAGTCATGTTGACTACTAGTGGATATGCAAATAGGAGGGCTAATTGTAAATATTTCATGCCTTTTAATATTGTATAAGTGAAGAAGTATCAACGGATATTGAAGACCTTCAACGGATAAGAAACAAAGCTTCAACGGATAATATCCATCAACGGATAAGTGCTTCAACGGATAAAGACTTCAACTGATAATGCATCAACGGATAAAGCTTCAACGGATAAAGCCTCAACGGATAAGGCATCAACGGATGAAAGCTTCAACAGATGCTTAGTCCATTAGCAGTTGATAGTGACAATTCACAAGCTGACAGAGGCACATGGGTTGACAGAGACAAACTGGAATGTGGAAGCCTCTAGGAGGAATCAAGAAAATGCAGCATTTCCATTCTGATGCAAACAAGGAAGTATTCAAAGATCTACAGCCAAGCCTAAATTGCATTTGATAGAGAAATGAAGAAGAAACATGTGAAGAATCTTTTTAATTGTATTTTACAGTTTTGTCTTCACTTGTAAACTTGGTGATATATAAACCAAGTAGCAGCTAGTAATTAGATAAGAATTTTCCTGAGCTGTTTAGAAATATCCAGAGAGAAAATCATCTAGTTTGTACTAGGAAGCAGCTGTGATTTAATTCTTTGAATCACAGATTTTCTGAAATAACACATCTCTGGTGGAACAACAAATCCACCAGAAAAGTTTTTAAGTTCTTTGTGTTCTTTACATTTGTGTTTGAATATATATCTGTTTGTATTAGCTTCAAGCAATTCACACACTTGTTCTCAAAAACACTTAGCCTTAGAAACTGCTCAAAACTTGAAAAAGTTTTGAGATTTACATTCAACCCTCCTTCTGTAAATCTTATTGTTAGTCCACTGGGAATAACATTTTTCAACGATCCAACCGTATGGATGTCAATAGATATATATATTAGTGTTATAACCAAAATTTCATATCAAACTAATTTTATTTGGTTTGACATTTAAACAGTAAAGCATTAGTTTGACTTGTAAAGCTAACTAGTGGTTAATCCTGAATTAATGTTTCGATTATTTTAAAAATATTTTTCAATGATCCAACCGTATGGATGTCAATAGATATATATATATATATTAGTGATATAACCAAAATTTTATTTCAAAATAATTTTATTTGGTTTGATATTTAATCAATAAAGCATCGGTTTGACTAGTACAACTAACTAGTGGTTAATCCTGATTTAATGTTTCGATTATTTTAAAAATATATTTCAACGTTCCAACTGTATGGATGTCAATAGATATATATATATATATATATTAATGATATAACCAAAATTTCATATCAAAATAATTTTAGTTGGTTTGACATTTAAACAGTAAAGCATCAGTTTGACTAGTAAAGCTAACTAGTGGTTAATCCTGAATTAGTGTTTCGATTATTTTAAAAATATTTTTCAACGATCCAACCATATGGATGTCAATAGATATATATATTAGTGATATAACCAAAATTTCATATCAAAATAATTTTATTTGGTTTGACATTTAAATAGTAAAACACCAGTTTGACTATTAAAGCTAACTAGTGGTTAATCGTGAATTAGTGTTTCAATTATTTCAAAAATATTTTTCAACGATCCAACCGTATGGATGTCAATAGATAAATATTAGTGATATAACCAAAATTTCATATCAAAATAATTTTATTTGGTTTGACATTTAAAGAGTAAAGTATCAGTTTGACTTATAAAGCTAACTAGTGGTTAATCCTGAATTAATGTTTCAATTATTTTAAAAATATTTTTCAACGATCCAACCGTATGGATGTCAATAGATATATATATTAGTTATATAACCAAAATTTTATTTCAAAATAATTTTATTTGGTTTGATATTTAAACAATAAAGCATGGGTTTGACTAGTACAACTACCTACTGGTTAATCCAGAATTAATGTTTCGATTATTTTAAATATAGTTATCAACGATCCAACCGTATGGATGTCAATAGATATATATATTAGTGATATAACCAAAATTTTATTTCAAAATAATTTTATTTGGTTTGATATTTAAACAATAAAGCATCGGTTTGACTAGTACAACTAACTAGTGGTTAACCCTGAATTAATGTTTCGATTATTTTAAAAATATTTTTCAACGATCCAACCGTATCGATGTCAATATATATATATATTAGTGATATAACCAAAATTTCATATCAAAATAATTTAATTTGGTTTGACATTTAAATAGTAAAGCATCAGTTAGACTAGTAAAGCTAACTAGTGGTTACTCCTGAATTAGTGTTTCGATTATTTTAAAAATATTTTTCAACAATCCAACCGTATGGATGTCAATAGATATATATTAGTGATATAACCAAAATTTTATATCAAAATAATTTTATTTGGTTTGACATTTAAACAGTAAAGCATTAGTTTGACTAGTAAAGCTCACTAGTGGTTAATCCTGAATTAGTGTTTCGATTATTTCAAAAATATTTTTCAACGATCCAACCATTTGAATGTCAATAGATATATATATTAGTGATATAACCAAAATTTCATATCAAAATAATTTTATTTGGTTTGATATTTAAACAGTAAAGCATTAATTTGACTTGTAAAGCTAACTAATGGTTAATCCTGAATTAATGATTCGATTATTTAAAAAATATTTTTTAACGATCCAACCGTATGGATGTCAATAGATATATATATTAGTGATATAACCAAAATTTAATTTCAAAATAATTTTATTTGGTTTGATATTTAAATAATAAAGCATTGGTTTGACTAGTACAACTAACTAGTGGTTAATCATAAATTAATGTTTCGATTATTTTAAAAATATTTTTCAACGATCCAACCGTATGGATGTCAATAGATATATATATTAGTGATATATACAAAATTTCATATCAAAATAATTTTATTTGGTTTGACATTTAAATATTAAAACATCAGTTTGACTAGTAAAGCTAACTAGTGGTTAATCCTGAATTAGTGTTTCGATTATTTCAAAAATATTTTTCAACGATCCAATCATATGAATATCAATAGATATATATAATAGTGATATAACCAAAATTTCATATCAAAATAATTTTTTTTGGTTTGACATTTAAACATTAAAACATTAGTTTGACTAGTAAAGCTAACTAGTGGTTAATCCTGAATTAGTGTTTCGATTATTTCAAAAATATTTTTCAACGATCCAACCATATGAATATCAATAGATATATATTAGTGATATAACCAAAAGTTTGACATTTAAATAGTAAAGCATCGGTTAGACTAGTACAACTAACTAGTAGTTAATCCTGAATTAATGTTTCGATTATTTTAAAAATATTTTTCAACGATCCAACCGTATCGATGTCAATAGATATATATATTAGTGATATAACCAAAATCTCATATCAAAATAATTTTATCTGGTTTGACATTTAAATAGTAAAGCATCAGTTAGACTAGTAAAGCTCACAAGTGGTTAATCCTGAATTAGTGTTTCGATTATTTAAAAAAAAAATTTCAACGATCCAACCATATGGATGTCAATAGATATATATTAGTGATATAACCAAAATTTTATATCAAAATAATTTTATTTGGTTTGACATTTCAACAGTAAAGCATCAGTTTGACTAGTAAAGCTCACTAGTGGTTAATCCTGAATTAGTGTTTCGATTATTTCAAAAATATTTTTCAACGATCCAACCATATGAATGTCAATAGATATATATATTAGTTATATAACCAAAATTTCATATCAAAATAATTTTATTTGGTTTGATATTTAAACAGTAAAGCATCAGTTTGACTTGTAAAGCTAACTAGTGGTTAATCCTGAATTAATGATTCGATTATTTTAAAAATATTTTTCAACGATCCAACCGTATGGATGTCAATAGATATATATATTAGTGATATAACCAAAATTTTATTTCAAAATAATTTTATTTGGTTTGATATTTAAATAATAAAGCATCGGTTTGACTAGTACAACTAACTAGTGGTTAATCATAAATTAATGTTTCTATTATTTTAAAAATATTTTTCAACGATCCAACCGTATGGATGTCAATAGATATATATTAGTGATATATACAAAATTTCATATCAAAATAATTTTATTTGGTTTGACATTTAAACATTAAAACATCAGTTTGACTAGTAAAGCTAACTAGTGGTTAATCCTGAATTAGTGTTTCGATTATTTCAAAAATATTTTTCAAAAATCCAACCATATGAATGTCAATAGATATATATTAGTGATATAACCAAAATTTCATATCAAAATAATTTTATTTGGTTTGACATTTAAACAATAAAGCATCAGTTAGACTAGTACAAATAACTAGTGGTTAATCCTTAATTAAGGTTTCGATTATTTTAAAAATATTTTTCAACGATCCAACCGTATCGATGTCAATAGATATATATATTAGTGATATGACCAAAATTTTATATCAGAATAATTTTATTTGGTTTGACATTTAAATAGTAAAGCATCAGTTAGATTAGTAAAGCTAACTAGTGGTTAATCGTGAATTAGTGTTTCAATTATTTTAAAAATATTTTTCAACGATGCAACCGTATGGATGTCAATAGATATATATTAGTGATATAACCAAAATTTTATATCAAAATAATTTTATTTAGTTTGACATTTAAATAGTAAAGCATCAGTTTGACTAGTAAAGCTAACTAGTGGTTAATCCTCAATTAGTGTTTTGATTATTTTAAAAATATTTTTCAACGATCCAACCGTATGAATGTCAATAGATATATATTAGTGATATAACCAAAATTTCATATCAAAATTATCTTATTTGGTTTGACATTTAAACAGTAAAGCATCAGTTTGACTAGTAAAGCTAACTAGTGGTTAATCCTGAATTAGTGTTTCGATAATTTCAAAAATATTTTCCAACGATCCAACCATATGAATGTCAATAGATATATATTAGTGATATAACCAAAATTTCATATCAAAATAATTTTATTTGGTTTGACATTTAAACAGTAAAGCATCGGTTTGACTTGTAAAGCTAACTAGTAGTTAATCCTGAATTAATGTTTCGATTATTTTAAAAATATTTTTCAACGATCCAACCGTATAAGCAAAATTTTATTTCAAAATAATTTTATTTGGTTTGATATTTAAACAATAAAGCATCGATTTGACTAGTACAACTAACTAGTGGTTAATCCTGAATTAATGTTTCGATTATTTTGAAAATATTTTTCAACGATCCAAACGTATGGATGTAAATAGATATATATATTAGTGATATAATCAAAATTTCATATCAAAATTATTTTATTTGGTTTGACATTTAAATAGTAAAGCATCAGTTTGACTAGTAAAGCTAACTAGTGGTTAATCCTGAATTAGTGTTTCGATTATTTTAAAAATATTTTTCAACGATCCGACCGTATGGATGTCAATAGATATATATATTAGTGATATAACCAAAATTTTATATCAAAATAATTTTATTTGGTTGGACATTTAAACAGTAAAGCATCAGTTTGACTAGTAAAACTAACTAGTGGTTAATCCTGAATTAGTGTTTCGATTATTTCAAAAATAATTTTCAACGATCCAACCATATGAATGTCTATAGATATATATTAGTGATATAACCAAAATTTCATATCAAAATAATTTTATTTGGTTTGACATTTAAACAGTAAAGCATCGGTTTGACTTGTAAAGCTAACTAGTAGTTAATCCTGAATTAATGTTTCGATTATTTTAAAAATATTTTTCAACGATCCAACCGTATAAGCAAAATTTTATTTCAAAATAATTTTATTTGGTTTGATATTTAAACAATAAAGCATCGATTTGACTAGTACAACTAACTAGTGGTTAATCCTGAATTAATGTTTCGATTATTTTGAAAATATTTTTCAACGATCCAAACGTATGGATGTAAATAGATATATATATTAGTGATATAATCAAAATTTCATATCAAAATTATTTTATTTGGTTTGACATTTAAATAGTAAAGCATCAGTTTGACTAGTAAAGCTAACTAGTGGTTAATCCTGAATTAGTGTTTCGATTATTTTAAAAATATTTTTCAACGATCCGACCATATGGATGTCAATAGATATATATATTAGTGATATAACCAAAATTTTATATCAAAATAATTTTATTTGGTTGGACATTTAAACAGTAAAGCATCAGTTTGACTAGTAAAACTAACTAGTGGTTAATCCTGAATTAGTGTTTCGATTATTTCAAAAATAATTTTCAACGATCCAACCATATGAATGTCTATAGATATATATTAGTGATATAACCACAATTTCATATCAAAATAATTTTATTTGGTTTGACATTTAAACAGTAAAGCATCGGTTTGACTTGTAATGCTAACTAGTAGTTAATCCTGAATTAATGTTTCGATTATTTTAAAAATATTTTTCAACGATCCAACCACATGGATGTCAATAGATATATATATATATTAGTGATATAACCAAAATTTTATTTCAAAATAATTTTATTTGGTTTAATATTTAAACAATAAAGCATCGGTTTGACTAGTACAACTAACTAGTGGTTAATCCTGAATTAATGTTTCGATTATTTTGAAAATATTTTTCAACGATCCAACCGTATGGATGTCAATAGATATATATATTAGTGATATAACCAAAATTTTATTTCAAAATAATTTTATTTGGTTTGATATTTAAACAATAAAGCATCAGTTTCACTAGTACAACTAACTAGTGGTTAATCCTGAATTAATGTTTCGATTGTTTTGAAAATATTTTTCAACGATCCAACCGTATGGATGTAAATATATATATATATATATATATATATGTATATTAGTGATATAACCAAAATTTTATATCAAAATTATTTTATTTGGTTTGACATTTAAATTGTAAAGCATTAGTTTGACTAGTAAAGCTAACTAGTAGTTAATCCTGAATTAATGTTTCGATTATTTTAAAAATATTTTTCAACGATCCGACCGTATGGATGTCAATATATATATATATATATTAGTGATATAACCAAAATTTTATTTCAAAATAATTTTATTTGGTTTGACATTTAAACAGTAAAGCATCGGTTTGACTTGTAAAGCTAACTAGTAGTTAATCATGAATTAATGTTTCGATTATTTTAAAAATATTTTTCAACGATCCAACCGTATGGATGTCAATAGATATATATATATTAGTGACATAACCAAAATTTTATTTTAAAATAATTTTATTTCGTTTGATATTTAAACAATAAAGCATCGGGTTGACTAGTACAACTAACTAGTGGTTAATCCTGAATTAATGTTTCGATTATTTGAAAATATTTTTCAACGATCCAACCATATGGATGTAAATAGATATATATATATATTAGTGATATAACCAAAATTTCATATCAAAATTATTTTATTTGGTTTGACATTTAAATAGTAAAGCATCAGTTTGACTAGTAAAGCTAACTAGTGGTTAATCCTGAATTAGTGTTTCGATTATTTTAAAAATAGTTTTCAACGATCCAACCGTATGGCTGTCAATAGATATATATATTAGTGATATAACCAAAATTTTATATCAAAATAATTTTATTTGATTTGACATTTAAACAGTAAAGCATCAGTTTGACTAGTAAAGCTAACTAGTGGTTAATCCTGAATTAGTGTTTCGATTATTTCAAAAATATTTTTCAACGATCCAACCATATGAATGTCAATAGATATATATTAATGATATAACCAAAATTTCATATCAAAATAATTTTATTTGATTTGATATTTAAACAGTAAAGCATCAGTTTGACTTGTAAAGCTAATTAGTGGTTAATCCTGAATTAATGATTCAATTATTTTAAAAATATTTTTCAACGATCTAACCTTATGGATGTCAATAGATATATATATTAGTGATATAACCAAAATTTTATTTCAAAATAATTTTATTTGGTTTGATATTTAAATAATAAAGCATTGGTTTGACTAGTACAACTAACTAGTGGTTAATCCTAATTTAATGTTTCGATTATTTTAAAAATATTTTTCAACAATCCAACCATATGGATGTCAATAGATATATATATTAGTGATATAACCAAAATTTCATATCAAAATAATTTTATTTGATTTGACATTTAAACACTAAAGCATCAGTTTGACTAGTAAAGCTAACTAGTGGTTAATCCTGAATTAGTGTTTCGATTATTTCAAAAATATTTTTCAACGATCCAACCATATGAATGTCAATAGATATATATATTAATGATTTAACCAAAATTTCATATCAAAATAATTTTATTCGATTTGATATTTAAATAGTAAAGTATCAGTTTGACTTGTAAAGCTAATTAGTGGTTAATCCTGAATTAATGATTCAATTATTTTAAAAATATTTTTCAACGATCCAACCGTATTGATGTCAATAGATATATATATTAGTGATATAACCAAAATTTTATTTCAAAATAATTTTATTTGGTTTGATATTTAAATAATAAAGCATTGGTTTGACTAGTACAACTAACTTGTGGTTAATCCTAATTTAATGTTTCGATTATTTTAAAAATATTTTTCAACAATCCAACCGTATGGATGTCAATAGATATATATATTAGTGATATAACCAAAATTTCATATCAAAATAATTTTATTTGGTTTGACATTTAAATAGTAAAGCATCAGTTTGACTAGTAAATTAAGCTAACTAGTGGTTAATCCTCAATTAGTGTTTCGATTATTTTAAAAATATTTTTCAACGATCCAACCGTATGGATGTCAATAGATATATATTAGTGATATAACCAAAATTTCATATCAAAATAATCTTATTTGGTTTGACATTTAAACAGTAAAGCATCAGTTTGACTAGTAAAGCTAACTAGTGGTTAATCCTGAATTAGTGTTTCGATTATTTCAAAAATATTTTTCAACGATCCAACCATATGAATGTCAATAGATATATATTAGTGATATAACCAAAATTTCATATCAAAATAATTTTATTTGGTTTGATATTTAAACAGTAAAGCATCGGTTTGACTTGTAAAGCTAACTAGTAGTTAATCCTGAATTAATGTTTCGATTATTTTAAAAATATTTTTCAACGATCCAACCGTATAAGCAAAATTTTATTTCAAAATAATTTTATTTGGTTTGATATTTAAACAATAAAGCATCGGTTTGACTAATACAACTAACTAGTGGTTAATCCTGAATTAATGTTTCGATTGTTTTGAAAATATTTTTCAACGATCCAACCGTATGGATGTAAATATATATATATATATATGTATATTAGTGATATAACCAAAATTTTATATCAAAATTATTTTATTTGGTTTGACATTTAAATTGTAAAGCATTAGTTTGACTAGTAAAGCTAACTAGTAGTTAATCCTGAATTAATGTTTCGATTATTTTAAAAATATTTTTCAACGATCCGACCGTATGGATGTCAATATATATATATATATATATATATATATATATATATATATATATATATATATATATATTAGTGATATAACCAAAATTTTATTTCAAACTAATTTTATTTGGTTTGACATTTAAACATTAAAGCATCGGTTTGACTTGTAAAGCTAACTAGTAGTTAATCATGAATTAATGTTTCGATTATTTTAAAAATATTTTTCAACGATCCAACCGTATGGATGTCAATAGATATATATATATATTAGTGACATAACCAAAATTTTATTTTAAAATAATTTTATTTCGTTTGATATTTAAACAATAAAGCATCGGGTTGACTAGTACAACTAACTAGTGGTTAATCCTGAATTAATGTTTCGATTATTTGAAAATATTTTTCAACGATCCAACCATATGGATGTAAATAGATATATATATATATTAGTGATATAACCAAAATTTCATATCAAAATTATTTTATTTGGTTTGACATTTAAATAGTAAAGCATCAGTTTGACTAGTAAAGCTAACTAGTGGTTAATCCTGAATTAGTGTTTCGATTATTTTAAAAATAGTTTTCAACGATCCAACCGTATGGCTGTCAATAGATATATATATTAGTGATATAACCAAAATTTTATATCAAAATAATTTTATTTGATTTGACATTTAAATAGTAAAGCATCAGTTTGACTAGTAAATCTAACTAGTGGTTAATCCTGAATTAGTGTTTCGATTATTTCAAAAATATTTTTCAACGATCCAACCATATGAATGTCAATAGATATATATATTAATGATATAACCAAAATTTCATATCAAAATAATTTTATTTGATTTGATATTTAAACAGTAAAGCATCAGTTTGACTTGTAAAGCTAATTAGTGGTTAATCCTGAATTAATGATTCAATTATTTTAAAAATATTTTTCAACGATCTAACCTTATGGATGTCAATAGATATATATATTAGTGATATAACCAAAATTTTATTTCAAAATAATTTTATTTGGTTTGATATTTAAATAATAAAGCATTGGTTTGACTAGTACAACTAACTAGTGGTTAATCCTAATTTAATGTTTCGATTATTTTAAAAATATTTTTCAACAATCCAACCATATGGATGTCAATAGATATATATATTAGTGATATAACCAAAATTTTATATCAAAATAATTTTATTTGATTTGACATTTAAACAGTAAAGCATCAGTTTGACTAGTAAAGCTAACTAGTGGTTAATCCTGAATTAGTGTTTCGATTATTTCAAAAATATTTTTCAACGATCCAACCATATGAATGTCAATAGATATATATATTAATGATTTAACCAAAATTTCATATCAAAATAATTTTATTTGATTTGATATTTAAATAGTAAAGTATCAGTTTGACTTGTAAAGCTAATTAGTGGTTAATCCTGAATTAATGATTCAATTATTTTAAAAATATTTTTCAACGATCCAACCGTATTGATGTCAATAGATATATATATTAGTGATATAACCAAAATTTTATTTCAAAATAATTTTATTTGGTTTGATATTTAAATAATAAAGCATTGGTTTGACTAGTACAACTAACTTGTGGTTAATCCTAATTTAATGTTTCGATTATTTTAAAAATATTTTTCAACAATCCAACCGTATGGATGTCAATAGATATATATATTAGTGATATAACCAAAATTTCATATCAAAATAATTTTATTTGGTTTGACATTTAAATAGTAAAGCATCAGTTTGACTAGTAAATTAAGCTAACTAGTGGTTAATCCTCAATTAGTGTTTCGATTATTTTAAAAATATTTTTCAACGATCCAACCGTATGGATGTCAATAGATATATATTAGTGATATAACCAAAATTTCATATCAAAATAATCTTATTTGGTTTGACATTTAAACAGTAAAGCATCAGTTTGACTAGTAAAGCTAACTAGTGGTTAATCCTGAATTAGTGTTTCGATTATTTCAAAAATATTTTTCAACGATCCAACCATATGAATGTCAATAGATATATATTAGTGATATAACCAAAATTTCATATCAAAATAATTTTATTTGGTTTGACATTTAAACAGTAAAGCATCGGTTTGACTTGTAAAGCTAACTAGTAGTTAATCCTGAATTAATGTTTCGATTATTTTAAAAATATTTTTCAACGATCCAACCGTATAAGCAAAATTTTATTTCAAAATAATTTTATTTGGTTTGATATTTAAACAATAAAGCATCGGTTTGACTAATACAACTAACTAGTGGTTAATCCTGAATTAATGTTTCGATTATTTTGAAAATATTTTTCAACGATCCAAACATATGGATGTAAATAGATATATATTAGTGATATAACCAAAATTTCATATCAAAATTATTTTATTTGGTTTGACATTTAAACAGTAAAGCATCAGTTTGACTAGTAAAGCTAACTAGTGGTTAATCCTGGATTAGTGTTTAGATTATTTCAAAAATATTTTTCAACGATCCAACCATATGAATGTCAATAGATATATATTAGTGATATAACCAAAATTTCATATCAAAATAATTTTATTTGGTTTGACATTTAAATAGTAAAGCATCAGTTTGACTAGTAAAGCTAACTAGTGGTTAATCCTGAATTAGTGTTTCGATTATTTTAAAAATATTTTTCAACGATCCAACCGTATTGATGTCAATAGATATATATTAGTGATATAACCAAAATTTCATATCAAAATAATCTTATTTGGTTTGACATTTAAACAGTAAAGCATCAGTTTGACTAGTAAAGCTAACTAGTGGTTAATCCTGAATTAGTGTTTCGATTATTTCAAAAATATTTTTCAACGATCCAACCATATGAATGTCAATAGATATATATTAGTGATATAACCAAAATTTCATATCAAAATAATTTTATTTGGTTTGATATTTAAACAGTAAAGCATCGGTTTGACTTGTAAAGCTAACTAGTAGTTAATCCTGAATTAATGTTTCGATTATTTTAAAAATATTTTTCAACGATCCAACCGTATAAGCAAAATTTTATTTCAAAATAATTTTATTTGGTTTGATATTTAAACAATAAAGCATCGGTTTGACTAATACAACTAACTAGTGGTTAATCCTGAATTAATGTTTCGATTATTTTGAAAATATTTTTCAACGATCCAAACGTATTGATGTAAATAGATATATATTAGTGATAGAACCAAAATTTCATATCAAAATTATTTTATTTGGTTTGACATTTAAATAGTAAAACATCTATTTAACTAGCAAAGCTAACTAGTGGTTAATCCTGAATTAGTGTTTCGATTATTTTAAAAATATTTTTCAACGATCCAACCGTATGGATGTCAATAGATATATATATATATATATATATATATATATATATATTGGTGATATAACCAAAATTTTATATCAAAATAATTTTATTTGGTTGGACATTTAAACAGTAAAACATCAGTTTGACTAGTAAAGCTAACTAGTGGTTAATCCTGAATTAGTGTTTCGATTATTTCAAAAATATTTTTCAACGATCCAACCATATGAATGTCAATAGATATATATTAGTGATATAACCAAAATTTCATATCAAAATAATTTTATTTGGTTTGACATTTAAACAGTAAAGCATCGGTTTGACTTGTAAAGCTAACTAGTAGTTAATCCTGAATTAATGTTTCGATTATTTTAAAAATATTTTTCAACGATCCAACCGTATGGATGTCAATAGATATATATATATTAGTGATATAACCAAAATTTTATTTCAAAATAATTTTATTTGGTTTGATATTTAAACAATTAAGCATCGGTTTGACTAGTACAACTAACTAGTGGTTAATCCTGAATTAATGTTTCGATTATTTTGAAAATATTTTTCAACGATCCAACCGTATGGATGTCAATAGATATATATATTAGTAATATAACCAAAATTTTATTTCAAAATAATTTTATTTGGTTTGATATTTAAACAATAAAGCATCAGTTTGACTAGTACAACTAACTAGTGGTTAATCCTGAATTATTGTTTCGATTATTTTGAAAATATTTTTCAACGATCCAACCGTGTGGATGTAAATATATATATATATATATATATATATATATATATATATATATTAGTGATATAACCAAAATTTCATATCAAAATTATTTTATTTGGTTTGATATTTAAATAGTAAAGCATCAGTTTGACTAGTAAAGCTAACTAGTGGTTAATCCTGAATTAGTGTTTTGATTATTTTAAAAATATTTTTCAACCATCCAACCGTATGGATGTCAATAGATATATATATTAGTGATATAACCAAAATTTCATATCAAAATAATTTTATTTGGTTTGACATTTTAACAGTAAAGCATCAGTTTGACTAGTAAAGCAAACTAGTGGTTAATCCTGAATTAGTGTTTCGATTATTTCAAAAATATTTTTCAATGATCCAACCGTGTGGATATCAATAGATATATATATTAGTGATATAACCAAAATTTTATATCAAAATAATTTTATTTGGTTTGATATTTAAACAGTAAAGCATCGGTTTGACTAATATAACTAACTAGTGGTTAATCCTGAATTAATGTTTCGATTATTTTTAAAATATTTTTCAACGATCCAACCGTATGGATGTCAATAGATATATATTAGTGATATAACCAAAATTTCATATCAAAATAATTTAATTTGGTTTGACATTTAAATAGTAAAGCATCAGTTTGACTAGTAAATCTAACTAGTGGTTAATCTTGAATTCGTGTTTCGATTATTTTAAAATATTTCTTAATGATCCAACCGTATGGATTTCAATAGATATTTATAATAGTGATATAACCAAAATTTAATATCAAATAATTTTATTTGTTTTGTCATTTTAATATTCAAGCATGAGTTTTACTTGTACAACTAACTAGTGTTTAGTTCTGAATTTGTGTTTCGATTATTTTAAAAATATTTGTCATCGATCCAACCATATGGATGACTGTATATATATATATGTATATATATATATGTTTGTGTGTATGTGTATTGGTTATATAATCAATGTTTCATATTAAATAATTTTATCAAAATATTTAATTATTTTCTGAAATTTCTAAAATGTCACCGAAACAAATAAATGCTAACATTAATATGGTTGGATCATCAAATAATATTTTTTAAAAATTGAAATTATCAAAAATCATGTACTAATTTACGATGGAATTCGTCATAAATTATTGGCTGCCAAAAATTTGAAAAAAATCAAATTTACCGTCAAAATTTTGGGGAAAAAGTTGAATTTCCCTCTTTCATAACTTACGACGAATTTTAATTTCCGTCGTAAATTGGACGATCCAATCTTTTCCGTCACAAATAATTTGTCATAAATTTAGATTAAATTATTTTTTATTTAAATTGAACTTAAAATTTCAATAAAAATAATTAACTTACGACGAAATGTCCAAATCGTCGCAACTTCAAATGATTTTCATTTTCCCGCCAAAGTTTTGGGGAAATATTTAAATTTCCCTCTTTGATAACTTACGAAGCATTTTAATTTCCGTCGTAAATTGAACGTTCCGATCTTTTCCGTCATAAATATTTTATCGTAAATGTAGATAAAATATTTTTTTATTTAATTTTAAGTTAAAATTTTAATTAAAATAGTTTACTTACGACGAAATAATCAAATCGTCGGAACTTTAAATGATTTTCATTTTTGTTTAATCGTGTCGTGAAGAATTTTATTAATAAAATACTAAACTTGCGTCGGTTTTGGGTTGTGTCATAAATAATTACGACGTTTTAGTTTTTTCCGTCATAAGTTGGGCGCACATTTTTTTCCGTCCCAAGTTTTCCGTCACAAATAGCCATAAGGATTACTCATTTAGTAAATAATATAGATGAAAATGATTAGTACGGCAAATAGAATATTACATGAAAATAATGGATTACTCATTTAATGAATAATATAGATGTGAAAATACCAACAAATAAGGGAAGCTTAATAAGAAAAATGAATTTCCATTGCTAAAGATATGTTGTATGTAGATATCCAAGATTTCAATTTCTGCGGTCAGGATGTATATAAAGACTCAAAACTCATACATTACAAGAATGTGGTTTAATCGACCATACGTATATTATACTTTAGTTTTTAAAAAGAGGTGCTATGATAATGATACTGCACTCTATGTTCAAAAAAAACAAATATATAAATAATGGGAAACTTCAAGGAAATAATGTTTGTAATAAGAAGATCAATTTTACACTACTATGTTGTATAACAAAAAAATGCATGAATTTAAGCTACAAATTTATACATAGTTTACTATACAAATTTATACATAGTTTACTATGTTACCTTCCGGCCAAGTGACGCTTAAATTGTGAAGCCGTTATACCATTTCCTAATAAAATTAACTTCATACACCTGAAACATGTAAGTGAAATCAACACAGACCCCAATTTCTAAAACTCATTTGTAGCCCTTCCCTCAGGATAAGTTGTATGATAATTTAAATCTGTATTTTGTGATTGTATTCCTAGAGTCTATAAAAATATTGAATAGATTAGACTAGAGAATTTTTATGTGAACGGTCTTCAAACTAAGGAATAAACTCTCGAAGAAGATCAAATCATGATCATTCCTTATAGAGAAGTGTAGAAGATTAGATTGAATAATGCTATTCTCGGAAAAATATTCTAAGTCGGATATCGACATGTTACAAATCAAAGGATCTCGAGAAGTCTTTGGAGAAGTCTAAAATGACATATAGAGAACTTCCAATATATATGGATAAGTCAATATGCACGTAGAGATCTCAAATAACATAACTCCTACAAATATTAAAAACAATAACACTTAGCTAGATTGCCACACTTGACAATGATAAAATTATTAAAATAAAAATGGGGTATGCCATCAATTTCTTAATATTCCCCTCACATATTTAAAATTTTAAAAGTTATAGCTAAAAAGCAGGTAAAAGATTTGGGGGTAAATGACACTACTTAATCAAATAAAATTGCTAAACATAAAAGCGTGAGAGCCGGTATATGAAATGATAGAAAAGTTAAAATGAATTTATACTCACAATTAGTTTGTGGTCGGACTAAAAGGTGTACATTTGATACTTAATGAAATGCTAATAGATGAGAAAAGCAAAAGTTTGATAGTCCATTATCTAAAAGTATATATATATGTGTGTGTACTAGTTGGCAATGGAAATATTTGGTGATATTAGAATTTGTTTATTTTTAATTCATGTTGGTGGATTTATCAGCATAGATGTGCACTTATAACAAGAGATAAACATAGAAAATCCCAATGAAAAGTGATTAACATATTATTTATATATCTTCACCTACATAGTTTCTAAAAGATTATAGATCTAGGACCTAGTTAGATACATTGTTAAGGTCCTAATACAAGAATACAAGAAGGCAATCAGACACAATTAAGCAAATTTGGAAGTTCCTACAATCTAACTTCAACCTCATCAAATTGCAGCAGATAAAATAGTTAATATTTGTTTATCTAGTAATATCTATCTAGCTACATCAGGAGGAGAACGTTTAATTCAGAGGTGGAGTTCCAAATCTATGTCTGATCTATGTGCCAAAGTCGGCTGTTGTCAATTTCCAGAAGAATTATATATGGTTTGATGGTTTGGCAGAGTGGAAGAGGTTCCAGTATCAAACACATTGATGAGTGGGGAAGAGGCTGGTCAAGTCTCACGTGCTGTTGCTGCACAACCAACTGGTCATGATTATTGTGAGGAACCCAAGCATAAAACAAATGACCTGTTGTCTCATTCAATGCTCTTCTTCGGCTGGGTCGGGCCTTTTGTTCTATGTGGGCAAGGTTGTTTCTCATTTCTTCAGCCACTTCAGAAGGTACATTAGGGCAACCAGTAACATCTGTGCCCTGTATAGCCAGGTGGTGTTTGAACCTGTTGATGCCCGTCACCACCTTGGAGCAGTAATTACATTTTACCTTAACTCTATTCCCCTCAACCTCTACACAGTGCATCCATGCAGCTTCCCTAACTGACATCTTCCTGTGTGAAATCAAATATAGCTTAATTTTTCTTTCATTAGATATATAAATAATTAGGCAATTAAGTTTACAATACATTTAAGAGTAGAAGGGAAAAAAAGATAAGTTGTAATATATTTGACAAAAGATAAAATAATAAATTTTAACTCAAAATCAACTCTAATTTCTCTTTTCATTAGATATAAAGAAAATTAACCAATTATATTTAAAGTAAATTTAGGAGGAAAAGAAAAAAAGATAAGTTATAATACTATTTAACAAAAGACAAAATAATAAATTTTAACTCAAATGATGAAATAAAAGTAAAAACATCTTCACAAATTACATATCTCCTACAAATGCTAAAAATAAGTACACCTAACTAGATCCCCAATTTTGAAAATAATAGAAACTTAAAAATAAAATGGGTTAGATGATCAATTTCTTAATATCTCGCCTGACATCTTTAAAATTTAAAAAGTTATAGCTAAAAAGTAGATGTAAAATATTTGGTGTAAATGACCTTACTGAATAGTGATAGTGATTTAAAAAATAACAAAAGTTTAGATAGAATTGCTAAATATAAAAGTTGTGAGCAAAATGATACAAAAGATGACATGAATTCATACACAAAATGAGTTGTTGTCATCCTCTGTTCTGTGAATGATTTTAACAAAATAAACTAAAATTAAAGTAAAATGTGTAACTCTGATACTTAATGAAATACTAATAGAGGAGAAAAACAAAAGTTTGATAGTGCATACTAAATAGCTAATGCGGCTTGAAAATTTAGAAATCTAAAAGAATATATATAGAGGGAGATGATAAATTTTTTTAGGGTTATCCACTACAAGTTTGAGACCCATATTTTAAGTATTTGGATAAATGAGAAGTATTGGTCCTGTTAGCTCTCCTGTGAATTATTTTATTGAATATATTCAATTTTTTTAAAAAAATAATAATATTTATTTAAATAATATATAACTTAGAGGATAGGACCTATGATAAATGTTATAACAAAACAAAAAAAATAAAGAATTAATTATATTAAAATCATGTTCAAATTTATATGCGCCCGCCTGAATTTAAATATATTTTTTTGGTAAAAATATTTTAAAAAGTGTGTATTATAGCCCACCTAATTTTTTAATAACTATTTCAAATTAAAACATACATAATGACAAATAATATATTTTCTTTCTTAATCGTTTACTATTTTTTAATAGTTAATATGATTGATAATTAATTATCCATGTATGCTAATTCATATAATTCTAAACTTTTTATTTTCTTTGTATTTATTTATATTATCATACACAACCTTTTTGTTGTTCCAAATGTATCCGAATTAAATGAAGTTCATTATGTGTGATTAATAATAATTATTTGTATTACCAATATATTGAGTAGATTGTGAATTTAATTTTTTAAATTTTAAATTAAGAAAAATATTAGTGAACGCCCAAAAACTTGTTATGGATTTGATAAACAGCAAAGAATGTGCACCTATGAGAATATAGGCCCTGTCTTATCAATCTGAATCATCACCATACCTTTCAGTAAATATGTAATATTATTACATCATTTATATTTATAAAACACTTAGTAGAGTGTCACTTCACATATCTCAATGAAGTTTACTCTCTCACTAAAATATACTTTTATAAAGTCTTAGTACAAATAGAAATTGATAAATTATGGTCTTAGCCGATGGAACTACTAGATGGCAGCCATCCATAGGAAAAAGGAAGCTAAAAACTTTTATTCCTCACATTACTTGAACAATTATCATGTTCATCTTACACTGTGTAAAATATTTATAATAGTAAGAGTGAGCATCTAAAACCTCAAAAAAATTTCTCCCGTCAGAAAATAATATTTTTTAATATTATTTTAAAGAAAATGATATTTTTTAATATTATTTTAAAGGTTCAAAATTCAAAAAGGAATAGGGTTCTAAAATAATTTCAAATTTTATAATATAAGCACTTTCACACAAAAATCATATTTGTGTTTCTATACAAGTAAAAGAGAAGTAAAGTCTTATCTTCGATTAAAAGAACCATTTTTTAATTGTAACCTTCTTGCATAGAAAAGGAATGAAGTAAAGGAATGAAGTGTATATACCTTATCAAGTTTAGTCTAGCTAGAACCACAAAATATATGACAGAAAAATCAGCCGTTTATTAACTATTATGACCCACAAATATGATTTACAACAAGGAAAGTAAAGTCACGTATAAAAAAATAAAATTAAACCTATTTTTAACCAAGAAACTAAATATACTTCAGCACTAATCTATACACACAGAAAAAATAAGGGGCAATGACATACCAATATAATCTATACAGGTCAAAACAACAAGATATGATTTGAATCAAAATTTAAAAAAAATCAAAATTTCCTTAGGTCCCAAGTCGATTCCCATTTTCTAAAAAATCTTTTTCTGATACTTTCCCTAAGCAGTTGGTTTTAGGGGAACCCTGACTAGCCCACCAAGTACAACACCATTCATATCTGCAGTTATTTATATGCAAAATTAGAAATCATAAGTTTAGTAGGAAAAATAGAAAATTCAATAAAAATAATGGATGTACACATTTAGTTAATAATTTAAATGCGAGAATACCAGCAAAAAAGGGAGGCTTAATAAGCACAACCAATTCCCCTTGCAAATTTATGTTGTATGTATATATCGAGGATACCAATTTGTACTCTCTAGATTTATATAAGAATCAAAACTCATACATTACTAGGATGTGGTTTAATCGACTATATGTATATTATAATTTAGTTTTAAAAAAAAGGTACTATGATAATGATATGGCACTCTATGTTGAAATAAGATAAACATATAAATAATGGAAAACTACATGGAAATGCTGTTAGTAATAAATAGAATAATTTTATAGTAGCATGTTGGATAAAAAAAGCATGAATTTAAGCTAGAAATTAATACATAGATTAGTCAGTTACCTTCCAGCCAAGTGACCCTTAAATTTTGAAGTCGTTACACCATTTTCTAAGAAAATTAACTTCGTACAACTAAAACATATAAGTGAAGTCAACACATACCCCAATTTCTAAAACTCAATTGTAGCCTTACTTTTTAATATCATCAATAACACATTAAAAGAAGAACACATGGAGAAACCCCTAAATTGAATCCCAAGTTACTAAAGTCTAACCGAAGTCCTCATTGGTAGTAACAAATACCCCAATTAATGAGATCTAATTAAAATTGTAAAGTAATCTTGACAAATCGAATAGAACACGCGAAGATAGATAACCTATTTAAGAAACTCTAGTAGAGAATATGGAGCGAGAGAGAGAAAAAAATAAGTTAGATCTCAGAGAGAGTGAAAATTTAGAAATATTGAATAGAGGAATCATTTTTTTTTATTTTATATTTTATTCTTTTATCTAATAAAACTTATCTTATAAAATATTTCATTTCCCGCCCATGTTTTAACATAAATTTTCATTCCCCCTCCCAAGTTTCAACTTCCCGTATAAAAAATTTAGTTCATGAACGATTACACCCAACTAATTATTTCATAGATAACCAACTATTTTTATGATAACACCAACTGATACCAACATTTACACTAAAAAATATGTTGTCAAATATAGCCTAAAATAATTTTCAAATACCTATGGTGGTAGTGAAGTTAAATGAACATAGCCGTAAAAGTGAAACTTGTCTACACTAGTGCACTTGAGGAAAAGAATATAAATGTGTCAATAAATGCAAATTTGCACAAGAAATATGGAACAAATTGTTCATTACATACGGGGATACAAAAGTTATTAAATAATCTCGAATGGATACTTTAATTTAAAAGTACACAAATTTAAAACTCCTCGAAAGTGAGACCATATCAATATGAAAATAAGGTTTCCTCGTATTATCGATGAACTGTCAAACGAATGGGAAAAATCGAAGGAATACATAACCTAAGTTCATATTCAATCAATAGCTAATTAATAAATCATCGTGCTTATGAGGAAAATAACCTTTCGTAAAAAGTCATTCCTAGAATGCAAGACAAGAATAAAATTATGGCTTTAAAAGATATATTAATCGATGAATATGAAAACGACAACGAGTTGTACGAGGAGTTGCAAAATCTTGATGAATAAGAGATAGTACTACTATCAAGATAACTTTATCAGGTTTTGCAAAATAAAGCTCACAGTTACTGGGAGGATTCCTAAAATCGAGTAATCAACAACGAGTTTTCAACTCGAAAGGAAGACCTAATAAAAAAATTAATTACAAATTTAAAAATTATAATGGCATTTTAAAATTATTTAACCATTTTTTAAAATTTTACCGAGTAGTTATGTAGTTTATAGGTGCAGAAATATAGTGGAAGGAAAGAAAATACCACACGGGGATTTTATCCCGATTTGCGATGGGGAAACCTCTAATAGATCGGCTCACCTCTACGTCCAGTTCCCGAGATCCTCTCCCGAAATTTAGATTTTCTCTTATAATAAACTCGCTCCTTTAGTAGGCAGAGAAGCCTTTACAAAATTACAAGTATTTGTCTTGGTACGTAACATCCGGGTTACCACCTCAAAAAAATGTAATACCTACACCACTTATCTTGGACAATAACTCCCCCTATTTCTTAAAAGTTGATGTAGAACCCTTGTATTGATTTGATTTTCATAGCTTTTTTCGGTCTTAAACCTTAGTGATTCGGTCTTAGGTATTTTCTCTTCTTTACGATGCAGAAACTACGAACTCCCCATTAATACGTCTAGGACTTGGGTCTTAGAACGAGAATAATGACAGGTCACCTCACCTTACTAAAAAAATAATAAAATAATCTATAAAATAATCCAAGTAGAGAAAAGATTATTTAAATTAGTAAGTTACGGTACTAGCCCATAGGATAGTATAATATTCAAACAAGAATATTAAAACTATATACTTATATCTGACTTAAGATATTAAATAAAATATCAAGTATACTTTCGATTACTCATTCTTTATAGAATATAGGTTTTATTGAAGTAATGAAAGAAGTCATTTACATAAAGCAATGGAGCTTATGACTTCTTTTATATTCTTCTTTTTCCAATATGTATTTATAAATTGAAGAATACTTTAGTTACAATCCGGAATTTATAATTAACCTTTAAACTCGTAGGATTAAGGGTTTTAGTATACTTGTATTTGGACAATTATAGAGTGAAAGTGTACTTTTAATTTCGTGCATAATTTATGTAATAACTCGAATTTTTGGGACTTTGTAAATATTCGATGAATAGTAACCTTGACGATCAGGGAATTTTTTTTATCCCATAATATGTTATTAATGGTAAATTGAATTTTCCGAGTCAATATTGTAATTATACATACCAAATGACTATATGTAAAAGTCATTAGTTTTTGGAAAAAAAACAACTTGGTAAAATGACCTTATCTTACAAATTATGAAGAAATAAGATAATCATGTCGTAATCACGAATTTAAAATCCTGCGAATAAAACTCAAGTACAGGTTCACAAAGCATATAAGAAATATAAGAAAATAAATTACCATGCGAAACGCTTACGAGGATTTATCGCGATAAAAAATAAGCGACCAAGTGAATATATAAGAGAATAAATAAATGTATCAAGCCCTTGCAACTTCTCATGCAAGCCATGCATATCAATTAACCTAAGAAGCAATTAGAGAATAGTAATACAAATAGTAAGGTGATGTAGTGAATAATGTGGAAGCATAGGAGCAGTACTTGGCTAAGGTTAGAGGCTTTGACAAAGGCCATGCTACTAATTCAAAGATACATATCCAATATATCACACAAAATCAACCACACTTCATAACAAGAAAGAGACCAACACAAAAACACATCCCCCCTTCAAGAAAAGCTCCATTCAGATTTTTGAACAAAAAAAAGAAACCAAAATCCAAAGCTCCACTTCTAGTCATAGATAAATTCTACAATTAATTACCAAGCTTCCTCATTATTAAACTAAGTTAAGATAAATCTTTTTAGCATTTTATTTAGGTTTTTATGGTTAAATAAAATGATGAAAGTGATGATGAATAGTGTCAATAATGACTTTTAGTGTTTCCTTGAATTTCTTGGAAAGATCTAGGTTTCATAATCACAGCGAGGACTCACCAAACATCATCCATCAAGAAGAGAACCTCCCAAGCTACCAATAAAGGTAGAAACCTTCATCCAAACATTGTTTAAGCTTTATGTTTCAAGAAAAGTAAGGATCTCGGATGTAAGCATAGTTTTGATTGTTGTTTTATTGATTTCTCGAATATTAGTTAGTTAGATACCAAGGTTGATGTTGTGGCCTCAAGAATTTGATGTTCTTCAGATGATTAAGTATTTAATATGTTGGATTGATGATTGTTCGATGACAATTAGTAGATTAGAGATAAAAAAACATGAATCGTAAATGTAACGAGGTTTTAACAATCAAATCACGACATTGAGATTTCTGAAAATTTAGAGAAAGTGTAAAGTGTGTTTTATTGAAAATAATACTACATAATGATAGAGCTTGTTGTAATGATCGTTTAGGCACTTAAATCGCTTGATTTTGATTTACGGTTCAAAAGTTAGGTTCGTTTTAGTGAAAATGATTTACGCGATAAATTCTACTACGAATTACGAACTTTGGAAATATAAACGATCGACATAAAATTATTCTAAAATCATGAAAATTTTACAAAGAGTAAGATATGGAAAAATCTTTCATGAAAATTTCAAGTGAAAATATGGATTTTTCAAATTTATAAAAATTTCGGATCCGAGATCACGCGAGTAGAAATCCTTAAGAATCGTGACAGGAGCTGAATGGTAGAAGCAAATAAGTATAATGGGCATAATAGATTGTGGAATGAAAATGAAGCTAATGAATAATCATACTTCATTAAAATGACAAGTCTAAAGAGAGTCATGTAAATTGATTGTAAGCATTGCATATTTACCAAGTAACGATAAATACTATTGGAAGCTAACAAAAAAATAATGGTCTTGATTATAGAGTATCGGACTAACTCGAGGGTGCCCTCCACCTCAAATCACCCAGGAAAGTTTACGAACCTTACTCCATATACTGTTGTGTTGTGAAGATTATTTTACTTTCTTTCGTACAATTATTATGTTTGTCATGATAGTAAAATATGAGCCTTTACGTATTGATATTGATTGAGATTACAGTGCATATACCATAGTATATATTAAACGTTATTGTATAGCGTGATGTATAAGTTATAAGACCGATAACCGGTCGGCTTTTATAAAGTATAAACTCGGGAATCATCCCCCATATGTTTTGGACAATTATGAATCCATAATTATTTATTCCAAGGGACTCGCTGTCCTTTTGCGAAGTATTAATTACCTCAAATTTATTTTAAACAATTTTCAAAGATCATATTCCCTCAACTATATTAAATTACTCGAACAGATAATATTATTTTACATATTCATTTAAGAAGGGAGAAGTATTCTCTAGCATTTATTTTATTTTAAAACTAATTATTTAATATTCATTAAATATTAATTTATTTACCTAAACATAATTAATTGAGGAATATTATTTTAAAATATCCTTTTTAAAATAGAAGTATTCGAGGTTTAATTATTTAATAGTTATTTTTTATTATACAATATTTAATAAATGAAATATATGTTTTAAAAATCATAAAACCTATTTTAAAAATATTTGTTGAGTTTCAAAAAATCATAATAATACTTTTGAATCTACAAAAAATGTTATCTCGATATATTTTAAATATCTTGACTATAGTGTCAAGAGAAACTCCCCTGTTATCTGTTTATGTGTTGACAACGGTCAACTTACATTATCATAATATTTTCTCCAAAATTTTTTGGAAGTATGTATGGGTATATATATATATACATATATATATATATGTATATATATATATATAGGTGTGTACGTATCAACAAGCCAAATGTTTGGGGACCAATATAAGCTCCAAATATATGGAGGGGTAGACTCTAGTACTTTGTGGACTCGGGAGACTACTATTTACTACCACATGAAAGGGATGGACGCAAAATTGTGTGTTGAGAATGTTGGGTTCCGAAGGCATAAAACGCAGCGGATAAACGTAAATAAAACAAAAATTCGAAACCCAAAAACAGGATCCATGTATAATTATGGGCAGATTATGGAGATAACGAATCATACCTTTCAAGAGATTAACTTTTACGAACTCAACGGAGATCCTAGCTATCACGCTTTGTGTCTACCTCTCGGAGAAACACCTCTATGGTATCCACACGAGCACCTTCAAGAACGTCTCACGAACTTGACTACGGAATGGATGTACTAGCCTCCTTCTTGACGATCTGAATTGCCTCTGCCTCTCTTTGCTGCTAGGGTTTTCTTAAAAAACGTTCAAGCCTCTTTAACCTCTCATTATCTATTTATAATGACTGATTAAAAAGGCCCATAATAGCAAAGCCCAACCCTAGTAGGTATTGGATTAAATAATAAAAACGAATTTCTATTATTTAATTAATAACTAAGTCATACTTAATTATTATGGGCAAAAACATTCCTTTTAATTCGAATTTATATTATCTCAATTAAGTCTTACTTAATTATAATAAAATTCAAATAATCATCAATTAATTTAAATCCATAATTTAAATTAACTATTCCATTAAGTGCTCTATTTGTGCGACCCTATAGGCTATTATTTAATTGGCAATAATTTTATTCTCTAATAAAATTATAAACAATGAGCGGTATCTAGTAATACATCATTGTTACCCAATTAAACAATAATTAAATCGTGATTAGATAAAACCTTTCGTGATTAATGTTTTTTCGTGTAATATAATCCCTTTAACCATACATATTATAGATTAAACTCGAGGCATGTATTTAGTCATCCTCTTCAACATTTAATCTGGGTTTACTTGATGCATGAGTAGATTATTGAAACAAATCATTATTTGAGCATGACCATGCTTTTATAATCTCACTCAATCAAGAGGCCAATAATATCTCTCCTAATTATAGGAGGGTTAAATCCTTTATCTATCATTCATATTTCTCATACGACTCATGATATACCCGATGTCCACTTTTATCATCACCCGATCAAAAGTAACTTTTAATGTAGTCAAAGTATATTAATCCTCGTATAGAAATATAATGATTTCAAGTCAAAGGATCGTTACACCATTATCACTGTGAGTCTTTCTTATGACTTTATTAAACATGAAGAATCTCACTGTGGGTCTGTCCAGTACCATGTACTCTCACATGTACCTATGTATTGACTTCAGTATCCCCATACTTATAACCAATGAGATGTGGTTATCTTGTCAAACAACATACTAGTCTATCTATGTATTATTATTGTCCTATATAATAATACTCGACTAGGGACCTTTAAGAATATGATATATTATATAATTTCAAGTTCAAGTCATGTACTTAAACTATACAATTTGTATCATGATTCTAAGGACATTTATTATGCTAACAAAATATCGCAGTAATTAAGGTCATAATAAATAAATTTATTGAATGATCAACTGACATAAAGATAAAAGAATAATGTATTGCCTCTAGGGCACCTACACTAACAGAGAAGGACATACACGAAGTGTGTACCTGAGAGGGGTGGACACATAAAAGGCCCGAATGTGGCCAAGATGATAGCCGATTATAACAAAGGGAATCACCCTTCTACATGTAGAGAACAATAATACTATTTTATTGTACTACTGATCATCGAATAGTAGGGCTCCTGTGAATATCCTATTCTTCCAAATTGGAATTAAGATGCAATATCGTAACCCAAACCTAGGTTTACCATTAAGGTATTTGCAGACTAGTAAGTGAAACAAAGAATTCTTTTGAAAAGAGGTGTGTATCACCAAGAAAAATTACTTTAATTAAACTTATATCAATATATGGATTTATATATAAATTCTTGTACAGTATTTTCATACTATCAATTATTATGTTGGGAAATATATCTCACAAATGTTTTCATAAAATGACACAACACAATAGTGAACCAAAATGCCGCTCGGAAAGCTAATTGCCCGGAATCGAGTAGGAGATGGAAATCTTTTTTTGTATGTTGTTTTTGGTGCAATGCCACATGTAGACCACATGAGTTGGATTAGTTTGATTTATTTTTAGTCCGACTTATATACAAGTATGACTTGTGTAACGTAAAATTGAAGAAACACATATTTGGTCGTGGTCTAACCTTAAGTAAAGGTTACGCTTGGGGTAAGACATAATTAATTTTGGTCTGTAATAACTATACCTTATAGATTTGATAACTCTAGTAATATTTTGTTCATTTTCAAGACAATAACCTGTAAGTGTGTGTGTGTTAATAAGTGTAGGATTGTAGATGTGTGAGTAATTATAATTTTATGCAAATATAAGTGTTTAAACACGATTCAAGATAACGCGGCCTCCTAAATCCCCGATCCCGGATTTGGGGGCGTCACAATTTATTGGTTGTATTAACCAAGATGGAAATAAAAGATGTTTGGCTTTGGATTTGCCCTTTTGAAGTTAGACGGATAATTACGAAATTTACTATTTGTCGATTTATAATCCCACAGAACACTTAAGATGTTAGTGGAGATTATACGATACTTTTCGTCTAATTTTATAGTGAGTATTATGTTCATGTTCGGAGCTACCAGAATTCCCAGTCATGACGGAATAATGGAACATGCTTATAATTAGTCTTATTTACTTTTACTTCTTGTAGTTTCCCTATTAACTTTTTTATGTTATTATGTCATTTCTAAATTGTAGTCTCATTTACAAAAAATGTTATTGGTTAAGAAAGGTTTACAAAAAATATTATTGGTTAAGAAAGGGACCATTATAATTGTGATGAGTGTTGTAGTCAACTACATAATGGGTGTGTTCGACAAAAATATTATTTTTAAGTAAGGAATAGTTTTTTTATTACAATTATATCTCTATTATTTTATTTTCTCTCATGTAAACTGAGTGTTAAGCTCATCATATTGATATCTAGAACACGTTTTAGTTTGTGTTCTATTGTTACACTTATTGTTGTTCATAGATAATTTATCATCTGACAATAGTGAAAATTAATTAAATGGTAATCATTAACTTGCTTAACTAATTCCAATATAAATGATTTTTTTATGGCACCGAATACAAATGGATATGAGGTCAATGGACAGCCTTGGAATGAATCCTCGACGACGATCCCCAAACATATGACTATTCTTAGGACCTGCATTGATCCCAAAAGGAAATAGTTTTCTTTCTTGATCCCTGTCGTGAACCAGAAACTTTGGATACTTGCTGAAAATCAGGGATTTTTTTAAATTAAGTATTATATAATTTATTTATTAAATCATAATATATAGACTATATATATAGATAGATAACTTACTTTTTTAAATAATATTTAAGGTTGTTTTTTAAAAGTTTATATACATATTACATGTACATAGAATATGAAAGTACTTATTCATTAGAATTAATAGAAATATTCTAAACTTATAAAATATATATAAGTTTCAGATTTATTTTTAACAGTTTATATAATAGATAAATATAGTTTGTTAATTATATATATGGGGATTTCGTATTGGGGAACACAAAACAATGAATTTCTGGTTAAGGCGAGACAGTAATCTCAGTCCCATTCTAAAGGACCCCCAAAACCCTATAATTCCAGCCCCTTCTCAGTGGTGATCAGATCGGGATAGACTTTTATCGGCCTACATAATATATTAAGAATGGCCAACAGAAAATCAGGGATTATTATATAATGGGAGCTAGAGTATGAATGGAAAATTTTTTTAGCAAAATATTATAGACCTACAACCTAGTTACATGGAAAATAGAACATGACATTGTTATGGTCCACATACAATAAGGCATTCGTACCAGATCATGCAAATTTGGAAGTTCCTACAATCTAATGTCAACCTCATTAAAATTGCAACAAATAAAATAGTTAATATTTATTTATTTATTGATATCTCTAGCTAAATTAGGAGATTGAGGTCTTGTTCCGAGGTGGAGTTCCAAATCTATGTCTGATCAATGTGCCAAAGTCAGCTGTTGTCCATTTGGAGCAGTATTATATGTGGTTTGATGGTTTGGCATAGTGGAAGTATTATTATGCAAGGTGAACCCTTATCCCAAAATTGCTGAATTAGCACACCAATTTTTGCCATGGTTGTGCTCTAAAGGCGATAGGAATTTGCCCAAGCTTACCTTGTAGCTTTGTACAACTTCCATGTTTATGCATGTTTCTTCTTCATCACCAATCTAATCCTACAACATATATGCAAAACTAAATTAACAAGCAACCAGTATTATTATTTGAAATATCTTGGTGGTTGAAGCTTAGACCATTTTATTTATTTCTTCGATTAAATGAATGGTTTTATTTATTTTCCTGGTCAAGCATAGTCTACCTAGAACCACCGAACATGTGATAGAAAAACAAGCGGTTCGTTAACTACTATGACCCACAAATCTGATTTACAACAAAGCAAGTACATTCACATACACAAAACAAAATTTAACTTATTTTTAGCCATTAAAGGAGAAATTGAATATAGCTAAGCACTAATCTAAACATACAAACACAACCGAGAAGCATTGACATATTAATATAATCTATGAATAGTGTTTTTTATTTGCTATACAGGTTGGAATAAAAAGATATTATTTGAATTAAAATTTAAAAAAAATAAAATTGCCTTTGGACCGAAAGTCGCTTCACATTTTCCAAAAAATCGTATTTCATACTTTCTCAAAGCCGTTGGTCTTATGAGAACCTCGACAAGCCCACCAAGTACAACACCTTGCATATTTGCGGTTATCTATATGCGGAATTACAAATCATAAGATTAGTAAGACAAATAGAAAATTATATAAAACTAATGGATGTACTCATTTAGTGAATAATTTAGATGTGAGAATACCAACAAATAACGGATGCTTAATAAGAAAAACGAATTCCCCTTGCTAAAGATATGTTGTATGTATATATCTTTAATACCAATTTCGCAGTCTAAATGTATATATTAAGACTAAAAACTCATAAATTACTAAAATGTGGTTTAATCGACCATATGTATATTATACTTTTGTTTTAAAAAAAGAGGTACTATGATAATGATATTGCACTGTATGTTGAAAAAAGGCAAATATATAAATAATGGGAAACTATAAGGAAATACTCCTAGTAATAAGTGTTAGAATTCAAACCCATTCTACATGTATGCAGCTAGCTAGGTCAAACATAGTTGAGTTGATAAACACTATACACGGTTTGTAGAAATAAATTAGGAGCAGCCTTATTAAAAAGATTACAGCTGGGTTTGTAATAGCAGTGGTATGAAAATAAGAACTAAGTTTCATTACAGCTAGAAGTATTGAAGTCCCAAGGAGATAATAACGACAGCAACTTCCCAATGTTTAAGAGCAGGCTGGTCATATTTGGATAATAAATATTCTGATGCAAAGCTTAGATCAGCTTGTAGCTTACATATGCAGTGAGGTAATCATCTTGAGGTCCGATAAATAGGCTCCTGTATTTGCATTACTAACAATCCAAGTGAAAAGGAGAGAAAGAGAATAGAAAAGAGCTGTAGCTCATAGTTAAGAGCAATAGGCTGAAGCCTTGTTGTAATAAATATTAAAGTTGTAGTCTTCGCTGAGTGAAATAAAAATATACATCCTGTGTGTTCAAGCCAATTCCAAATAAGCTGATTCCAAACCTTTAACATATAACATATATACACACACGTAAACAGTTTGTTTATGATAAAAAGTATCAAACCCAGACCTATACACATTTCCACCAAGTGGTATCAGAGCCTAGGTCACATTTATGAAAAATGACGAGCATGATACAACCACAAATTCCAAAATTGACGGTGACAAATTACGGGAATTGAAGTATCCAAGTGAAGGTGTTACTCGGTTCTTACGATAATTGGGAAATTATCGAAAATGAATTTAACGAGCCCGCTGATGTAGCTGGTGAAGCAGCACTTCCAAATGCCGAAAAGACGGCGTTAAAGGAGATACGGAAAAAAGATAAAAATGCGTTGTACACAATTATTCAAGGTGTTTATAAATCAACCTTTAAAAAAATTTCAAATACAAAAACAGCGAAAGAAGCGTGGGAGATTTTGCAAAAATCATTCCAAGGAGTTGAGAAAGTCAAAAAGGTTCGGCTCCAAATACTACGTGGGGAGTTCAAAAATTTGAAGATGAAGAGTTCCGAAAATATTGGTGCATCTGTTACGCGTTTGAGAATGGTGACAAATGAGATGAAAAGAAAAGGTGAAAGTCTCGATGATGTTGGGGTCATGGAAAAATTACTTCGTTCGTTGACAAGAAAAATTGATTATGTTGTTACTTCTATCGAGGAGTCAAAGGACTTGTCCACAATTTCCATTGATGAGCTCGTAGGTTCACTTCAAGCCCACGAGCAGTGAATGAACCAGTATGATGATGCAAGCCATTTGAAAAAGGCCTTGCAAAGTAAAGTATCCATCGGTGACAGTTCTGGCAGTAGCAGTTTTGTACGTGGTAGAGGTGGCTTTAGAAGTGGCTACCGAGGTGGATGAGGGCGTGTAAGACAGTCTTTCAACAGAGGCCAGAATTTTGAAGGTTATAAACCATCTGGTCAAAATTTCAGAGGCCGGGGAAGAGGTGGATTTGAACGAAGTGATAAATCTCAATTTCAATATTATAATTGTAATAAATTTGGTCACTTCAGTTATGAGTGTAGAGCACCAAAAGTGGAAGAAAGGAGTCACTTTGCTGCAGCAAAAGAGGATAAAGACGTTGGCACCGCTATGTTCCTCACTTATAAAGGAGACGAGAAAAGTAAGAAGAATGTTTGGTATCTTGACTCAGGGGTCAGCAATCACATGACTGGTCATAAGGATTTATTTACGGAGATAGATGAGACCATCTCTGGAGAAGTTACTTTTGGTGACTCGTAAAAAATTCCGGTCAAAGGAAAAGATAAAATTACGATTATGTCAAAGAATGATGAGAAAAAGTATATAAATGATGTTTATTATATACTTGTTTAGAAAAATAATATTATCAGTCTTGGCCAACTTGTGGAGAAAGGGTATACTATTCAGATGCAGGATAATCCTCTCATCATCAGAAATCAGGTTTGAGAATTAATTGCAGATATGGAGATGTCAAAGAATCGTCTGTTCACACTTGATATGCAGACGAAAGTGCATAAGTGCTTGAAATCAGTCATTAAAAATGACTCGTGGCTATGGTACTTGAGATATGGTCATTTGGGATTTTCTGGCTTGAAATTATTGTTAAAGATAAAGATGGTGGACGGTTTTCCAGAAATCAACGAACCAGAAAATTATGTGAAGCGTGTGTCAAGGGGAAGCAACACAGATAAAGTTTTCCCGTTGGAAAATCATGGAAAGCTAGGAGGCCATTGGAGATAGTTCACACAAATATAGTTGGTTCATTTGATATTTCATCACTTGGAGGTAATAGGTATTACCTAACTTTTATTGATGATTTTAGCAAAAAAAGTTGGGTATATATCATCAAAGAAAAATTGGAGGCTCTTGATAAATTCAAGGAGTTCAAAGCACTTGCAGAAAAGAAAAATGGTCAGTATCTGAAGACACTCAGATCAGACAGAGGAGGAGAGTATACTTCAAACTTGTTCAGAAGTTTTTGCAGAGCACATGGCATCAGTCATCATTTGACAACATCATATACTCCTCAATAAAATGGCATTGCATAAAGGAAGAACCGCACAATTCTTGACATGGCAAGGAGTATGGTGAAAGCAAAACACTTGCCAAGAACTTTCTGGGCGGAAGCTGTTCAATGTGCAGTTTATTTGTTGAATAGTTGTCCAACAAAAAGTGTCAGAAATAAAACTCGGAATGAAGCATGTAGTGGTAGCAAACCATCCGTTAGGAATCTCAGAATTTTTCGATGTATTGCTTATGCCCATATTCCCGATCAGAAAAGAAAGAAGCTGGATGACAAAGGCGAAAAGTGTATTTTTACCGGATATGACAAAAGAAGCAAGGCGTACAGACTCTATAATCCTCTTACGAAGAAATTAATCATTTCTCGAGATGTTGAGTTCGATGAATCAGATTACTGGAGATGGAGCGAGGATAAAAGAAAAGTTGCTGGTTTATTTTTCAATGGTGATGACGATGATGGTGATAACCAGAACATTGAAGATGACGATGATCAAACTCCTCCACCAAGTCCAAATAAACAAACTCCTAGATCGGCACCATCCACGGGAGGTTGCAGCAATTCAGGGGGAGCACCACGAAAGATGCGGAGTCTGGATAATATTTATGAAGTAATAAGTCTGGTACAAACGACCTTTGATTATTCATTATTTTGTTTAATGGCTGAATGTGATCCAGTTACATTCGAGGAAGCTTCTGAAGAAGGTAAATGGAACAAAGCCATGGATGAAGAAATTGGCGCAATAAAAAAGAATGATACATGGGAGCTCACAGATCTTTCAGAAGGACATAAAGCAATTGGTGTCAAGTGGTTCTATTAAACTAAGACGAATCAAGATGGGGAAGTGGAAAAATACAAGGCGAGTTTGGTGGCTAAAGGTTACAAGCAGAGATATGGCATTGATTATGATGAGGTATTCGCTCCAGTTGCAAGAGTTGATACCATACGACTTCTGACAGTAATTGCAGCTCAGAAGCAGTGGAAAATATTTCAGATGGATGTCAAGTCTGCATTTCTCAATGGTTATCTTGAAGAAGAAGTCTATATTGAGCAGCCTCCGGGATATGTTCAAAAAGGCCACGAAGATAAAGTCTACCGACTCAGGAAAGCCTTATATGGTTTGAAACAAGCTCCGCGAGCATGGAATACAAGGGTTGATAAATATTTCCGGAGAAATGGCTTTGTGAAGAGTCCATACGAGCATGCCCTCTATACGAAGACAAATTCAGGGGGAGATATTATGATCGTGTGCTTGTACGTGGATGAAATGATATTTACAGGAAAGAACCCTGGTATGTTTGATGATTTTAAGAAAGTTATGACTAACGAATTTGAGATGATAGATATTGGTCAAATGTCATACTTTCTTGGAGTCGAGGTGAAGCAAAATAAAGAAGGGATTTTTATGTCTCAGGAAAAATATGCGGAGCATATTTTAAAGAAGTTCAGAGTGGAGGAATGCAAACCAGTAAGCACACCAGTAGAAGCAAGCATAAAACTCAGGATTAATTCAACGAGGGAGTCGGTAATCCGACGTTGTTCAAAAGTTTGGTTGGAAGTCTAAGATACCTAACTTTCACTCGTCCGGATATTATGTATGCGGTTGGATTGGTTAGTAGGTACATGCAGAAGCCGAAGCACGATCACTTTATGGCAGCTAAATGAATTTTTAGATATATTAAAGGTACCTTTGATCATGGATTATTTTATTCTCATTCTCAAAATTCAAAATTAGTAGGCTACTCAGACAGTGACTATGGTGGTGACTTGGACGACGGGAAAAGCACATCGGGATATATTTTTCATATCGGTTCAACGATATTTTCATGGTCATTAAAGAAGCAGCAGACAGTTGCCCTATCAACATGTGAGGCAGAATACATCGCAGCAACAGCATGTGCATGTCAAGCTATGTGGTTAAGCTACATATTGAACGAGTTAAATCTTGCAAAAGAAGATCCAGTTACAATTTACGTGGATAATAAATCCTCTATTTATCAAGCGAAAAATCCAGTGTCACACAGACGTAGGAAGCACATCAATATCAAATATCACTTTATTCGAGAGCAAGTGAACGAGAAAATTGTGGAGTTGGTGCACTGTAGGACCGAAGAAAATTTAACGGATATTTTCACAAAGCCGTTGAAGCCAGAGATTTTTTATAAAATAAAAGAGAAGCTCGGGATGCAAAGTCGGGTTTGAGGGGGACTTTTAGAATTCAAACCCGTTCTACATGTATACAGCTAGCTAGGTCAAACATAGCTGAGTTAATAAACACTATACACGCTTTGTAGAAATAAACAAGGAGCACCCTTATTAGAAAGATTACAGCTGGGTTTGTAATAGCAGTAGTATAAAAACAAGAACTAAGTTCCATTACACCTAGAAGTATTGAAGTCCCAAGGAGATAATAACGGCAGCAGCTTCCCAATGTTTAAGAGCAGGCTGATCATATTTGGATAATTAATATTCTGATAAAAGTGCTTAGATCAGCTTGTAGCTTACATATGCAGTGAGGTAATCATCTTGAGGTCCTATAAATAGGCTCCTCTATTTGCATTACTAACTATCCATGAAAACCAGAGAAAGAGAATAGTAAAGAGCTGTAGCTCATAGTTAAGAGAAATAGGCTGAACCCTTGTTGTAATAAATTTTAAAGTTGTAGTCTTTGTTGAGTGAAATAAAAATATACATCCTGTGTGTTCAAGCCAGTTCCAAACAAGCCAGTTCCAAACCTTTAACATATAGCACACATATAGACACGTAAACAGTTTGTTTAAGATAAAAAGTATCAAACCCAGGCCCATACACGTTTCAAACACTAAGAAGATCAATTTTACAATTAGTCAGCTGTTGTCCATTTGGAGCAGTATTATATGTGGTTTGATGGTTTGGCATAGTGCAAGAGGTTCCTGCATCAAACACATTGGTGAGTGGGGGAAGAGGCTAGTCAAGTCTCACGTGTTGTTGTTGATGGGCCTCCAATGTTAGTTGATTCTGCTACTGTGTGTGAATTATGCAAGCTGAACCCTTGTCCCAAAATTGCTGAATTAGCACACCAATTTGACATGGTTGTGCTCCCAAGGTGATAGGAATTTGCTGCGAACACGGATGAACAGTGTTACCCTTTGTCACTGGAGCATTAGTGGGAGGCCAATGTTGTTGCTCCACAACCAGTTTGTCTCATCCAATGCTCTTCTTCAGCGGTGTCCAGCCTTTTGTTCTGGGCAAGGTTGTTTCTCATTTCTTCAGCCACTTCCGAAGTTACATTAGGGCAACCAGTAACATCTGTGCCCCTATAGCCAAGTAATGTTTGAACCTGTTGATGCCCTAATTACATTTTTACTTTATTCTATTCCCCTCAACCTCTACACAGTGCATCCATGCAGCGTCCCTAACTGACATGTTCGTGCATGAAATCAAATGGAGCTTAATTTTTCTTTTCATTAGATATATATATAATTTGGCAATTAAGTTTACAATAAATTTTAGAGTAGAAGAAAAAAATAATTAGTTGTAATATATTTGACAAAAGATTAAATAATTAATTTTAACTCAAAATCAAACCTAATTTCTCTTTTCATTTGATGAAAAGAAAATTAAGCAATTAAGTTTAAAATAAATTTAAGAGTTGAAGAAAAAAATAAGATAAGTTAAAGTACTATTTAACATAAGATAAAATAATAAATTTTAACTCAAATAATGAAGTAAAAGTTAAAACATCTTCGCAAATAACACATCTCCTAGAAATATTAAAAATAATAACAGTTAGCTAGATTGCCACACTTGAGAATAATAAAAATATTAAAATAAAAATGGGTTATACCATCAATTTCTTTAAATTCCCCTGACATCTTTATATTTTAAAAAGTTATGGAAACAAAGGTAAAAGATTACACGGTAAATGACACCAGATAGAACTGCTAAACATAAAAGTGGTAGGCCTGGTATATGAAATGATACAAAAGATGAAATGAATTCATACTCACAATTAGTTTGTGGTTAGCTTGGTATGATTGAAATAAATTGAAACTAAAGTAAAAGGTGTACATTTGATAATTAATGAAATGTTAAAAGATTAAAAAAGCAAAAGTTTGATAGTCCATTATCTAAAAGAATATATATATATATATATATATATATATATATATATATATATATATATATATATATATATATATACGAGTTGGCAAGTGAAAGATTTTGTGATATTAGAAATTTATTGATTATTAATTCATATTGGTGGATTTATATGGAGAGATATGGAGTAATAATAAAAGATGAACATAGAAAATCCCAATAAAAAGTGATTAACATATGGTTTAAATATCTTCACCTACATATCATAGACCTAGGTGTTGGAAATTATTTAACCTAAATTAGAGTCTGAATAAATTTAGTCGATAGAATTGTTTTATTTAAAAGCAGCTTATGTGTCAGGAGTATTTGAACTAGTCTTTCATTTGTTAAAGAATGTTTATGAGAGTAATATGCACTAATAAAAGTAGTGGAGTTAGTTGTGCATATCAGCTAATTTTTAGCTGACCACCTGCGTGTGGAAGTTTATATATCAGCTTGTATTCTTTAGTATTTTACTTCAAGGCAAGGGACTTAAACCGTGCAATCTATTTTGTTTTTCAGTTTTACATACAAACACATACTATACTTATATATATATATATATATTGCATACATTTTTCATTATCTGGTATTAGAGCTTGGTGTACACCCTGTATGCCCAAATACATGCCGAAAATGACTATGGAGAAGACAAAACTGAAGGATGGTATTATAGGTTTAAGCTACCCTATATTGGCCAGAGGAAATTATACAGCCTGGGACTTAAAAATAAAAGCCTTCATGAAAGCAGACGAGGTGTGGAATGTTGTGGAGGTTAGTAAGGAGGACAAGTCGACAGTTGATGAAAAACAAGATCAGATTGCTCTTGCAGCCAAATATCAAAGTATATCTGAAGACGTCTTACTATCGGTGGCTGAGAAGGAGACTGCAAGAGAGGCGTGGAAAGCGATAAGAACCATGTGCTAGGGTGCAGATCGTGTGAAGAAATCAAAGATTCAAACTCTGAAGAGCGAGTTTGAAAACTTGAATATGCAAGAGACAGACCAACTAGACGACTTTTGTATGAAAATAAACGGATTGGTGACAAATATCCGTGCTCTGGGTGGGGAGATTACAGAAAGCTATGTTGTGAAAAGACTGCTTCGTGCAATGCCAAACAAGTAACTACAAATTGTATACACAATTGAACAGTTTGGGGACCTTGAAAACATGACCGTGGAGGAGATAGTGGGCTCACTTAAAAGCTCACAACGAACGAACCAGAAGCCAAAGTGATAGTGATGGAGGAAAGCTACTACTCGCAGAAGAGGAATGGTCAAGACGTGAAAACACGGGTGGTAAGTTACTACTGACAAGGGAAGAATAGATGAATAAGACTAACAGAAATGTGGGAGAAGGATCATGGTCACAAAAGAATCGTGGGTCTGACTCTCGAGGAAGGAACGATGGGCGTGATGCTCATGACAAGAGTACAGTTAAATGTTACAACTGTGGCATCTATGGCCATTTCGCCTCTGAATGTCATAAACCACAGAGAGACAGAGAAAACAAACCAGAGGTGAATATGACACAAGTTGAAGAAGATGAGCCAGCATTGTTGTTCACAGATTGTGACATCAAAGAAGATGGGATGGTCCTGTTAAACAAAGAGAAATTGAATCGAAAGATTAGTCAAAAGAACGGGGAGAACAAAATGTCTCAAGTATGGTATGTCGATAATGGAGCAAGCCAATATATGACAGGAGAAAGAGGAAAATTCAAAGAACTTGGCGAAAAGATCACAGGACGAGTACGGTTCGGTGATGGCTCCACTGTTGATATCAAAGGTAAATGAGTGATATCGTCCAGGTGCAAAAATGCTGAGGAATGGAACTTATGTGACGTGTACTACATACCAACATTGTGTAGTAACATACTAAGTCTGGGATAATTATTTCAGTAAGGAAGCAAGGTTATACTGGAGGAAGATCAACTAAGAGTGTACAATCTAGAAGGTGCACTGCTTATGAAGGTTTTGAGGTCTGCAAATCGATTGTATAAAATCAGTCTTGAAGAAAGTAAGCCGTAGTGCTGGTTATCGAAAACAGAGAGTGAAACATGGTTGTGGCACTCTCGCCTTGGCCATGTTAACTTTCAAGCGATAGAATTGATGTCTAGGGAAGAGATGACTCTAGGAATACCTAAGTTTGTGAAGCCAAAGAAGAGGTGTGAAGGTTGCCTGATGTCAAAGCAGGCGCGAAAACCATTTCCGTCTCAAGCACAATTCATAGCAAATAAATCACTGGAACTAGTATATGCATATATTTGTGCGCCGATTTATCCTCCAACATTGTCAAATAACAGGTATTTTCTTCTTTTCATTGATGATTGTACTCGTAAAATGTGGGTTTACATGTTGAAAACCAAAGGAGAAGCATTCGAGACTTTCAAAAAATTTAAGGCACTTGTTGAAAGAGGGACAAAAAGTAAAATCAAAACACTGAAAACGGACAGAGGACGGGAATTCTGGAGTTCCGTACATTTTGTGAAAGTATGGGTATTCAAAGATATTACACGACACCTTACACTCCACAACAAAATGGAGTTGTGGAGCGAAGGAACCGCACAGTAGCAGCAATGACAAGAAGCCTTCTTAGAGACTCAAAGATGTCGTCTTACATGTGGGGTGAGGTACTACGCCATGCTGTGCACATTCTGAATCGTCTAACAACTAAGGCATTGAAGGGAAAGACTCCATATGAAGCCTGGAGCGGGCACAAATAAAACATGAGTCACAACAAAGTGTTTAGGTGCATCGCTTACATGAAAGTACCAGCTATTCATGTCAGCAAGTTGGATGATCGAAGTAAATCGGTGGTATATTTGGGAAAGGAAGCAGGAACAAAAGCGGATTGACTATACGATCCGTATAGTGGAAGTTTACACATAAGCAGAGATACGGTATTTCAAGAAATGGAGTTCTGGGCCTGGGAGCAAACAAAATAAGGAAAAGTATGTTTTCTAGAAGATAACGGTGCGAGTTGACTGTATTGGTGGATAACATTAACATCGATGTGAACACTAACAATGATGTGATGTCTGAGGAACAAGAACCTGTTACACTAGTACAGGATCATGTGACTGAGGAACCTGTGAATGAAGAAGATGCTGAAAGTACACCACCACGAAAGTTTAGACTGTTGAGCGAAATTTATGATGATACAGAACAAGTTGAACTCGATGAGGATTTACTATTGTTAAGCATCAAAGAACCTGATAACTTTGATGAAGCTGTACAAGAAATTGAGTGGAAGAAAGCTACAAAAAGCAAATTGGAATCTACTGGAAAAAACAAGACCTGGGAGTTGACAGACCTACCACCAGGACAATGAGCAATTGGTTTGAAATGGGTGTTTAAGATCAAGAGAGATGCAAACGGGGTGATTTGAAAATATAAAGCGAGGCTCGTTGCCAAACGGTATGTTCAAAAGCAGGGTATCGACTTCGAAGAAGCATTCGCTCTAGTAACAAGGTTAAAAACAGTGCATCTTCTGTTAGCTTTGGCTGCAAAGAATGGTTGGGACGTTCATCACTTGGATTTCAAGTCTGCATTTTTGAATGGTGACATCCAAGAGGAGGTGTACGTGAAGCAGCCTCAAGGATACGAAAAAGAAAAGGAGGAACACAAGGTTTACCGGTTGTTTAAAGCGTTGTATGGTTTGAGACAGGCTCCACGAGCTTGGTATGCTCGATTAAAGAAGTTCCTTGAGAAATTAGGATTCGTCAAATGTCCTCATGAACACACCGTTTATACGAAACGTGAAGGTAATAAGTCTCTAATCATTGGTATCTATGTCGATGATTTGCTTGTAACAGGAACAAGCACCAGTAACATACTGAAATTCAAGGATCAAATGCGTAAGGAATTTGACATGAGTGACTTGGGGAAGTTGACGTACTATCTCAGTATTGAGGTGGAGCAAAGGAAAGGGAGTACAGAGCTTAAACAAACAGTATACGCAAAATGTTTGCTGGAGAAGGCAGGTATCCAGGAATGCAACGAAACAAAGTTCTCATGGATCCAAAGATGGTGTTGCACAAAGACAAAACGGGAAAGAAGGTTGATCCAATAGTGTCTAAAATTCTGATTTGAGGCCTGCAATATTTAGTACACACCAGGCCAGATATTTCTTTTGCTGTAGGATTCATAAGTCGCTTCATGGAGAAGCCCAATGTTCTCCATTTAAATGCTGCACGGAGAGTTTTACGATATGTCAAGGGGACTCTGGAGTACGGTTTGAAGTATACACGAGGAGAAGGTAATAATATGTTGAAGGGTTTTTCTGACAGCGATTATGCGAGCAGCAGCACGGACAGACGGAGTACAAGTGGAATAGCATTTTATCTCAACGAAAGCTTGATTACTTGGATATCGCAGAAACAGAGATGCGTGGCATTGTCAACTTGTGAAGCTGAGTTTATGGCTGCAACTGCAGCAGCATGTCAAGGCATATGACTCCATAAACTGCTAAGCCAAATTACTGGTATGGCTCCAGGACCAGTGGTACTCTATATCGATAACAAATCAACCATAGATTTAGCGAAAAATCCTATTTTTCACCGACGCAGCAAGCACATTGACGTGGGTTATCATTTCATTCGCGAGTGTGTGGATCGAGGAGAGATTGTGTAATGACTGGGAACTTTACGTTTATATTATATCATGATTATAATAAAATATGTGAATTAATGTGTCATTTATATGTGATTATCTGATAAACCCTAACTGTTACGTGATACGTGTATCCCATGTCATTTCTGTATTTTTAATGTATTTTTTAGATATTTTATTATGCATTTATAGGTTTTATTTCAAACGTTTTACGACCCAAACGATGATTTTAAAGCCAGTATTTCAAATAAAATAATGGGCCTTATTTTTCATCAAATGGCTTTTACAATCGCCTTGTTCTGAACATCTAGATAATTTATAAATTTTCTCGTTTTGCGAAAAATGATTTTTCCGGGCCCCATTGGGTGTCAAAAACCCCACAAAAATCATATTTTTATTTTTATAAAATTATAGGACTTTCATTTATATTATTTCTTTGCATTTTTGCATTATTCACAATTTTTGGGAATTTTTTACATATATATTGCATATATAAAATATTTATAAATTAAATTTTAATACTCAAAAATTATAAAATTTAGGGCCCAATATTTTTATTTAATGTATAACTAGCCCCTTAATTTTAATTAGGAGTATTATTTTTTACTACTATAAATAGCCTAATTTTTATTTAATTAAATATAATTAATCATTAAAATCTGCAAAATTACCAAAAATTCTCTGAAATCGGGTCGGGAAGAACAGGTTCAGGTCGAAGAATCCAATCGTGATTTCTCACTGATTACAGCATCAAATCGTGTGATTCAAGTACTCAAATCGAAGGTTTTGATCCGTTCTTTCTGTTTCTTGCATCAATTTCACGTTTTATTGCATCCTTTTTTATTTTTGATTTCTAGGGTTTATGTTCGAATTAGGGCTTTTTAATTCTGGGGTTATTTTGATGTTTTGATGATTGATATAGCTTTGTTAGATGATTTACAGTCGATTCATGGTGTTTAATTGAACAAACGATGCTTGGATAGTGATTCACGATTTCTAGGGTTTAGGTCGAATTTTCAAAACACAACTCGATGATTTCTGTGAATATTTGGTTCTTGTAATGTTAGGGCTTTGATTGTATATGTTCTTAGCTTCATTTTGCATTACATAACGTTTGATTTTATGTACAAATGAATGATTTGGGTTTTTGGCCGGAGTTCATGTCGATTTTGATCGGAGAAGATGACCCAAGGGTTATTCTGTGATGTTATTGCCAGAATTAGATTGCCAGAACGATTTGGAATTGAAACCCTGTGAAAAACGAACCGGATTTTGACCAAACGGTGGCTCACCGGATTCTGCACCAGTGGCCGGATTCTGGGCAAAATCCGGCGTGTTCTTCACGACACGGATTTTGACCCGTTTGACCCGTGTAAAATACCCGGGTTTGATCTGATTTTGTCAGGGATGGTTTTCTGACTACTGTTTCTGGAAATTATTTTTACTATTTATTTTTATTAATTTTAAAAATCAGTTTTATTTATTTTATAAATTGATTAATTAATTATTTAATTAATTAATTTATATTATAAATAATTCTGAATTATTTTCTAAAAATCAGATTGAATTATTTTCTTAATTATTTATTATTTATTTATTACTTATCAATTATTTAAAAGTGATTAAATATTTTGATAATTAATCAAATAATTTTTAATAAATCATAATAAATTCATTTTAATTTTAAAAATTATAGAAAAATTATTTTTAATTCTGATTTTCTTAAATAATGATTTAAAAATTATTTTTGAGTTTTAAAAATTAGTAATAATTATTTATAATGATTAATAAATGGAATTATCAGTATTTAATTAATAATAATTCAACCGTTAGTCCATTTTGCGTGAAACGAAAGCCTGTTAACTCAGAAAAATGAATCACTTTCATTAAAAATAATATCAAAGCTTAATTTCTTTTAGAAGTTAGTTGATTTTGTGACTTGTTTGATTATCAGTCAAGTTACGTGCCGAGACGAGTCCGAAAAATTCCGGAAAAATGGGAAACGAGTCAGATAACGATCAGTTGAGCGATCAGCGAGTCGATTTTGGTTTTAAAAATTATTTTAACCATAAAAATGATTATGTGCTTATATGTATTACGTGGTTAATCGAGTCTTACTTGCTTATATGTAATACATGAGTCAGTCATAAGCGCATGGGTAGATGTTAGGATTGAATTGAAGTCGATTCAAGATGCAAATAAAGTACAACGTGACTTAACCAGTCTGTTTTGCCAACAGAAGCTAAGCCAGCCAGGCCAGTTGAGTCGGTAATAGTCCAAGGTGATAGACATAAGTGATTCAATTGCAGTAAGTCGCGCAGAAGGCAAGTTTTTCCTCTATTCTACTTTCAGTATAGTGATATTGATTCAAATATTTATCACATTTACATTCTCTTGATTATTGTTCTTGATCACTAATATACAATCCCTATTCCTTTGTTCATATTTCATTTCAATTCTTGATTTCTCCGTTTTTTTGGATTCTTGAATCATATTTTGTTGGTAACACATGGAGATTGATATATTCTAGTGTTTGGAATATATCAAAACATACCGATTGTCCCGGTTGCTAAGCGATGGACTGGATAATGATATTTTGGGATTGAGTGTGTCTTAATCTTGAGGATCGGGATGACTGGTGCCTCGACGTGGGCCGTAGTGCCTGGATACCCGACTGGATCTATATATTGAGATATGGATCTGGATTATATTCTGACTGATCAGCAGAATATAGATGCGAACTTGTGTCCAGTTTAGTTTATTTGTACTCGCCAGTAATGGCCTTCTTTCTATTCTTGTGAGGTTATATCTTGGCAGATATACCTGGGATGGTGGATTCATTTAAAATGCTTTAACACTGTTTATATATTTGTGGACTTGTTGAGCAACTTTTGGCTCACCCCTTTTGTTGTTATTCACCTTATTGTTTTCAATTAAGAAGGAATATGAAACCAATCAGGACTCGAGTGGTAAAGAAGCGAGTCAAGCCTCGGGATCCTCTTATACCTAAGGTGTTGATCCCAATCCAGGAAGAAAGCTTTGAGTTGCCCGAGCAGGTGGAGTGTTGATAGATAGTATGTGTGTGTGTTTGAATAAAAGTTGAACTTAGTTTAAAATGAATTAGACAATGGTTTGTAATAAAGAGAGTTTGTGAGACTTTGAATGTTGGTTTGTAATAAAAGTAGTTAGTGGTTCTTGTTTTCATACTTCAACCTAAAAAGATCATGGTTAGTGTTAAAGGGGTTTAATTTCATTTCTTTATTAATTGTTAATCAGATTGTACAGGTTTGGTGATTAGCTAGTAACCTCCAGACTTATACCCCGGGTCTGGAGGGCGTTACAGGTTTGGCATCAGAGCTGTAGGTTTGGTCCCTGAAAAAAAGAATATTAGGATTAAAATAGGATAGGGAGATCATATAAGACAGGGATAGTCAAATTAGGATGAATAGTGTTAGGATTTAGGTCAGATTAGAATAGGGAAATAATCTTAGGATTGTTAATGACCTTTTCTTTTCTTTGCTATATTATCAGATGGCATCTTCTGGTTATTCTGCATCTTCCGAGAGGACAGTCACTGAGCCAGTAGCACCAGCCATAACTCCAGTATCTGAGTATATGTTTCCTCCTCTACCACATCCACCACCATTGCCACAGGAGCCGGTACCACCAGTACAGGGCATAGTGCATGACCCCATAGAGATGTTTGATCCATTTGAGTTCTTCGAGCCGATGGTTCCTTTACCTATTGAGCACCAGTTTATACTAGGTATTGAGCAGGAGTTACCACCACCACCGTTGTTACCTCCTATACCAGTGCATGCCCCAGAGCCGGACATAGTTTAGATGATTCCAGTAGAGGGGACGGGAGAGCATGATGTGGATCTACAGTTAGGTTTACCCCAGCAGGGTGCAGATATTCCGAGGGTTCCTTCTCAGGAGTCAGTAGGTCAGGTTGTTCAGCCGCATATGGTACCATACCATGAGTATAGAGTTATGAGGGATGATGTGGAGTATTGGCGGGCACAGTGTCGGGAGATTATGCATCTGTTTGATCAGAGGGACAAAGGACCGTTAGCGGCCCTATAGTCGGATTATTATATGAGACAGCAATTACAGTCTGGGTTAATGAGTGCTACTTGGGAGCTGGATGATTTGACTCATGATGGACCTCCTTCTTTTGCAGAGTTCTACAGGGTTTTTCGCTTGGCACAGACTTTGGTCCAGGCACTTAGAGAGGAGCTTAGGCGTATTCCGCCTGGGTTCTGAGAGGGTTTGAGATGGTGACTCCAGAGTACATGTGTATATAGAGGCAGCATAGTATAACCTAGTGAGTAGTGTGTATGTGTGTATCAATAGTTTAACTTGAAGTAGTAGTTTAACTTGTAGCGATAGTGTGACTTGTAGCCGTAGTGATGACCAGTAGCCCGAGACTTTTTGTATCAAGCATTTACACCTGAAGCTGGTGTCACATATATATAAGATAAACTTTTTTAAATTCTTTTATTTAAATTTCAGTCTTTACAGTTTTACAACATTTACTTTCACTTTACAGTTTTTCATAGTATAATTCCTGTTGAAAAAAAAACAATTATTTTATTTAACTGTTTACATTTCCAATTTGTACACTCAGCAACTGTTTTCTTTAAATAAACCATGTTATGAATACAGGATAAATTGTTTTCCATACATATTGTCGATTATTTATTATACTGTTAAATAAATATCACCTGTTTTATTATCAGAAGAAGATGGCACCAAAAAGAAAGACTAGGGCTGAGACCTCTAACAGCAATTCTGAAGATCAGACTAATGAGATCATGAACCAAATGTTCCATCTGATGCAACAACAGATGATAATGATGTAGCAGCAGATGCAGCTTCAGCAACAGCAGATAGAACAACAAATGTTACAACAACCACCTCGTCCTGAGCTTCAATTACCATAAGTATTACCTGTTATTACTTTTAAGCAGTTTCAGTCAGTTAAACCTCCAGAGTTTGAAGGGACAACTGATCCTATTAAAACTACCACCTGGTTAAAAGAAGTAGAGAAAGCGTTCGCACTAGTGAAGGTAGGTGAAGACCAGAAGACTGATTTTTCTAGTTACTTCTTGAAAGGAGAGGCGAATTATTGGTGGGAATCTAAAAAGGCCTTAGAGGGTGAAGAAGTGATTGCATGGGATAGGTTTAAAGAGTTGTTTTTAGAAATGCATTTTCCTCGCTATGTGAAGAATCAAATGCAGATTAAGTTTCTAGAACTGAAGTAGGGAAATATGTCCGTGGCAGAATATGAAGCCAAATTTACTGAGTTGGCTAGGTTTGTTCCAGAACAGGTTGACACTGAAGAAAAACTAGTTCAAAGGTTTCAAGAAGGGTTACGACCATGGATTCGTGGCTAAGTTGCAGTTTTCGAATTAACGACGTATACCGCCGTAGTTCAGAAAGCTTTGATTATAGAAGGGGAAAGTGAAAGATCTTAGCAAGACAAGGGACAGGGAAGTTTTCAAGATCGCTCCAGCAGAAAACCGGGATTCCAAGCCCGGGCAAATTTGAATTTTAAAAGGATAGGACAAGGTTCACAGAAGGCAGGTAATCGTCTCCAAACCTCCAGTCAGCAGGGAATGGTCAGAGTTCCAGTGCCGTACTGCAAGACATGTAATCGAAAGCATACTGGTGTATGTATCAAAAGGGATGTAACGTGTTATCGGTGTAAGAAGAAAGGGCATTATTCTAACGAATGTCCAACAGGTAGAACAGCAGAGATGACTTGTTTCCAGTGTGGAAAGAAAGGGCATATCGCCAGAAATTACAAAGGATCAGTTATGGCAGCCAGTGTTCCGAGAGTGTTAGCATTACCTCCACCGCCGCCTAATCAACCCAAAGCAAGAACTTTTAACATGACCATGAAAGAAGCGGTGCAGAGTCCAACTGTTATTGCAGGTACGCTTTTGGTGAATTTCGTAATTTCAAAAGTATTAATTGATTCTGGAGCTACTCGTTCATTTGTTTCTGAAGAATTTCTTGATAAGTTATATTGTGAAATCGAATGGTTGGGTGAAACATTAATTATAAAATTAGTGAATGACGACCAAGTTCCGGTAGATCGAGTATGTCCTGCGTGTGATATAGAAATAGCCAGACATCATTTTTCGGTAGATTTAATTCCTTTTAAGCTAGGAGAATTCGATATTATCTTGGGAATGGATTGGTTAGCATGTCATAACGCTTAGATAGATTGCGCGAATAAGAGAATCAAATTGCGAACTACGGAAAATGCAACGGTAATATTCAAAGGGGAAAAACAATAGAAGAAATTTCTTACTGTGATGCAGACTAAACGATTGCTTCGACAAGGATGTGAGGCGTACATAGGTTACGTGTTAGATACTGAAAGAGGAAGTCATAGAATAGAAGACATTCCAATTGTGTTCGAGTTTCCAGACGTCTTTCCAGACGAGCTTCCAGGGTTACCACCAGATCGAGAAATTGAGTTCACAATTGATCTAGCACCAGGTACAGAACCAGTTTCGAAAGCTCCATATCGGATGGCTCCAGTCGAAATGAAGAATTGTCAACGCAACTGCAAGATCATCTAGACCGAGGCATTATACGACCTAGTGTATCCCCATGGAGTGCACCGGTGTTATTTGTGAAGAAGAAGGACGGCAGCATGCGATTATGCATTGACTATAGGGAATTGAATAAACTCACTATCAAGAACAAGTATCCCTTACCGAGAATCGATGATTTGTTCGATCAGCTAAAAGGATCGGCATGGTTTTCAAAGATAGATTTGCGATCAGGCTATCATCAATTGAAGATTAAAGCTAAAGATATTCCAAAGACTGCGTTTCGTACAAGATATGGGCATTACGAGTTTTTGATAATGGCATTCGGTCTGACAAACGCGCCAGCAGCATTCATGGATTTGATGAACAGAGTATTCAAGAAATATTTGGATAAATTCGTGATTGTATTCATTGATGACATCTTGATTTACTCCAAGTCAGAAGAAGAGCATGCAAAACACTTGAGAATAACTTTGGAAATTCTGAGGAAAGAGCAACTATACGCAAAATTTTCGAAATGTGAATTCTGGTAAAGAGAAGTACAATTTCTAGAGCATATTATCAGTAGAGAAGGCATCCAAGTCGATCCAGTGAAGATTGAAGCTGTGTTAAATTGGGAAAGACCAAGGACGCTGACAGAAGTTCGAAGTTTCTTGGGATTGGCAGGTTATTATCGAAGGTTTGTCAAAGATTTTGCGAAAATAGCAACGCCGCTGACCAAGTTAACTCAAAAAAGTGAAAAGTTTGAATGGAGTGATAAGTGTGAAGAAAGTTTTCAAGAGCTGAAAAATTGGTTAGTAACCGTACCAGTACTTGTATTGCCAGACGAGCTAGGAAATTTCGTCATTTTCAGCGACGCTTCGTATCGCGGGTTAGGATGTGTACTGATGCAGCACGGTAACGTCATCGCATATGCTTCGAGACAACTTAAACATCATGAACACAAATATCCCACTCATGATCTGGAATTGGCAGCGATCGTATTTGCGTTGAAACTTTGGAGACATTATCTCTACGGTGAAAAATGTGAAATTTATACAGATCATAAATGTCTAAAGTATATCTTTACGCAAAAGGAATTGAACATGCGACAACGTCGATGGCTAGAATTGATAAAGGATTACGACATCACGATTAGTTATCATCCAGGGAAAGCAAATGTTGTAGCAGATGCGCTGAGCAGGAAAGAAAAATTGAATCGGTTAACTTCGTATGAAGACTAAATCAAGGAATTCGACAAATTGGAAATTGAGATTCGTATTCCCAATGAATCTGCTGAAGCTATCTACACTATGACTTTCTAACAGGAATTGTTAGAAAAGATTCGCCGCTGTCAAAATGAAGTGATGAGTCAAGATGACGACCTGACGGGAGAAGAAATCACAACTCAGAAAGATAATGAAGGAATTTTACGCTTTGCGTCGAGAATCTGGATCCCTAACATAGTAGAATTAAATGAAGAAATAATGCGAGATGCGCACAATTCGAAGTATTCCATTCATCCAGGAAGTACAAAAATGTATCGTGATCTGAAAGAAAACTTCTGGTGGCCGAACATGAAGAAGGAAATAGCTGAATGGATAAGTAAATGGGAACATCTGGCAATGGATTTTGTGGTAGGACTACCAAGGACAAAGGCAAATCATGATGCGATATGGGCAATCATTGACAGAGTCACGAAGTAGGCATATTTTCTACCAATCAATGAAAGATTTTCACTCGACAAGCTAGTGCACATATATCTCAAAGAAATTATGATGCGACATGGAGTTCCAGTATCTATCGTGTCAGATCGAGATCATCGTTTCAACTCAAGATTTTGGAGACAATTTCAAGAATGTCTTGGAACTAAATTGAACATGAGTACCGCTTATCATCCGCAAACCGACGGGCAAAGTGAAAGAACTATCCAAATGATTGAAGACATGTTACGAGTTTGTGCGATCGATTTTGAAGGCAGTTGGGATGAACATCTACCCCTAGTGGAATTTTCTTATAATAACAGTTATCACGCCAGTATTGGAATGCCACCGTATGAAGGATTGTAGGGAAGAAAATGCAGATCACCAATATATTGGGATGAAGTTGGAGAACGCAAAATTTTGGGGAGAAAATGCAGATCACCAGTATATTGGGATGAAGCATTGTACGGGAGAAAATGCAGAAAATTTATGTGAAGCGTGTGTCAAGGGGAAGCAACACAGATAAAGTTTTCCCGTTGGAAAATCTTGGAAAGCTAGGAGGCCATTGGAGATAGTTCACACAAATATAGCTGGTTCATTTGATATTCCATCACTTGGAGGTAATAGGTATTACCTAACTTTTATTGATGATTTTAGCAGAAAAAGTTGGGTATATATCATCAAAGAAAAATCAGAGGCTCTTGATAAATTCAAGGAGTTCAAAGCACTTGCAGAAAAGAAAAGTGGTCAGTATCTGAAGACACTCAGATCAGACAGAGGAGGAGAGTATACTTCAAACTTGTTCAGAAGTTTTTGCAGAGCACATGGCATCAGTCATCATTTGACAATATCATATACTCCTCAATAAAATGGTGTTGCATAAAGGAGGAACCGCACAATTCTTGACATGGCAAGGAGTATGGTGAAAGCAAAACACTTGCCAATAACTTTCTGGGCGGAAGCTGTTCAATGTGCAGTTTATTTGTTGAATGGTTGTCCAACAAAAAGTGTCAAAAATAGAACTCCGAATGAAGCATGTAGTGGTAGCAAACCATCCGTTGGGAATCTCAGAATTTTTTGATGTATTGCTTATGCCCATATTCCCGATCAGAAAAGAAAGAAGCTAGATGATAAAGGCGAAAAGTGTATTTTTACCGGATATGACAAAAGAAGCAAGGCGTACAGACTTTATAATCCTCTTACGAAGAAATTAATCATTTCTCGAGATGTTGAGTTCGATGAATCAGATTACTGGAGATGGAGCGAGGATAAAAGAAAAGTTGCTGGTTTATTTTTCAATGGTGATGACGATGATGGTGATAACCAGAACATTGAAGATGACGATGATCAAACTCCTCCACCAAGTCCAAATAAACAAACTCCTAGATCGGCACCATCCACGGGAGGTTGCAGCAATTCAGGAGGAGCACCACGAAAGATGCGGAGTCTGGATAATATTTATGAAGTAATAAGTCTGGTACAAACGACCTTTGATTATTCATTATTTTGTTTAATGGCTGAATGTGATCCAGTTACATTCGAGGAAGCTTCTGAAGAAAGTAAATGGAACAAAGCCATGGATGAAGAAATTGGCGCAATAAAAAAGAATGATACATGGGAGCTCACAGATCTTTCAGAAGGACATAAAGCAATTGGTGTCAAGTGGTTCTATTAAACTAAGACGAATCAAGATGGGGAAGTGGAAAAATACAAGGCGAGTTTGGTGGCTAAAGGTTACAAGCAGAGACATGGCATTGATTATGATGAGGTATTCGCTCCAGTTGCAAGAGTTGATACCATACGACTTCTGACAGTAATTGCAGCTCAGAAGCAGTGGAAAATATTTTAGATGGATGTCAAGTCTGCATTTCTCAATGGTTATCTTGAAGAAGAAGTCTATATTGAGCAGCCTCCGGGATATGTTCAAAAAGGCCACGAAGATAAAGTCTATCGACTCAGGAAAGCCTTATATGGTTTGAAACAAGCTCCGCGAGCATGGAATACAAGGGTTGATAAATATTTCCGGAGAAATGGCTTCGTGAAGAGTCCATACGAGCATGCCCTCTATATGAAGACAAATTCAGGGGGAGATATTATGATCGTGTGCTTGTACGTGGATGAAATGATATTTACAGGAAAGAACCCTGGTATGTTTGATGATTTTAAGAAAGTTATGACTAACGAATTTGAGATGATAGATATTGGTCAAATGTCATACTTTCTTGGAGTCGAGGTGAAGCAAAACAAAGATGAGATTTTTATGTCTCAGGAAAAATATGTGGAGCATATTTTAAAGAAGTTCAGAGTGGAGGAATGCAAACCAGTAAGCACACCAGTAGAAGCAAGCATAAAGCTCAGGATTGATTCAACGAGGGAGTCGGTAAATCCGACGTTGTTCAAAAGTTTGGTTGGAAGTCTGAGATACCTAACTTTCACTCGTCCAGATATTATGTATGCGGTTGGATTGGTTAGTAGGTACATGCAGAAGCCGAAGCACGATCACTTTAAGGCAGTTAAATGAATTTTGAGATATATTAAAGGTACCTTTGATCATGGATTATTTTATTCTCATTCTCAAAATTCAAAATTAGTAGGCTACTCAGATAGTGACTATGGTGGTGGCTTGGACGACGGGAAAAGCACATCGGGATATGTTTTTCATATCGGTTCAACGATATTTTCATGGTCATTAAAGAAGCAGCAGACAGTTGCCCTATCAACATGTGAGGCAGAATACATCACAGCAACAGCATGTGCATGTCAAGCTATGTGGTTAAGCTACATATTGAGTGAGTTAAATCTTGCAAAAGAAGATACAGTTACAATTTACGTGGATAATAAATCCTCTATTTATCAAGCGAAAAATCCAGTGTCACACAGTCGTAGCAAGCACATCAATATCAAATATCACTTTATTCGAGAGCAAGTGAACGAGAAAATTGTGGAGTTGGTGCACTGTAGGATCGAAGAAAATTTAACGGATATTTTCACAAAGCCGTTGAAGCCAGAGATTTTTTATAAAATAAAAGAGAAGCTCGGGATGCAAAGTCGGGTTTGAGGGGGAGTTTTAGAATTCAAACCCGTTCTACATGTATACAGCTAGCTAGGTCAAACATAGGTGAGTTAATAAACACTATACACGCTTTGTAGAAATAAACAAGGAGCACCCTATTTAGAAAGATTACAGCTGGGTTTGTAATAGCAGTAGTATAAAAACAAGAACTAAGTTCCATTACAGCTAGAAGTATTGAAGTCCCAAGGAGATAATAACGGCAGCAGCTTCCCAATGTTTAAGAGCAGGCTGATCATATTTGGATAATTAATATTCTGATAAAAGTGCTTAGATCAGCTTGTAGCTTACATATGCACTGAGGTAATCATCTTGAGGTCCTATAAATAGGCTCCTCTATTTGCATTACTAACTATCCAAGTGAAAACCAGAGAAAGAGAATAGAAAAGAGCTGTAGCTCATAGTTAAGAGAAATAGGCTGAAGCCTTGTTGTAATAAATTTTAAAGTTGTAGTCTTTGTTGAGTGAAATAAAAATATACATCCTGTGTGTTCAAGCCAGTTCCAAACAAGCCAGTTCCAAACCTTTAACATATAGCACACATATAGACACGTAAACAGTTTGTTTAAGATAAAAAGTATCAAACCCAGGCCCATACACGTTTCAAACACTAAGAAGATCAATTTTACAATTAGTCAGCTGTTGTCCATTTGGAGCAGTATTATATGTGGTTTGATGGTTAGGCATAGTGCAAGAGGTTCCTGCATCAAACACATTGGTGAGTGGGGGAAGAGGCTAGTCAAGTCTCACGTGTTGTTGTTGATGGGCCTCCAATGTCAGTTGATTCTGCTACTGTGTGTGAATTATGCAAGCTGAACCCTTGTCCCAAAATTGCTGAATTAGCACACCAATTTGCCATGGTTGTGCTCCCAAGGTGATAGGAATTTGCTGCGAACACGGATGAACAGTGTTACCCTTTGTCGCTGGAGCATTAGTGGGAGGCCAATGTTGTTGCTCCACAACCAGTTTGTCTCATCCAATGCTCTTCTTCAGCGGTGTCCAGCCTTTTGTTCTGGGCAAGGTTGTTTCTCATTTCTTCAGCCACTTCCGAAGTTACATTAGGGCAACCAGTAACATCTGTGCCCCTATAGCCAAGTAATGTTTGAACCTGTTGATGCCCTAATTACATTTTTACTTTATTCTATTCCCCTCAACCTCTACACAGTGCATCCATGCAGCGTCCCTAACTGACATGTTCGTGCATGAAATCAAATGGAGCTTAATTTTTCTTTTCATTAGATATATATATAATTTGGCAATTAAGTTTACAATAAATTTTAGAGTAGAAGAAAAAAATAATTACATTTTACCTTAACTCTATTCCCCTCAACCTCTACACAGTGCATCCATGCAGCGTCCCTAACTGACATGTTCGTGCATGAAATCAAATGGAACTTATTTTTTCTTTTCATTAGATATATATATAATTTGGCAATTAAGTTTACAATAAATTTTAGAGTAGAAGAAAAAAATAATTAGTTGTAATATATTTGACAAAAGATTAAATAATTAATTTTAACTCAAAATCAAACCTAATTTCTCTTTTCATTTGATGAAAAGAAAATTAAGCAATTAAGTTTAAAATAAATTTAAGAGTAGAAGAAAAAAATAAGATAAGTTAAAGTACTATTTAACATAAGATAAAATAATAAATTTTAACTCAAATAATGAAGTAAAAGTTAAAACATCTTCGCAAACAAACGATCTCCTAGAAATATTAAAAACAATAACAGTTAGCTAGATTGCCACACTTGAGAATAATAAAAATATTAAAATAAAAATGGGTTATACCATCAATTTCTTTAAATTCCCCTGACATCTTTATATTTTAAAAAGTTATGGAAACAAAGGTAAAAGATTACACCGTAAATGACACCAGATAGAACTGCTAAACATAAAAGTGGTAGCCCTGGTATATGAAATGATACAAAAGATGAAATGAATTCATACTCACAATTAGTTTGTGGTTAGCTGGGTATGATTGAAATAAATTGAAACTAAAGTAAAAGGTGTACATTTGATAATTAATGAAATGTTAAAAGATGAGAAAAAGCAAAAGTTTGATAGTCCATTATCTAAAAGAATATATATATATATATATAGAGAGTAAAGTTCTATGGAGTCCAGTTTTAATTGGAGTCCCTCGGAGTCCATATATGTTCTGCAAGTAAAATATAGCTTAAAATATTGCAAAACATATTATTTTTCGACAAACATCACTATTCTATTAAAAATCTTGTAGATTGCATACATTTTACAAGCAGAACATTACAAAAATATATTATTCTACAAAACATATTTAGTTTGCAGAACATAAATGTTCATGTTGCAGAACATATTGCAGAAAATATATATTGTACTGTAAATATATGAGATTTGCATGATTTTGTTAAAGTTATGCTATTTGTGTGACATGTTTTGCAAAATAACACGTTTTACAAGATATTTTATTTGCAGAATGTAAATGGACTCCGAGGACTCCGACAAAATGGTGGACTCCATAGAACTCAGCCCATGTATATTATTCTTTAGTTTTTAAAAGGAGGTAATATGATAATGATACTACACTCTTTGTTGAAAAAGACAATTATATAAATAATGGGAAACTACAAGGAAATCATGAATTTAAGCTACAAATTTACACATAGTTTACTATGTTACCTTCCGGCCAAGTAACGCTTAAATTGTGAAGTCGTTATACCATTTCCGTAAGAAAATTAATTTCATACAGCTGAAACATGTAAGTGAAATTAAGAGAGACCCCTATTTCTAAAACTAATTTGTAGCCCTTCCCTCAAAATAAGTTTTATGATAATCTAAATTATTATTTTGTGATTGTATTTCTAGAGTTTGTACCAATGTTAAATACATTAGACTAGAGGATTTTAATATGAACTGTCTTCAAAATAAGAAATAAACTCTAAAAGAAGATCATATCCTCATCATTCCTCATAGAGAAGTGTAGAAGGTTAGATTTTAATAATGTTATTCTAGGAAAAATATTCAAAGTTAGATATCGACACGTTACAAATCAAAGGATCTCGAGAAGTCTTTCGAGAAGTCTAAAATGACTTATAGAAAAGTCGCAAAAGATATGGATAAGTCAATATGCATGTAGAGATCTCCTACAAATATTAAAAATAATAACACTTAGCTAGATTGCCACACTTGAGAATAATAAAAATATTAAAATAAAAATGAGATATACCATCAATTTCTTAATATTCCCCTCACATCTTTAAATTTTAAAAAGTTATAGCTAAACACCAGGTAAAAGATTTAGGGGTAAATGACACTACTTAATCAAATAAAGTTGCTAAACATAAAAGTGACAGGCGGGGTATATGAACTGATACACAAGATGAAATGAATTCATACTCAGAATTAGTTTGACTTTAGCCTAGTATGATTGAAATAAATTGAAAATAAAGTAAAAGGTGTACCTTTGATACATAATAAAATTCTAATAGATGAAGAAAAACAAAAATTTAATAATCGATTATCTAAAAGTATATATATATGTATATATATATATATATTTACTAGATGGAAATGGGAAGATTTTGTGGTATTAGGATTTGTGAATTATTATTTCATGTTGGTGGATTTATCGGCATAGATGTGCACTAATAATATGAGATGAATATAGAAAATCCCAATGTAAAGTGATTAACATATTATTTATATATCTTCACCTACATAGTTGCTAAAAGATTATAAACCTATGAGCTAGTTACATACATTGTTATGATCCTAATACAAGAAAGCAATCAGACAGGATTAAGCAAATTCGGAAGTTCGTACAATCTAACTTCACCCACATTAAATTACAATAAAACAGTTAATATTTGTTTATCTAGTAATTGTTTTGATAAAAGACTTGAAATTTATCTCAAATAACATATCTCCTACAAATATTAAAAACAATAACACTTAGCTAGATTGCCACACTTGACAATAATAAAATCATTAAAATAAAATTGGGGTATACCATCAATTTCTTAATATTCCCCTCACATATTTAATATTTTAAAAAGTTATAGCTAAAAAGCAGGTAAAAGATTTTGGGGTAAATGCCACTACTTAATCAAATAAAATTGCTAAACATAAAGCAGGAGATGGGGTATATTAAATAAAAAAAAAAGTTAAAATGAATTCATACTCATAATTAGTTTGTCCTAAGGCTGGTATGATTGAAATAAATTGAAAATAAAGTAAAAGGTGTACCTTTGATATTTAATGAAATGCTAATAGATGAAAAAGAGCAAAAGTTTGATAGTCGATTATCTAAAAGAATATATATGTGTGTGTGTACTATATGGCAATGAAAATATTTTGTGATATTAGAATTTGTTGATTATTAATTCATGTTGGTGGATTTATCAGCATAGATGTGCAGTTATAACAAGAGATGAACATAGAAAATCATAATGAAAAGTGATTAAGATATTATTTATATATCTTCACGTATATAGTTGCTAAAGGATTATAGATCTAGAATCTAGTTACATACATTGTTACGGTCCTAATACAAGAAGGCAATCAAACACGATTAAGCAAATTTGGAAGTTCCTATATTCTAACTTCAACCTCATTAAATTGCAACAGATAAAATAGTTAATATTTATTTATCTAGTAATATCTATCTAGCTATATCAGGAGAAGAAGGTTTAATTCAGAGGTGAAGTTCCAAATCTATGTCTGATCTATGTGCCAAAGTCGGTTGTTGTCCATTTCCAGAAGAATTATATTTGGTTTGATGGTTTGGCAGAGTGGAAGAGGTTCCAACGTCAAACACATTGGTTAGTGGAGGAAGATGCTGGTCAAGTCTCACGTGTTGTTGCTGCACAACCAACTGGTCATGATTATTATGAGGAACCGAAGCATAGAACAAATGACATGTTGTCTCATTCAATGCTCTTCTTCGGTTGCGTCGGGCCTTTTGTTCTATGTGGGCAAGGTTGTTTCTCATTTCTTCAGCCACTTCAGAAGGTGCATTAGGGCAACCAGTAACATCTGTGCCCTGCATAGCCAGGTGGTGTTTGAACCTGTTGATGCCCATCACCACCTTGGAGCAGTAATTACATTTTGTTGGAAATAATTTGAATTTGATTTTTGTTTTGTATTTGAATAAAGAAGCTGTCAACCCATGTAAATAGCTCAGAATTAGTCGTAGTGTTATCCCTCAGATATTTTAGGATCGTGGAGTTAGTCGAGCAAATGTAGGAAGTAGTTGCAGGTGTTTTAAGATAGGAGTCCTCAAATCTCTAGTTACTATTTATATTGTAAGTGTAGAGCAGAACTTTCAGGCCTTAGAAAAATAAACTTTGTTTTACCAGTTTTATACGTGTTACTCTCTGTGTGTGCATGTGTTGATATATCCATCAAGTTTCATCATCTGGTATCAGAGCGATTATTATAAGATGGATACAGGGAAAAGCAAGGTCTGGTCTGTGGGGCTAAAGGAAACTTTACGGTATGGGCATTGAAGAAGAAGGTTTTTATGCAGGCCCAAGGAGTGTGGACTGCTGTAGAACCCAGTAATGAAAAGACACCGATTGAGGGTAAAAGTGATAAGGTTGCCTTGGCTATGATCTACCAAGGCATACCAGAGGAGATTTTACTGTCAATCGCATGAAAGAACACGGAAAAAGAGGGCTGGGAGGCCATCAAAGTTATGTGTCAGGGAGCTGAACGTGTAAAGAAATCCAAGTTTCAGACAATCAAGGTGGAATTCGAGTCGCTACACATGGAGGACAGTGACCAGCTTGAGGAGTTCTACATGAAGCTCAATGGACTGGTATCTACCATTCGAGCTTTAGGAGAAGAGATACAGGAGTCATATGTGGTCAAGAAACTGCTACGAGCTGTTCCGTCTAGATTCTTGCAAATAGCTTCAACAATAAAGCAATTTGGAGATTTGGAAAGTATGACAGTTGAGGAGGCGATTGGATCTCTCCAAGCTCATGAAGAGAGAATGAAGGGTCAAACTTTAACCACCGGAAGGAGCCAAAACAGTGCTACTGGGAATAAGTTACTATTAACAGAGGAGGAGTGGTCTAAACGCGAGAAGAACGAAAACAAACTCTTGCTCACACATGAGGAATGGATAAAATGATCAAAAAGGGAGAATTCAGATGGGCAATCAAGCTTTAAAGGACGAGGTGGACGTGGTTTTCAGGGTGCTGGTCGTGATAAAGATGGCGTGAGGTGTTATAACTGCAATTTACTAGGTCACTATGCTGCCATTCGCAGGCGACCACGTAGAGAAAGAAACCAAAAAATGGAGGCAAACCTGGTTCAAATCAAGGATGATGAGCCTGCACTGTAGCTCTCCGAGTTAGACGAGAAGAAGATCCCACTGGTGTTGTTGAACGAGGAAAGTGTTGTTCCAAAATTGGATATGACTAGAAGGGAGAAAAAGATATCTCAACACTACGTCATAGATGGCCTATCGCAATAGTTTGATCATTAGTGTTACAAACTAATGTTACATTAGCTATGTTTATCTTCATCTACCGCAACATTACATATTTGATGTTACTATAGCCTTCCGAACATGTTATTATAGATAGAAAGTGTTACACCATGCAACATGTGTGAAATTATGTTACCATAGGGTATTTACCAATAAAATATTATCATATAAAAAATAACTAAATTTACATCTAATTATTTGTGTCTTAATTAATTAACTTTATAATATATTTAAGTAATAAATTAAAAATATAATTTTAATCAAATAAGTTAATATTTTTTTTGTTTTAAATATTAAAGTAAATATATATTTTTCTAATATATAATTTTTTTCTTTTAAATTAATAAAACATAAATAATCCTATTATTTGATTTTAAAAATAACTAATTTCATAAAATTAATTTATTGGTTGAATTTATAAATTATAGAAAGTGATAATGTTTTTACATAATAAATAATTTGATTATAATTTATAATAAATAATTCATTTAAAAAAAGAAAATTAAAATACAAAAGAAGAAGAGTTAAATTGTATAGGCGGGCTAAAATTTGGGCCAAAAATTGGAAGAAGCGGCAAATTTTCCAGGCCGGTTAAAATTTTGGATAAGTTACAACCCCTCTCTAACTATTCTCTACCACTTCATCTGCCTCTCTAGCTGGTTCTCTCTCAACTCTCTGCGTTGTTCTCTACATCTCTCTTAGCTTTAATGATATGCTAAAGTCGATTTCATTCAAGTAAGAGCTAAACTTTCGCACATTGATGGATATGGGGCTGCTCGAACCAATTCGAGTTTCAGAAAAAACTAGGGTTTTCAAGTTTGAATCGGGGTTTTTTCTTTTTTTTGATTTTTTCTTCAATTAATTGGTTTTATTTGTTTGTTTAGTTTGGTTTGCTTTGGGTTCTAATTGAATTTCTGAGCTCGGGATTAGGTTTCCCTCTCTAATTGTGTTTAGTTTGGATGTTTAAATTTTTGCAAAGCGTGGTAGCCGGATCTGGAGGCGGCCTTATTCTTCTGCTTGGGGCTCCTGGCTTCATTCTCGTGCAACATCCAAGGTTATGTCCATTCATTTTATCTCTGCTTCACTGCTTCATTATTAAGCATCAAGCATTTGTAATTATTCAACACCATGGCTCTTGAAAATGTTCATTTGTTCCAGGTTTATTTCAACAGGTGTTCACACAAACAGTTTAATACACAAGTATAATAACTAAAACTGTTTTATCTGTTTTATCTTTCGCACTGTGTATATTGTAGTTAGTTAGCTATAGACAGTAATTGTTGAGTTTGTAGTGAATTATTGAATTACCTGTAGACTTCAGACTTTGATTAATATATTTTTGATATAACACCTGGTGCGACTTGGAGTGTGAAAACTAAGATTGACATTGTATTGTCCGTAAATATTGGACTCTGATATTGGCATGTGTCGGATGAATCAGTATCTCTTGCAGGGACTTACTGAGAAATTCAAGGAGAAGGACACTACATACATGAGTTCATTCTCTACATTTAGAGCTACAAATTATTAGAATTAATGAGTACAGCAGTCACATAGAGAACTATGTGTCAATTCCCAGTGACAGGCTTGCAGCTGTGCATACACAACATAAAGAAATTCCAAGCTCAACTTAACACGTAACTTCGGTGGATTGTAAGTTACAAGTTTTATTTTGCAGTGAAATTATGGTTTAGAAAATATTACATGAAACTACTATAGAACTTGTTAACAGTCAGTTGTGAGTGGTTTTTGTGTTAAGCTGGTGTTAAAATTATAGTTTTCGTTTGTGCTTGTGTTGAAAGTGCTAATCATTTTAATAAAAATGTTAAAGACTTGTTTCTGGTAGTGATGCCATAGGCTAGTAATATTTTAGAGCTGTTGGTTTAACTTTATAATCACAACATTTGAGATATTATTAGTGTTAGTTCAGAAAGCTGTGTGTGGTTACTGCTCAAGACATATTACTGTTAGTACTTCTACACTTTCAATTATTAGCAGGCAGAATAAGCAGTCTGCCTTAATGGAATACACATGTTCGAGGAAAAGTGCATTTTTTTATGTCTGAGTAACAAAATTAAAGGGATAAATATCTTTCTGTGAGTCTTATTGTTGTCTCTAGAACAGAGCACACTTCTGAATAACATTTGAGGTTGCGTTTGGGCCAATTTTAATGGATACAATTAAAGGGAACTGGACTCTTATTTCCATGTATTGGTGATTGGGTATATAATTTATGTGATGGTGATGGTAAAGCATTTGCATCTAAAAGCTCTGTTAAAACAGAACATTTCTGCTACATTACAAAGAGTAATCATGCAATAAGAAATTTATTTTGAACTTACTGAAATCTAGCTAAAACCTAGAGTCCCCCAAGTTGTCGTGGTCAACAATATTGCTGATTGATAGGGAATAAAATGCATCTGTGAGAATGATTGAGATCTTCACTGATACAATAAGCTTAAATGATATTAGGATGGTTGTCAATTTTAGCTTATATATACATTGCTCATTTGATAATATACGTCTAGTGGTTTTAATCCATGATTCTTGCATTGTTTGCAATTTTCTTAATTTCACAGGTCCCCAAGATCCTCATAATGCTCATAATTACCATGTGTATATAAACTCATATTTTGCCTTCTTTTTTTGAGGACATCTATCTAACCTATTGCATATGATTTTTCTTCTTTTATCATCAGGATTGTCTAAATTTTTAAGCCAACTTACATGCAGGTTGTTTGGCAAGACAATGTCGACCCTGACAATATGACTTATGAGGTTCGAACACACATTATATAGTTCACATGATTGTACGGATTTATTAAATTATTAAGCTTCACTGTTCTTTCCACTTTCTTCAGATTAAGGTTATCCAATCCCACAGTATAAGCAACTTCAAACTTTTATATTTAATTTCTTTGGAACTGTGTCACGACTCATAATAGGCTTAATGTAAATTGAAATCTGCTGTGCATATAATATGTACTAAAAATGCTGCATTGTTATCTTTGGGGTATCTTGCAGTTAGGGACATGCTGGTAAAGGACACTTAAATAAAAGTGGACCAAACACTTGCTTCTGAAGTCGAGGAGAATGTGAAGAGTTTCTAGTGTTACTATTGTATTAAGTTTATCTTTTTTTTCTAATGTTTAGTAAAGAACCTGAACTATTTTATTTAGTTAAAATAATTGTTGTTTTCGTAGTTTTAGACATGTGATGGTTTGAATGTTTGAGTTGGTTTGGATGTAATACATTTTGTGGTATGTAATGATATTTTGGGATTGTTCGATTTCAAATAGAAGAATTTCATGTAATACTGCTTCTTACGTATGAAAAAAATGTTAATGATATATATATGTTCAAATTACAAACAAATCCTATTAAATTAGTATAATATAAATCATTTTAAAAAATGGGGCCCACCTGCCCCACAAGTAGGCCCTAATATGGGCCCCACAAGTGGGCCCCATCTATTTTTTTGCAAATTCCAAGTACAAAGGTAACATACATAGTGTGATACTATAGACATACATTGATGTTACCTTTGACGTCTATTGTAACACAAAAGTCCATGTTGCACCAGGGCAAATGAAATGTTACCTTAGGGGCCAAAGGTAACTCAAAAAAAAGCAACTTAAATTTTATGTTACCTTAGGTCTTTTGGGTGGCTATGGTAACATTTTTTTGGCCTTTTGTAACATTTTTTGGATGTTGCTGTAGGCTATCTATGGTGTAGTGCAAGTATGGTATCTAGACAATGGCGCAAGTTATCACATGACTGGAGACATATCAAAAAATTTCACTTTGGATGAAATTGTGACAGGAGAAGTAAAGTTTGGAGATGGATCAACGGTATGCATTAAAGAGAAAGGTTCAACCATATTTAAGTGCAAAAAGAGGGAAACAAGAGTGTTTAAGGATGTGTTTTACATTCCAAATCTTTGTAACAACATTCTTAGTCTTGGGTAAATGTTAGAAGATGGAAATAAGGTGGTATTGCAAGATGATTTTCTGTGGATATATGACAATGGTGGGAAGCTGTTGATGAAGGTACAAAGGACAGCCAACCGTTTATACAAGATTATGCTCAGAGAAAATTCAGAAGTCTGCCTGCTCACAAAAGCTGAAATAGATTCATGGCTTTGGCACACTCATCTGGGCCACGTAAACTTTGATGCAATAAGTCTCATGAACAAAAAAGAGATGGTAAAGGGTTTGCCAAAGTTGGTACTTCCCAGAACTGTGTGTAGAGGCTGTTTGATGGCAAAACAAACTAGGGCTCCGTTTCCGACTCAATCAAGTTACAAGTTAGACAAGGTGCTGAAGCTAATCCATGGGGACATTTGCGGACCAATCACTCCATGTACACCAGCTGGAAAGAGGTATTTATTGCTTTTGGTTGATGATTTTAGTCGTAAAATGTGGGTCTTTTTTCTGTCCACTAAGGATGAAGCAATAGATGAGTTTAAGAAATTTAAGAAGCTTGTGGAAAATGAATCTGGTGAAAATACTAAGACACTACGTACATATCGAGGGGGGGAGTTCTGTTTTCAACCATTTGCAAAATTTTGTGAGGATAATGGGATTGTGAGATAATACATAGCTCCTTACACTACGCAGGAAAATGGAGTTGTAGAGCGACGAAATAGAACAGTGGTATCCATGGCTAGAAGTTATCTCAAAGAAATACAAGTCCCATCAGATTTATGGGGTGAAGCCGTACGACACTCCGTGTAAGTGCTCAACAGATTACCCATACGAAGTCTCTCTTCCAATACTCCATATGAAGCGTGGTCAGGTAAAAAGCCTGATGTTGGTCATATCAGGACTTTTGGTTGCTGTGCCTATATGAAAATACCTGGAGTTTATACCAAAAAGTTAGATGATCGCTCAAGGATGGTGGTGTACCTCGGGAGAGAGCCAGGGACGAATGTCCACAGGTTATACGATCCAGAAGAGAACAGAGTTCATATTAGTATAAATGTGGTCTTCAATGAGGGAAAATCATGGGTCTGGAGTGATATTGATGGTGCAGTCACCAAGAGTCAAGCTCAGTTCACCATTATTGGGCATCCGTTTTCAACAGAAACAGATGAAGAAGCCGTTTCTAAATCTGATACTCCTGTACAGACGCCACAATCAAGTGACAGTGAACCAGAGACTCGCACGCAATTGTTGGAGTCAAGTCAAGGTGGTACCGAAAGTTCTGACAACAGCAACACACCTAAGTAGTATAGGCTTTTAAACGACATATATACTAATACGGAGGAAATTGAACTCGAGGAGGATGAGTTATTATTTATGGGTACTGAAGAACCAGTCACGTACAAACAATCTATACAAGAAAAACCTTGGGAGGAAGCCATGAAGAGTGAGATCGAGGCAATAGAAAGAAATAATACTTGGAAACTTGTGGCACTACCACCTGGGCATAAACCGATCGGTTTAAAATGGGTGTACAAGCTAAAGAAGAATATTGATGGTGAGGTTGTGAAACATAAGGCGAGGCTTGTTGCGAAAGGATACGTACAAAAACAAGGGGTGGCTTTTGAGGAAGTGTTTGCACCTGTTACTCGTTTGGAAATAGTGAGATTACTCTTGGCATTGGCTGCGAAAAATAGATGGGAAGTACATCATCTTGATGTTAAGTCAGCCTTTTTGAATGGAGATTTACAAGAGGATGTGTACGTACAACAACCTGAAGGTTTTGTGAAAAAAGGCAAGGAACACTTGGTTTATAAGCTGGTGAAGGCACTCTATGGACTTAGACAAGCGCCACAGGCTTGGTATGCAAAGTTAAATAAGTGTTTAGAGAGTTTGGGTTTCATAAAATGCCCTTATGAACATGCTGTATACACTAAACAGGAGAAGGGTGAGAGATTGATTATTCGAGTGTATGTTGATGATTTATTGATAACAAGGACAAGTGTTTCCATGATTCAGCGGTTTAAGGAACAAATGAGTGAGAAGTTTGACATGAGTGATCTGGGGAAACTATCTCATTACCTGGGGATAGAGGTGGTGCAAACTAATGAGTATATAGAGCTCAAGCAGACATCTTATGCTAGAAAGGTGTTGGAAAAGAGTGGTATGATAGAGTGTACACCCACTAAATACCCTATAGAACCAGCGAGTCAACTCAATAAAGATGAAACTGGAACACCCGTGGATCCAACCATGTTCAAGAGCATCGTAGATGGCTTGAGATATCTGGTTCACACTAGACCGGATATCGTTTTTTCTATTGGTATAGTCAGCCGTTACATGGAACGGCCCACCGAGATGCATCTCCAAGCTGTAAAACGAATTCTAAGGTACTTGAAAGGACGCTAAGTTATGGATTGGTATATTCAAGCGGGAGCAGCAATAACATGCTGACGGGGTATTTTGATAGTGATCTGGCTGGGCAACTCGATGATCGGAAAAGTACGGGAGGGATGGCATTTTATCTCAATGATAGTCTAATAACGTGGGTATCTCAAAAATAGTGTTGTGTGGCGCTATCCTCCCGTGAAGCCGAGTTTATGGCATCTACTGCGGCTGCTTGCCAAGGTATATGGCTGAGAAATTTACTTGGGAGACTTACTGATGCTAACATTGGTCCAGTGATACTCTACATAGATAACAAGTCTGCAATAGACCTCGCTAAAAATCCAGTGTTTCACGGACGCAGTAAACATATTGATATCCGATATCACTTCATCCGTGAGTGTGTTGACAGAGGTGAGATCGTGATCAAACATATTGGAATAGGTAGTCAACGAGCTGATGTGCTGACAAAAGGTATAGCCACTGTGAAATTTGAAAGGATGCGTTCGCTACTTGGCATCAGGAATCTCAAAACCCAAATTTGAATTAAGGGGGTGCTTGTTGGAAATAATTTAAATTTGATTTATGTTTTGTATTTGAATAAAGAAGCTGTCAACCCATGTAAACAGCTAGGAATTAGTCGTAGTGTTATCCCTCAGATATTTTAGGATCGTGGAGTTAGTCGAGCAAATGTAGGAAGTAGTTGCAGTTGTTTTTAAGATAGGAGTCCTCAAATCTCTGGTAACTATTTATATTGTAAGTGCAAAGCAGAACCTTCAGGCCTTAGAAAAATAAACTTTGTTTTTCCAGTTTTATAGGTGTTACCCTCTGTGTGTGCATGTTTTGATATATCCATCCAGTTTCATCACATTTTACCTTTACTTTATTCCCCTCAACGTCCACACAGTGCATCCGTGCAGCATCCCTAACTCACATCTTCCTCTCTGAAATCAAATCAAGCTTAATTTTTCTTTCATTAGATATATATATATATATATATAATTAGGCAATTAAGTTTACAATACATTTAAGAGTAGAATGGGAAAAAAAGATAAGTTGTAATATATTTGACAAAAGATAAAATAATAAATTTTAACTCAAAATCAAGCCTAATTTATTTTTTCATTTGATATAAAGAAAATTAACTAATTATGTTTAAAGTAAATTTAGGAGTAAAAGAAAAAAGGATAAGTTAAAATACTATTTAAAAAAAGACAAAATAATAAATTTTAACTCAAATAATGAAATAAAAAGTAAAATCATCTTCACAAATAACATATCTCCTACAAATGCTAAAAATAAGTACACCTAACTAGATCACCAATTTTGAAAATAATAGAAACATAAAAATAAAATGGGTTAGAGGATCAATTTCTTAATATCTCCCCTAACATTTTTAAAGTTCAAAAAGTTATAGCTAAAAAGCAGATTTAAAAGATTTGGGGTAAATGACTGTACTTAATAATGATACTGATTTAAGAAAAAACAAAAGTTTAGTTTAGATGTAAAAGTTGTGAGCAAAATGATACAAAAGATGAAATGAATTCATACACAAAACTAGTTGTAGTCATCCTCTATTCTATGAATGATTTTAATAAAATAAAGTAAAATTAAAGTAAAATGTGTACCTTTGATACTTAATAAAATGTTAATAGACTAGGAAAAGCAAAAGTTTGATAGTCTATACTCAATAGCTAATGGGCTTGATAGCTTAGAAATCTAAAAGAATATATAGAGGGAGATGGTAAAAAATTTTAGGGTTATCCATTACAAGTTTCAGGCCCACATTTTAAGTATTTGGATATATGAAAAGTATAGGGCCTATGGGCCCTCTGAATCATTTTACTGAATATATTCAATTTTAAATCATGTTGAAATTTTAAATATATATAGAGTCCAACTCAACTACAAACCAAATTAAAATAAAAACTAAAAACCTCAGCCCAACCCAAACTTGGCCCAAAAATATGACCATCCAGATAAGCCCAAAATAAAAAGCACTTACCCATTATTCAAAATTATATTTGGCGCATATACACACACGATACATATAAAACAGTTACAGACTTAAAAGTCATTTATTATCAATTTAATTGCTACAAACAGCCTAAAATCAAACAAAAAATTCACATTCATTATTTTATATAGAGATTAGCAGTACGAATTTGAAGGAAGTTGTTCAAATATAAAACAAATTGCTCGAAATTTGTAGATCTAAAGCTTGTTATTCAAAAAATCAGGAAATATTTATCAACGTTAAACATCAATCGATTATCACTTGCATTAGAAGATTATTAGTTCATATGTGTTATATTGGTTGATATAAAGTTGTATTCATACATGCATGCTATTTTTCTGTGATTTGTGTGGGTTTTAATTAATTCTTGTCATGAAAATATTGATTGATGTTGTTATTATGTTGTTGAAAAGATAATAATCAGTATTTAATCACTGATCTAACTACTAAAAGAGTATGTTTTGATAATTTGTGTTACTAAATTATTATGCTCTTACTGATTAATACTCTTCCTAATTGATGTTGTGTTTTGTTGGAATAGATATTAATCTGTATTCAATCACTGATCTAACTAGTAATAATGTATGTTTTGAAAATCTGTGTTTCCAATATGAGTCTAAAATCCGTATTTATGTGAAAAATAATTTGAAGACCGAATGGGTAAGAAAAATCAAACACTACTATTTTAATATGTTAGTTTAATTAGTATATTTGTTTTGGTATTGTTTTTTTGATAAATATATAAATAATATTTGTTTACATTAGTTTTTTATTTTTAACTTGTGTATATTATTTTTATTTTTTATGCAGTGTGGTCAGTTCTCACAAATGGTAAAGTTTCGAAAAAAATACAACACTCGTATACTGATATCTCACATTAATGAAAAGAGCTGTGCAATGATATCAGAAGTAGAGAAATTGTTCAAAGATGATGCTGAGAAGACAATGATGAAGGTGGCTAATAATAAATTTTACAATGCTGGTCCAAGTAAAAAAAGATGGTTACATTTGATTCTATCCTCACTCAGAAATTTCATCAAGCTTGAAATTATATTTGAGTACATTGAATTAGTAATTGTATAATGACTTAAGTAATTTTTGGGATGTGTGTCATAACACCCAAAAAATGTTGATTTTTAGATTATGATTGACATTATTATTGTTCAGGATCCAAATGAATCCATTTTAAAACTGAAATTAATGTTTCGATTATTTTGTTTTTTGTCTATTGCTACGGGAATTATGTACTTAGTCTTTTATATTTAGACTTGTTAGTATAAATATGTAATACCAATTAGTATAAAGTGGTCAATCACTAATACATAACAACAAATTAGTATTGTCTATTGATTTAATCACTATAATATATGTTACAAATTGTAAAAAAACAAATATATGACAATTAAATACAGTTACAACTTTTTTAACAGGATTTTGATTTTAATCAAGCATGAAATTATATTGCAATACAATAAATTAGTAATTTTATGATTATTTTTATCGTTCATGATTAAATGAATCCATATTAAAACTGAAATAGTGCATCGGTTTTTATTTTTTTTGTCTATTATGTATTTATTCTTTTATATTTATGCTTGTTAGTATAAATATGTAAGACCAATCAATATATTTGTTCTCAATCACTAATACATAAACAACAAACCAGTATTGTCTATTGTCTTAATCAGTATAATATATCATACAAATCAGTAATAATCATTTGACAATCATATACAGTTAGAGCTTTTTTAACAGTATTTTGATATTGAGGTTAAATTGTTCCAATCTCTCTCTATCTCTCTCTCTCCCCCTATATCAGTCTCTTTCTCTCGTATAAATATCACATTCACAACTGATTTCCAAAATAATTGTTAAAATCCAATCAGATTTTCCATCAATGATAAAAACAATTGAATATACTGATTTCCAGTAACAAACCAAAAACAATAAAAGAGAAAATTATGAGACATGACTAGTTTAAAATTGTATCAACAAATTTAAACTAATGGTACTACCTTGTAAACTAAATTTATCATATGAGAGTAATCTAACTAATATAGTTCAATAATTTACTCTACCACAACTTTATTCCTCTTAACACATCTCCTCTGATCATGAGTATATGCCTTACAAAGCGAACATTGCCGACTTGTTTTTTTGGATTTATTCAGAGCTTTCTCTCTCGCGCCAATCAGTCTTTTGAAGTAGTTTCCTTTGTTCTTGTACACATTTGGCCCGAGTATAGAAATTTCTTCGCTAGGTTGTTCCTCAACCATAGCAGCAATGTGATCTCTCTTAGTAAATACATCACAACGACCTTGAAAATCCAAATCAGTATTCAACTGTTTAATAGTTTGATGCACAAAATCGAGCTTCTCAAACACCATTCCAGTCTTGCTAACAGCTTGAAGAAAATCATACCAGATATTTCTCAATTTCAGAAAGGCTTGTTGCATCTTTATATAATCATTTGTTACTGAAACTGAATTGAACATAGTCCCTGAATTATCAATTTTCATCCAACGATTTAGAGCTAGGCTCATAGGAAACTTCGTAACTCCTAATTGTTTCAAACCACAAAAAGCATGTCTACAAACTATTACATACATTATAATTTTTTTACATGAACAAACAATATGATCCTTACTAACAGACATCTGCATCAAAAAATTCTAATATAAAAGTTAAAAAATAAATTAAGAACTCATTAAAATAATTATAAATCTTAAAAGAAAACTAATTAAATCCTTCAACTAAAATATATTTAAATAATTTTAATAGAATACAAGAATATTTAGGGCAACTAAAAGATATTTACAAACAGATAAAACCAAGCAATATTAAATCAACTTACTACCATTAAACATATAAGCACTTACTATCATTTATAAAACATCAACCTTTTTAAAACCAGTAAAAAATATCACCTTAACTAGTTTATCTTTAACTTTGACATCACCGATTTCCATGTGCGTAACCCCATTTATCTCCGCACTCATTCGCTTTATTTGCATATCCAAACAAGAAGAAATTATTTTTTCCTGAACTATATAAAATATTGCACGAGTGAACAAAGTTGCTGCATTATCTTCAATAAACCATGTTGATAATGTCTCCGGAATGCAAGTTTTTGACTCATGATCCAACCTTTCAGTTTCATTCCTTTGATGTTCCATTGCGCTTTGGAAACGCAACCAAAATTCACATAGAGTATCTCTTTGCCTATGAAACTGCCCAAAAAAGAAATTCTCACTCTCTGATCTTGATGTTATCCTCGTTAGACCAAACATAGGCTCGTCTCTAAAAAATGATGGAATCCAAGAAGATCTAATTAAATACATGTCTGAACGCCACTTATGATCGTCTAATTTGAACTCCTTTAAAACTTTCGTCGAGCCTCTCTCAAACTCATCAGTCTCTAAAATTGAAGACCATATGTAAGTCTTCATTTTCTCCATAAAATCCGTCTCTTTAAATAAACAATTCCCAAGCTGTAATTTTTTCACAAGAAACATATTATCAGTAATATAAGATGGCCATTTTAAGGTGACATTTCTTTGAGAGCATTAATGATTGCTTGTAAAATATCATTTAAAAGTTGCTCCAGTATAATATTAATACAGTAATTAAAATTTAGTATCTAACTATGAAATAATGTATCAAAGATTAATAAAAAAAATAATTTTTATATGAACAATACCTTGATAGAGAATTTTTGCATAATGTGCCACATGCATAGACGATGCTTACTAGCAATTAAACCATTTTTGTCAGAAAATGAATTATGTACATCGTCCTTCATAGCAGGACACTGGTCAGTAAGAATAAAAACTGGATTTCTTCCCATAGCTTTGATAAAGTGATCAAAAGCCCAAGTATAATCCTCAATATTCTCATGTGATAAAAGGAAAGCAACAAAAGTAACACACTTGTCGTGTTTATCTATACCAGTGAAAGGGGCAAATATCATATTGTACCTATATCATGAAAATCAATAATAATTACTAACAGAATCACTAAATACTATAGAAAAATTTACTAGTTATTCTATAAGATGTACACTTTTCTTACTTACTTGTATCAAAAATCGCATCAAAAGATACCGCGTCACCATAAAGCTCAAAATTTCGTCGACCAATTGCATCAGCCCAAAAAAGTTTCGTCAAGTGCCCATCTGAATCAACCTCATAAGCAAAATAAACAGATTCTGAAGTTTCCTGAATGGCTTTAAACTTGTCAATGATCATTTGCCCTTCTCTTTCACCATCAAATGATTTAACATCCCTACTAAAATTTCTAAAATCACGTAATTTGACACCTATATTCCCATACCACCAGACATTTCCTTCTCAAAATAAAAACTTTTGCTGACACCAATATTCACTTTCGAAGCATCAAAACAAATAGTTTTAAGAGTAATATTCATCTCCCTATTAGCCTTCAAAAACTGCTAACCAGTTTCACTAGCTAATGGATGGTTGTGTAATTCAATAAAAGTTTTAATATAATGCTTGTTATCACCCATGTATTTCAAGATCATTTTTGCTTTGTATCCACACCTTTGAGAAACTATGCGTCTTTTATTAAGAGCTTTCTTTTCAACATAAGGATTGTTGAATCCTTCACAACTACAAACAAAATGTTTAAGTGTAATAGTCCGATCAGCATCTTTCTTCATTGCTGTCTTGTGAACACCAAAACCACTCAACCGAGCATATTCTTTATAAAAACAATAACCTTTACTGAAACTGTCAAATGCCTGATTCTCGAATGGCACACTAATATCACCTACATAACTAGGCAAATAATACTTCATACCACCAGGTGAGGCAATATAATCTGTTACTGAACTTTCACTAACTTCTGAACCTCCACTACTAATTACACCAGAATTAATTCGAGATGAGTCGCCATAACTCGAACCTAAGCATTGAAACATATCCTTGATTAACATAATTAAAAATGGATTAAAAATGTTTAAAAAGTATTAATAACTAAAAAATAAGTGAAAAACTCAACTAAAACATATAATCCGTAACTGACTCATTAACGCTTTAAAAACTTTCATAAGAAATATGAATATAAACAGCTCAAATACTCAATCTAACTAATGAATATAACGTTCATCTAATTTAACTTTCGAATCAGTTCAATGAAAAGATAACATTCATCATTAAAACAGCTAAATCTAACTCAAGCATTGAAATAGTTAAACAATGAATCAGTAAAAATACTCAAAACAATACACAAAATAATGAATATAACTTTGATCTAATTTAACTTTCAAATCAGTTCAACATTAAAATAACTTCAATTACAGCAATATTAAGTATTCATAGAAAAAATCACTAAAACAGTTTAAAAAAGCAAACAATCCCTAAAAAGTTAGAAACAATAATTGACTGGAAATTACATCGAATTAAAATATTAAATCAACAAACTTACAAATTTAATCAACAAATATAGTAACATAAACAAAACAATACATATTTACCTTTATTATTACTAACTTTCAACAAATCTGTTGTTATCATCTTGAAAAATCTAATTAATGATCCAAGCACATACGAATGAGATGATGAAACTGAGATAGTATCCAAAGATAGCTTCGAGAGAGATTGTATCCAAATATAGCTTCAAGAGAATGAGATGTACAAGATAGAGATGTACGAGAGAGAGAGATTGAGGAGAGAGAAAGAGTAGAGAGTGAAACTGAAAACGGTTATTGTGTGATTAATACGCGTATCTCTGTCTTTTTCTTTTTTTAATAAAGGAAATGAACGGTTGTGATTAATCAGGGGGCAAATAGATCAATGGTGGAGGATTGGTTTTTAGTTTTTATTTTAAATTAGGTTTCTATTTGATCATTTGCATATATATATATATATATATATATATATGCGCCCGCCTGAATTTAAATATATTTTTTTGGTCAAAGTATTTTAAAAAGTGTGTATTATAGCCGACCTAAATTTTTAATAACTATTTCAAATTAAAACATACATAATGATTTCAATTTCAACATTTTACTGCAATAATGAAATGACAAATAATATATTTTCTTTCTTAATCGTTTACTGTTTTTTAATAGTTAATATGATTGATAATTAATTATCCATTTATGCTAATTCATATAATCCTAAATTTTGTATTTTCTTTATATTTGTTTATATTATCATACATAACTTTTTTGTTGTTCCAAATGAAACCGAATAAATGAAGTTCATTATTTGTAGTTAATAATAGTTATTTTTATTAACAATATATTGACTAGGTTGTGAATTTATTTTTTTAAATTTTAAATTAAAATGTTGGAATTGAGAAAAATATTAGTCCACGCCCAAAAACTTGTTATGGATTTTATAAACGGCAAAGAATGTGCACCCATGAGAAAATATAGGCCCCGTCTTTAAATTTGAGTCATCACCACACCTTTCAGTAAATATGTAATATTATTACATCATTTATATTCATAAAACACTTAGTGGAGTGCCACTTCACATATCTGAATGAAGTTTACTCTCTCACTAAAATATACTTTTATAAGGTCTTAGTACAAATCAGAAATTGATAAATTACGGTCTTAACCGATCGAACTTATAACTAGATCTAAGCCATCCATCAAAAAAGGAAGCTAAAAACTTTTATTTGTGATATAACTTGAACAATTATCTTGTTCATCTTCGGCTGTGTAAAATATTCATTATAGTAAAAGTGTGCATCTAAAAACTCAACAAATTTATCCTCTCACAAAATGATATTTTTTAATATTATTTTAAAGGTTCAAAATTCAAAAAGGAATAGGGTTGTAAAATAATTTCAATATTCCAAATGTAGGGAGTTTGACACTAAAATCATATTTGTGTTTTTATACAAGTAGAAGAGAAGTAAAGTCTTATCTTTGAGTAAAAGAACCATTTTTTCATTGTAACCTTCTTGCATAGAAAAGTAATGAAGTGTATATATCTCAACAAGCTTATATGACAGAAAAATCAGCGTTTCATTAACTATTATGACTCATAAATATGATTTACAGCAAAGCAAACAAGGCAAGTATAGTCAAGTATAAAAAAAAACAAAATTAAACTTATTTTTAATGATTAAATCAGAAATTGAATATACCTAAGCACTAATCTAAACACAAAAAAATAAGCATGGGGCAATGACATACCATTATAATCTATACAGGTCAAAACAACAAGATATGATTTGAATCAAAATTTAAAAAAAAATCAAATTTTCTTTAGGACCGAAGTCGCTTCACATTTTCCAAATTCTTTTTTTGATAATTTCCCTAGGCAGTTGGTAATTTATATACACAATTAGAAATCATAAGTTTAGTAGGAAAAATAGAAAATTCAATAAAAATAATGGATGTACTCATTTAGTTAATAATTTAGATGCGAGAATACTAGCAAAAAAGGGATGCTTAATAAGCACAAACAATTCCCCTTGCAAATTTATGTTGTATATATATATCCTGGATATCAATTTCTTCCATCTAGATGTATATAATAAGAATCAAAACTCATACATTACTAGAATTAGGTTTAATTGACCATATGTATATTATAATTTAGTTTTAAAAAAAGGTACTATGATAATGATACGGCACCCTATGTTGAAATAAGATAAACATATAAATAATGGGAAACTACATGGAAATACTATTAGTAATAATTTGATCAACTTTATAGTAGCATGTTGTATTACAAAAAAAGCATGAATTTAAGCTAGAAATTAATACATAGATTACTCAGTTACCTTCCGTCGAAGTGACGCTTAAATTTTGAAGTCGTTACACCATTTCCTTAGAAAATTAACTTCGTACAACTGAAACATATAAGTAAAATCAACACAGACCCCAATTTCTAAAACCCTGTTGTAGCCTTACTTTTTAATATTAACAATAACATATTAAAAGGATAACACATGGAGAAACCCCTAAGTTAAATCCCCAATTACTAAAGTCTAACCAAAGTCCTCATTGGTAGTATCGAATACCCCAATTAATGAGATCCAATTAAAATCGTAAAGAAATCTTGACAAATCTAATAAAACACGCGAAGATAGAAAACCCATTTAAGAAACCCTAGTAGAGAATATGGAGCGAGACAGAGAAAAAGATAAGGTAGATCTGAGAGAGAGTGAAAATTTAGAAATATTGAATAGAGGAATCGTATTTTTTGATTTTACATTTTATTCTTTTATCTAATAAAATTTATTATGAAAAATATTTCATTTCCCACTCATGTTTTAACATAAATTTTCATTCCCCCTCCCAAGTTTCAACTTCCCGGATAAAAAATTTAGCTCATCAATGATTACACCCAACTAATTATTTCCATAGATACCCAACTATTTCTATGATAACACCAACTGATACCAACAGTTACATTAAAAAAAATGTAACACAATACAGCCTAAAATAATTTTAAAACCCCTATGATTCACTACAAGAAAAAGTTAAATAGATATCACACATTACGCATCGGTTGCTGATGCCACTGATGTTAAAAGATGTAATAACATCATCCCGTATTTTTCTGATGTCTTTGTTGTTTGAAGACATCAATTATTTAACAACTGATGTCTAAAGTTCACAAAAAAAGTTCAGCGCGCTTTCCTTTCTTTTGTTTCCCCCCTTAATGAAATATTCTCAAAATTTCCCCCCCTTTATAACTATTCTTTTCTCCCTCATCGAATAAAAAGTAGAAAAACAAAAAAAAATTAAAAACTAAAAAATTGACCATACCCTCTCTCTCACACATCTCTCTCTCGCAAAACCCCCTCTCTCGCACATCTCTCTCTCGCGTCTCACCATATTCTCTCCACCATTACCTCTATACAAATCACCTTCACCACCGCCATCGATCCTCTACTCACATATGCTTCTCTTTTACTCGTGCTCTGCCCTACTTTGCTGATACTCACTATCACTATCACCATCACCATTGCGCTGCTGTGTTCTACTCACCATCGATGGGTTTCTGCTTTGCACCAATAGGGTGTTCTTTACTCACCAACTTTGTGCTCCTGCTTTTAATTGGTAAGTTTTTTTAAATTAAAGTCCTAATTTCTTAAATTGGGGGTTTTAAAATCAAAACCCTAATTTCTTAAATTGGGGGTTTCATTTACTTGTTATACCCTAATTATTTTAAATTTATTTTTTTACCGGACCTTTGTACTTGGACTCGATTTTGATTTGGTGTATAATGTTTGTTTCTCAGAAAGATGATATATTACTAGAGCAAATCCGGAATCATGGAACTGACAAGTAAGATTTCTCTAAGATTGTTAAGGTTAATTTTAAGTTGTTTAATTTTTTAGTTAATTATTCATGTTTGATTTTTTGAGGTGACCATCCTAAGAACACTTTGTTCTCATAATTGTTTTTTGAGTTGTGAATTAGGTGTAATGGCAGCAATAAACTGTAGTTAATTATAGTTTTTTTTTTGTTTCTTGGGCCTAAGTCTTAACCTTGTGCGGTCACAGGTTTTTCTTCTGAATCGGGAAAAGATATGAATTCCGCAGAGGCTGTTGCTTGGAGCTACTGCATGTATCTTTTTTGAGAAAAATATAGTAAATTTCAGCTTAATGACTCATCCTATTTTTAACCAATTCATTGAATATTATAGAAGTGTTTAAGATAATTTCGGGTGTGATGTGCTCTATAATATATTAAGTTTGGGTAACAGAATACAAGCATGTTGCCTTCATTATTGCATAAATGAATGTTGCATGAAAATTGTATTAATCATTTGAAATAATTTCAGTTATCTTGATTGTACAACTTGGCCGCTTTTATGAATGTGAAAAATCATTATAGAACATCAAGTTAGGTTCTGCTTTAAAAATTTTATTGATCACATGGAACTTAAAGTGCTCAGTTCATGATTGGAATCATGTTTAAATTATTGAATATGATGTGCAAGATGTTGTTTTATGAAAAGTAAAGTCATTATATGTAGTACCTTGTAAAAAGTATCAACATGAAAGATATTTACGGGTTATCCTTATTTATGCCCGAGTTGCTTGGCATGATAATTGACTGTCTGACATAGAACTTGAACAAGAATGGATAAAAAGCATTAGAGACTTCCTGAACTAGAGAGAAACATATAGTTTATGACCAAAGTAAATCCTTTATTTACTATGATCATATATCTAGAGAAAATACCCACTCGATTTTTAATATAATATCACCAATTCTGAAGTGCATGGTGCGAGTTGGACTAGGAGTTGGTGAATTCCAGCATGAGAAGTTGATTCATTTCTTTAATTCTTTGTCCCTAATATATATAAACAACACCATGCCATCCTTTTTACCATCATCTCCATTTTTTCAGAGTTAAGATATTGTTTATTTATATAAATAAAAACAGGAACCGATGGTTAGTCATGTAAATGTGCATGTTGTACTGGATGCACGAAGAAACTGCGTTAAAGCATCCCGGACGATTCTGAGTCATCTCAGGTACTTTATTAATTATTGTTTCTCTGGAATATGTATATAAGAATTAGAATTCCTTATCTTTCAAGTAGGAATTTATTTCTTTTTTAGGTGACCATCTCAGATGTGTTCATATTGTACTCTCCAAACTTGAAATCAAATAAATTGGCCAAAGCCACAGTGATAGTGCTTACATAATTTTATATTATTTTTGCAATTGAATTATTGTATAGAAGTTAAATAAGCTTTAAACTTGCTAATTAAGTTGAGTAGCTTGTAAAATTAGACTGACTGAGATTTTTATGCTTCATCTTTGTGTTCCTACAGGTTAATGTATTCAAGGAACGATAAAAAAGACTGCAATGATGAAATAAAAGAGCACATGAGGTACATATTTGTCTTTCTAATTGGTCATATATCACACTTATCTACCTCCAAAATCCTGTATTGGTATGTCATTTAAAATTACAGGTATGTTAAGAACAAGTGCGATCACTGGCACCCAGCTCTGATGATTGTTCTGCGGGACATTGATGACATGAATATGCTGAAAATATCGATATACATCTCATACCAAATGAATTTTTAGGACATGGGCGAACCATTTGTAAGGAGAGCCTTGTTATGTTAATCATTTCAGTTCCATATCTACCTTTGGGGATACTGGAATTCAACATTGATTTTGATTTTGAGCTTATTAGTTTTCTAATGTACTTAATATTTGAGCTGGTCAATAATTATTACTTTGGTTTTGGTTGGTTTTGTAAGAACAATTTATACTTGATAATGTTGGTTGTATTTTTAGTTCATTTTTCCCTTTTCTTTTGGTTTGGTGCTTGTTGGGTTTAAATTCATCATAATTTTAAAGAAAAAATTGATGTATAAATACTAGGATTATATCACTTTTATTAGATAAAAACTGATGTTTGAAAAGTATTAAACATCACTTTTATTTGCTAAGAACTGATGTCTAAAATAAAAAAAAACTGATGTCTATGAGGGTTATATATATCAGTAATTAAGCTGAAAACCGATGTGTAAGTTCTGACAGACATCGGTGTTTAACCGATGTCTAGAATAGACATCACCGACAAAGATATCGGTTGACAAATAACATAGACATAAGTCAAAAAATGATGTCTATTGACTTTTTTCATGTAGTGATTGTAGTGAAGTTAAATGAACATAGCCATAAAAGCGAAACTTGTCTTGACTAGTGCACTTGAGGGAAAGGAATATAAATGTGTTAATAACTCCAAGTTCGTACAAGAAATATGGAACAAATTGGTCATTACGTACAAGGATTCAAAAGTTGTTAAATAATATCGAATGGATACTTTAATTTAAGAGTACAAAAATTTAAAACTCCTCAAAAGTGAGACCATAATCAATATGGAAATAAGGTTCACTCGTACTATCGATAAACTATCAAACGAATGGGAAAATCGAAGAAATGCATAACCTAAATTCATATTCAGTCAATAGCTAATTAAAAAAATTGTCGTGCGTACGAGGTAGATAACCTTCCGGAATAAGTCATCCCTAAAAGTCAAGAGAAGAATAAAAATATGGCTTTAAAAGCTATATTAATTGATGAATATGAAAATGACGAATTGAATGAGGAGTTGCAAAATCTCGATGAATAAGAGATTGTACTACTTTCAAGATAAATTTATCAGGTTTTGCAAAGTAAAGCTCACAGGTAAGGGCATGATTCCTAAAATCGAGTAATCAACAACGAGTTTTCAACTCGAAAGGGAGACCTAATAAAAAATTTATATTTCCAAACTTCAAACTTTGTTAGGTCCCGTAAGAGGGCAGTATTAAGCTAGAAGGGGGTTCAATAGCTTAATTACAAATTTAAAAATTATTATGGCATTATATCATGGAAAATTATTATAAAAAATACCACACGTGGATTTTATCATGATTTCTGATGGGGAAACCTCTAATAGATTTTCTCACCTCTACGTCCAGTCCCCGAGATCCTCTCCCGGAGTTAGGATTTTCTCTTATAATAAATTCGCTCCTTTAGTAGGCGGAAAAGCCTTTAAAAACTTACAAGTATTTGTCTTGGTACGTAACATCCGGGTTACCACGTCAAAACAAATGCAATACCTACACCACTTATCTTGGACAATAACTCCGCTCTATTTCTTAAAAGTTGATTTAGAACCCTTGTGTAGACTTGACTTCCATAGCTTTTGTCTGTCTTAAACCTTAGAGATTCGGTTTTGGGTATTTTCTCTTCTTTACGGTGCAAAGACTACGAACTCCCAGTGAGTACTTCTAGGACTTGGGTCTTAGAACGAATCATGTCAGGTCACGTCACCTTCCTACAAAAATAATAAAATAATCTATAAAACAATCCAAGTAGAGAAAAGATTATTTGAATTGGTATGTTACAGTACTAGCCCATAAGATTGTATAATATTCAAACAAGAATATTAAAACTATATACTTGTACTTGACTTAAGATATTGAATAATATATTAAATATACTTTCAATTACTCATTCTTTATAGAATATAGGTTTTATTGGAGTAATGTAAGAAGTTATATACATAAAGCAATGGAGCTTATGACTTATTTTTATTCTTCTTTTTTCAATATATATTTATAAATTAAAGAATACTTTAATTCTAATCCGGAATTTATAATTAACCTTTAAACTCGTACGCTTAAGGGTTTTAGTATAATTGTATTTTGACAATTATAGAGTTAAAGTGTATTGTTAATTTCGTACATACACTACAAGAAAAATGTCATCAGACAACACCCATCAGACAACGCTTGACCAAAAAAGTGTTGCCCAGAAATTTTACACAACAGTTTTTTAAAAACCAGAAAACAGGTGCTGTGTGAATCCCTTTACTACAATAGGTTTAAAACTGTTGTCTAGCATATCGTATAAGACAACCGTTTTATGAGATAAGGTGTTGTTTAAAAAAAAAAGATTTCATCATTCCTACAATGCTTTAAAAACTATTGTCTAGGTAATCGACACAGACAAGCCTTTCTAAAGATTTGTTGTGCAAATGAGGTAGTTTGTACAAGAGTTTAATTTTGCATTGTCTGAAAGTAATGGAGACAACGTTGTGAAACACCGTTGTTGAAATGAGACAAGTGTTTTCTCAATGGATTAGTTAAGCTGGAATCAAACAACGTACTTCCATTGTGTTGTCTAAATATCACTTGACATACAAGTGTTTTTATTCTGTTGTATGTCACGACATCACACAAGCGTTTTGCTCATAAAACCATTGTCACTTGTATTGGTGAGCTGGTATAATGAGAGACGTTCATTAAGAGGAGATGAGGTGGCACCATGTGATTGGTGAAAAAACATTCACTTGGATTGTTGAGTTGGTGTAATTAGAGCCGTTGATTAAAAGTAGATTTAATATCAGCCGTAGGATTTAAAAAAGTTGATCATCTAAAATAACGGTTTTTTTTCAAAAAACTGTTGTCACTATTTATTTCAGACAAGACTTTTTCATAGAAAACCGTTGGATGTTGCCTCGTACTAGATTTTTTTCCATACCCAATTAAAGAGATAAATTTTTAAAATGATTTTTTAGATGATCCAACCGTACGGATGTTAAGAAATACTTATTTTAGTCACATGGAAAAAGTATTAAAAAATTTCAAATTCATCTCGAATGTCAAGATTAGAAAAATCTGGTAAAAGCACTACTTCCCAACACAGGATTCGTTCCCGATGAACAAGATAAATTTTTTAAATGATTTTTTTGACGATCCAACCGTACGGATGTGAAGATATACTTATTTTAGTCACATGAAAAAAGTATTAAAAAATTTCAAATTCATCTCGAATGTCAAGTTTAGAAATATCTGGTAAAAGCACTACTTCCCAACATGAAATTCGTTCCCGATGAACAAGATAATTTTTTTAAATGATTTTTTCAATGATCCAACCGTATGGATGTTAAGATATACTTATTTTAGTCACATGAAAAAAGTATTAAAAAATTTCAAATTCATCTCGAATGTCAGAATTAGAAAAATCTGGTAAAAGCACTTCTTCCCAACACGGGATTCGTTCCCGATGAACAAGATAAATTTTTTAAAAGATTTTTTCACACTTGTTTGTGATGAGGTGGCACCATGTGATTGGTGAAAAAACATTCACTTGGATTGCTGAGTTGGTGTAATAAGAGCAGTTGATTGAATGTATATTTATTATCATCCATTAGATTAAAAAACGCTGCTACGCTTAAACAACAGCTTTTGTTCAAATAAATGTTGTCAATGTTCATCTAAGACAACCTTTTTTCATAAAAAAACCGTTGTCTGTAAGTCTGATTCTTGAAATTTCTGAAGTGTTGCTTGTGATGAGGTGGCACCATATGATTGGGGAAAAAACATTCACTTGGATTGTTGAGTTGGTGTAATTAGAGCCGTTCATTAAAAGTAGATTTAATATCAGCCGTAAGATTTAAAAAAGTTGATCATCTAAGACAACGGTTTTTTTTAAAAAAACTGTTGTCACAATTTATTTCAGACAAGAATTTTTCATAAAAAACCGTTGGGTGTTGCCTCGTACAAGATTTTTTTCATACCTAATGAAAAAGATAAATTTTTTTAATGATTTTTTAGAGGATCCAACCATACGGATGTTAAGAAATACTCATTTTAGTTTCATGAAAAAAGTATTAAAAAATTTGAAATTCATCTCGAATGTCAGGATTAGAAAAATCTGGTAAAAGTACCCCTCCCGACAACGAGACTCGTTCCCGATTTACAGGATTAATAGTTTAAAATGATTTTTCGACGATCCAACCGTACGGGTGTTAAGATATATCGATTTTATTCATAAGAACAAATTATTAAAAAATTTGAAATTCATTTTGCATGCCAGGATTAAAAAATTTTGGTAAAAGTACCCCTCCCAACAACGAGACTCGTTCCCGATTTACAGGATTAATTTTTTAAAATGATTTTTCGACGATCCAACTGTACGAATGTTAAGATATATCGATTTTAGTTATAAGAATAAATTATTAAAAAATTTGAAATTCATTTTGCATGCCAGGATTAGAAAATTTTGGTAAAAGTACCCCTCCCGACAACGAGACTCATTCCCGATTTACAAGATTAATTTTTTAAAATGATTTTTCGACGATCGAACCGTACGGATGTTAGGATATATTGATTTTAGTCATAAGAAAAAATTATTAAAAAATTTGAAATTCATTTTGCATGCCATGATTAGAAAAATCTGGTAAAAGTACCCCACCCGACAACGAGACTCGTTCCCGATTTACAGGATTAATTTTTTAAAATAATTTTTCGACGACCAACCATACGGATGTTAGGATATATCGATTTTAGTCATAAGAAAAAATTATTAAAAAATTTGAAATTTATTTTGCATGTCAGGATTAGAAAAATCTGGTAAAAGTACCCCTCCCGACAACGAGACTCGTTCCCGATTTACAGGATTAATTTTTAAAATGATTTTTTAATGATCCAACCGTACGGATGTTAGGATATATCGATTTTAGTCATAAGAAAAAATTATAAAAAAAATTGAAATTCATTTTGCATGCCAGGATTAGAAAAATCTGGTAAAAGCAACCCTCCCAACAACGAGACTCGTTCCCGATTTACAGGATTAATTTTTTAAAATGATTTTTCGACGATCCAACCGTACGGATGTTAAGATATATCGATTTTAGACATAAGAAAAAATTATTAAAAAATTTGAAATTCATTTTGCATGCCAGGATTAGAAAAATCTGGTAAAAGTACATCTCCCGACAACGAGACTCGTTCCCGATTTACAGGATTAATTTTTTAAAATGATTTTTCGACGATCCAACCATACGAATATTAAGATATATTGATTTTAGTCATAAAAAAATTATTAAAAATTTTGAAATTCATTTTGCATGCCAGGATTAGAAAAATTTGGTAAAAGTACCCCTCCCGACACCGAGACTCATTCCCGATTTACAGGATTAATTTTTTAAAATGATTTTTCGATGATCCAACCGTACGGATGTTAAGATATATCGATTTTAGTCATAAGAAAAAATTATTAAAAAATTTGAAATTCATTTTGCATGTCAGGATTAGAAAAATCTGGTAAAAGTACCCCTCCCGACAACGAGACTCGTTTCCGATTTACAGGATTAATTTTTTAAAATTATTTTTCGACGATCCAACTGTACGGATGTTAAGATATATCGATTTTAGTCATAAGAAAAAATTATTAAAAAATTTGAAATTCATCTTGCATGTCAGGATTAGAAAAATCTGGTAAAAGTACTCCTCCCGACAGCGAGACTCGTTCCCAATTTTCAAGATTAATTTTTAAAATGATTTTTTTGACGATCCAACCGTACAGATGTTATCTTTTGTCATATTAAAATATTATAAACATTCAAATTTATTTTATTTTATTTTATAAAAATAATTTCTTAAATATATTTATAAAAAATTTATAAGTATACAATATTTATTTATCGAGTTTTCTTGTTATAATTGGTTTCCCTCCTTCAACTTTTCATTTCCCCCTTCTTTTCTTTTAATTACCCGCTTCCCCCTTCAACTTTTCATTTCCTTCTCTGTAAACATAAAACACCAAAGTACACAAATCTAAATCTCTCTATCTCTCCCTCTTAACCCTCTCAATCCACCTCTATTTCAAACACTAATTACACTCTGAATGACGAATTAACTTCATAGCCGTCTGCTGTTTGTGCTTCCATTTCCGATCCGAAAGATCTCAGCTGCTTGAATTGAGTTGGTATTCCAAAGAAGATTGTGGTCCTATTGAGTTTTGATTTAGGTTGTGGTCTCTCCCCTTCCCTCTCTCCCTCTCTTTCTCCGCCTCTACTCTCCTTGTTATAAAAAATCTATACATACATAAATATTTGCTTTTTTTTAGCCTCCTTTGATTGATTTGTATGTTTGTTTAATGGAGTATGGTTCCGTTTAGGGTTTCAATTCGACTTCAATTTGGGGTTTTAGTTTGTGTTCAAAACTAAGGCTTTAGGGCTTATTTGTGGATTCAATGGAAGGTGCTTGTCTTTAATTTTGAGGTATCTCTCTCTCTCTCTCTTTCTCTCTGTCTAACTCTCTCTCTCGTTTTAGTTCTTATTTTGTGCTGATTTTAGTTCTTATTTTGTGCGTACAAGTAAGTGAACCATTTGCATAACATAGAACTTCTCATCCTGAACTGAACCATTTGCAGTGAATAATGCACATTTGAATCGCATTAAGTGTTGTCTCAAAGCTATATTTCGTAATTAATATATCTTTTCGATATGTATTTTGTTTAGCAGGCAATGACTTGTTCACTCTCAGTATCTTTACTTTCTTGAAAACTAAGAATATTCACTTTTTGCAGTTTCAGGATTTTATCTCATATTTAAAGCAGAGGGAATGTGCTGGAGTTATTAAAATTCCAGCAACAACGCCCATATGGGCGAGGCTCCTTTTCATTCTCCCGTACTCGCCAGAACTAGTGTCCATGCTCTCTTCCCCAAGTATATCATAAATTTTACTGGAACTGTGGCATCTGCAGTAAAATTATAAATCCCGTCTACTGGGTTTATTATTGTGCAAATTGCAGGTTTTTTGCTCACTTGAAATGTGCTGCTTCATCAAGTGTAATGTTGAGGTTGATGTACAATTTTCTCCTATTATTTTTTATATCTTTACTATTGATTACTTCTTATATAAATTTCTTGTTCTACTTGGAGTTATTCTGACAGAATTATGTTCTTTCTTTTGCAAAAGTAACGATGATGAAGTAGATAGCGGCGAGTCCAGGTTGATGCAATTTCCAGCACATGATAAAGCATCACTATATAAAATGATGCAGCAATGTATAATGAAGGCAACAAATGCTCTGCATAATTCTGCCACTACCGCGGAAACTTCACCTCATATAGACTGTTGGGGCCATGAACACCAGCTAGAACTCGGAAACTTCGACTTTCTCTACAGATTGTCGGGATAGATGATTTGAAAAAGGAGGTTGACAAAAGAGGAAAAGATGAAGCTGTTACAAGCAGGACCTCCCAATCTTCACCAAGAGAAACTGCGAGGAAAGGTGGTATCTTTAGAAAGCAGGACATTGACAGTCTCTTCATGGAAGTGAGCCAGGTGTAACTATGGGCATTTGTTTATTTTCTATTATGTCTTGGTTTGATTTCACTTTATATTAAGAGATCCAGTTCTTTGTTTTTCTTATAATGCAGGAAGGAAAAGAATATTAACTTAAGAGTGGTTGTCGATTTATTTTGAAGATTGTTTTCTCCAGATTGGGAAATTGCCTATCACATGTTGTAATGATATTGCAAGGACAACATAGCTCTTGCGGAAGACGTGAAGAGAACCTGAAAAGGCCAAGTGAGCTCTGAGTAGCCAACATCAAATCCTTGTAGACTCTATATTTTCTTTAATTTTTAGTAAAAATCTTAGACTCATGAAGGCAGTGATATCAATATGCTTTTAGCTTTTGTATAACTATGTTGTTGTGATTTTCGATCATGGATTAACTTTAGAACTTTTGTTTAGATTTGCAAAGTTAATTTCATTTGATTACTTATTATATTTTGTGTAAGACAACGCTTTTAAGAACCAAGCATCATTAAAATATCATGTCTTTAATACTAAAACAATGCTTTTGAACACAAAACTTTGGTGCAAAATTAACTCTCACAACACTAGTAAACCATTGTCTATATAATATTAAGATATTGTATCAAAGGTATTCATGCAATACGTTTGGACAAATAAACAGTTGTATGTATCTGATCATGCCATACATTAAAATCCAAAACTGTTGTGTGTAGAAATTTATTACAAGAGTTCTACGAGCTCAATTTCATTTTTGTTGTCTATCTGAATACACAACAACATTTATACAACAATAAGTGTTGTAGGATTGGTTTTAATGTTATACCTTACACAACGGTTTTCTGAGTTTGTGAGAACCGTTGAGTAATGTCGCTTGTTACGACGAAAACAAGCAAAAAACGTTGTCTTTTCTGGATGTAATACAACGGACTTAATCCATAATCATTGTCTGTATAATCTCAGACAATGTTTTTTAGCCGTTGTCTGATCCAACTAACAGACGGCGGCTCAATAGTCAACGGAAAAATAGGGTATCAGACAACGGACATAAACCGTTGTTGAAGCTTGTTTTCCTTGTAGTGATAATTTATGTAATAACTCGAATTTTTGGGAATTTATAGACCATTCAATGATTAGTAACCTTGAAGATCGGGGAAAACTTTTTAGGCCACGATATGTTATGTACGGTAAATTGAATTTACGAGTCAATATTGTGATTATACGTACCAAATGACTATATGTAAAAGTCATTTATTTTTGAAGAAAATCAACTTGGTAAAACGACCTTATCTGACGAACTATGAATAAAACCCAAAGTACAAATTCATAAAGCATATAAGAATTATAAGAAAAAAATTACCCTGCGAAACGCTTAAGAGGATTTATCGCAATAACAAACAAGCGACCAATTGAATATGTAAGCGAATAAATAAACGTATCAAGCCCATGCAACTTCTCATGCAAGCTATGCATATCAATTAACCTAATAAGCAATTAGAGAATAGTAATACAAATAGTAAGGTGATATAGTGAATAATATGGAAGCATAGGAGTAGTACTTGGCTAAGGTTATAGGCTTTCACAAAAGCCATGCTACTTGATTTGTTCAAAGATACATATCCAATATATCACACAAAATCAACCACACTTCATCACAATCAAGAAACCCACACAAAAACACTTTCCCCCTTCAAGACAAGCTCCATTCGGATTTTTGAAGAAAAACAAAAACCAAAATCCAAAGCTCCGCTTCTAGCCATGGATAATGATACAATTATTTACCAAGCTTCCTCATCATTAAACTAAGGTAAGATAAATCTTTTATAGCATTTTATTTAGGTTTTGATGGTTAAATAAAATAATGAAAGTGATGATGAATAGTGTCAAATAGTGACTTATAGTGTTTCCTTGAATTTTTTGGAAAGATATAAGGTTCATAAGAAAACCAAGGACTCACCAAGCATAATCCATCAAGAAGATTGTTTAAGCTTTATGTTTCAAGAAAAGTAAGGATCTCAGATGTAGCATAGTTTTGATGGTTGTATTATTGATTTCTTGAATATTAGTTAGTTCGATGCCAAGGTTGATGTTATGGTCTTAAGAACTTGATGTTCTTTAGATGATTAAGTAGTTAAGATGTTGGATTGATGATTGTTGGATGATAATTAGTAGATTAGAGATAAAACGAAATAGGAATCGTAAACGTAACGACATTTTAACAATCAAATTACGACATTAAGATTTCTGCAAAGATATAGAAAGCATAAACTGTGTTTTCTTGAAAATAATACTTCATAATGATAGAGCTTCTTGTAATGATCGTTTAGGCACTTCAATCTCTTAATTTTGATTTACGATTAAAAAATTAGGTTCGTTTTAGTGAAAATAATTTACGCGATAAAAACTGCTATGAATTATGAACTTTGGAAGTATAAAGATCGACATAAAAATATTCAAAAATTATGAATATTTTACAGAGTGTAATAAATGGAGTATAAAAACTTCCATAAAAATGTCAAGTGAAAATATGGATTTTTTAATTTTATAAAAATTTCAGAGCCGAGATCACACGGGTGGAAATTCTTAAGAATTGCGAGAGGAGACGAATTATAGAAACAAATAAGCATAATCGGCATAAAGGATTGTGAAATGAAAATGAAGCTAATGACTACTCGTACTTTATTAAAATGATGAGTATAAAGCAAGTCGTGTAAAATGATTATAAGTATTGCGTATTTACCAAGTAACGATAAATACGATTAGAATCTAACAGAACGATAATGGTCTTGATTATAGAGTATTGGACTAACTCGAAAGCACCCTCCACCTCAAAACACCCAGGCAAGTTTACGAACCCTACTCCATATACTCTTTTGTTATAAAGATTATTTTACTTTCTTGCGTACAATTGTTATATTTTCCATGATAGTAAAATACGAGCCTTTACATATCGATAGTGATTGAGATTACGGTGCATATATGTATAAGACCAAGAATCAGTCAGTTTTATTATGTATAAACCTGAGTATCATCCCACAGATGTTTTGGACAATTAAGAATCCATAATTATTTATTCCAAGGGACTTGATGTCCTTTTGCGAAGTATTAATTACCTCAAATTTATTTAAAATGATTCCAAAGATCGTATTCTCTCAACTATATTTAATTACTCGAACAAAGAATATTATTTCATATATTCATTTAAGAAGGGAGAAGTACTCTCCATCGGTTATTTTATTTTAAAACTAATTACTTAATATTAATTAAATATTAATTTATTTACTTAAACATAATTATTTGAGGAATATTATTTTAAAATATCCTTTTTTAAAATAGTATTATTCGAGGTTTAATTATTTAATAGTTATTTTTAATTATTCATTATTTATTAAATGAATTATATGATTTAAAAATCATAAAACCTATTTTAAAAATATTTGCTGAGTTTCAAAAAATCATACTAATACTTTTAAATCGACAAAAAATGTTATCTCGATGTATTCTAAATATCTTAACTATAGTGTCAAGAGAAACTCCCCCGTTATCTATTTATCTTTTGACAACGGTCAACTCACATTATCATAATACTTCCTCCAGAATTTTTTGGAAGTATATATATATATATATATATGTATATATCGGTGTGTACCTGTAAAAAAGCCAAATGCTTGGGGACCGATATAAGTTTCAGGTATATGATACGATTTTTAAAGAGCAAGGAGGGGTAGATTCTAGTACTAGTGGACTGGGAAGACTACTATTTGCTATCACATGAGAAGCTACAATATATACCGATGGACATGTGGAGTATGCGTACCTGGGAGGGATGGACGTAAAATCGTGTCTTGAGAAGGATAGACACAAAGTGTGTATCTGAGAGGGATGGAAAATAAAAGGCCCGAATGCGGCCAAAGTGATAACCATTAACAAAGGGAATCACCCTTTTACATGTAGAGAACAATTATACTATTCAGTTGTATGACTTAACATCGTATAGTAGGTTTCCGATGAATGTCATACTCTTCCAAATTCAAATTGAGATGCAATACCGTAACCCAAACTTAGGTAATAGGATTACCATTAAGGTATTTGCAGACTAATAAGTCAATCAAAAAATTATTTTGAAAAGAGGTGTGTATCACCAAGAAATATTTTTACAATTAAACTTATATTCATATATGGATTCAGATATAAATTCTTGTACAGTATTTTCATACTGTCAATTATTATGGTGGGCAATATAGCTCACACATGCTTTCTTAAAATGACACAACACAATAGTGAACCAAAATCTCGGTCAGAAAGCTAACCGCCCAAAAGCGAGTAGGAGATGGCAATCTTTTCTATAAGTTATTTTTGGTGCAGTGCCACATGTAGACCACATTAGCTGGATTAGTTTCATTTATTTTTAGTTCGACTTATATACAAGTATGACATATCTAACGTAGAAATAAAGAAACATATATTTGGTCGCCGGTCTAACCTTAAGTAAATGTTACACTCGGGGTAAAACATAATTACTTTTAGTCTGTAATAAATATCACCTTGTAGATTTGATAACTCTAGTAATATTTATTTATTTCCAAGATAATAACTTGTAAGTGTGTGTGTGTGTTAATAAGTGTAGGGTTGTAGATGTGTGAGTATTTATAATGTTGTGCAAATATAAGTGTTTAAACACGATTCAAGATGACGTGGCCTCCTAAATCCCCGACCCCAAATTTGGGGGCGTCACAATTTATAGGTTCTATTAACCAAGATGGAAATAAAAGATTTACAAGTAATTTTCTTTGGATTTGCGCTTTTGAAGTTAGACGGATAATTACGAAATTTACTATTTGTCGATTTATAATCACACGAAAAACTTAATATGTTAGTGGGGATTATACGATACATTTCATATAATTTTATCGTGAGGATTATGTTCATGTTCGTAAGTACCAGAATTCCCAGTCCTGACAGAGCAATTGAACATGCTTATAATTATTCTCGTTTACATTTACTTCTTGTAGTTTCCATAACTAATTTCCTATGTTATTATGTCTTTCTAAATTGTATTCTCATTTCCAAAAGTATTGTTGGTTAATAAAAGGACCATTCTAATTTTGATGACTGTTGCAGTCAACTACATAATGGGACCATTCTAATTTTAATAAAAGGACCATTCTAATTTCTAAGTCAGGAATATTTTTTTATTACAATTATATCTCTAATATTTTATTTTCTCTCATGTAAACCTAGTGTTAAGCTCATCATATTGATATCTAGAACACGTTTTAGTTTGTGTTCTATTCTTACAATTAGTGTTATTCATAGATAATTTAACATCTGACAATACGGAAAATTAATTATATGGTAATCATTAACTTACTTAACTAATTCCCATATAAATGATTTCTTTATGGCGCCGAATATGGATGGACATAAGGTCAATCGGCAGCCTCAGAATGATATCTCCGACGTCAATCCCCGAACCTAGGACTATTCTTAGGACCTGCATTGATCCCCGAAGGAAATAGTTTTCTTTTTTGATCCCTGTCCCGAACCAGAAACTTTGGATACTTATTGAAAATCAAGGATTTTGTTTTTCAAATTAAGTATTATTTAATTTTTTTGATAAATCATAATATATAAACTATATATATAGATAGATAACTTCCTTTTTTAAATAATATTTAATGTTATTTTTTTAAAGTTTAAATACAGAGTACATGTACTGAGAATATGAAAGGATTTATTTATTAGAATTAATAGAAATATTCAAAATTTAAAATATATATAAGTTTCATATTTATTTTTAACAGTTTATATAATAGATAAATATAGTATGTTAATTATATATATGGGAATTTCATAGTGGGGAACAGAAAATGAGGAATTTTGGGGGTAAGGTAAGACTTTAATCTCGGTCCCTTTATAAAGAACCCGCAAAACCCTATAATTCCAGCCCCTTCGGAGTGGTGATGATCAGACGGGGATAGAAATTTTCCAGCCTACATAATATATTAAGAATGGTCAACAGAAAATCATTGATTACTATATAATCTGAGCTAAAGTATGAATGGCAATTTTATTTAGCAAAATATTATAAATCTAGGACCTAGTTACATGGAAAATAGAACATGACATTGTTATGGTCCTCATACAATAAGTTTGGAACATATCATGCAAATTTGGAAGTTCCTACAATCTAACTTCAACTTCATTAAATTACAACAGATAAAATAGTTAATGTTTATTTATTTAGTAATACCTATGTAGCTACATGTTATGGTGGAGTCAAATAATATGATGTTGCTAATTTTTAGCCATCAATTATGTAAGGATTGCTTATATATTATCTGTGTAACCTCATTCATAGAATAAAGAGAATAAAGCTCGTTTTCTTTTCTCAATTTTATATAAACACAGTTCATTGGTTTTTTTATTTTTTTCAATAGGAAAGAAACCTCATTGTTAACGTCTTAAATATCAGCTACTGCATATGACAAAATCTTTCTAAATAAAACATTACAGCTAATTGATTTATTAAAAAACAAAAACACGTTTATGCTTAAATAAAACCAACAAACACCCCCTTAAGCTAAACTGTTTTCTGCAGTTTCTTTACTCCCAAAAGCTTCCTCATTACTTCAAATTTAACTGTAGACATTGCCTTAGTCAGTACATCAGCTTTTTGTTGACCAGTCCTCATGTTAAGGATACATCAGCTTTTTGTTGACCAGTCCTCATGTTAAGGAACCAGTTACTCTAAAACCTCAAGGTGTTAGAGAATGGCCCTTTCCAGGATCTTATATTATTCTCACACTCCCCCTCACTCGAGAGCCCATTTATGGGTCGAAGAGTGGATCACGGGCGCCCATCTTTGGGGTATAAATTTGCCTTTCGTGTCCCTCATAAATTGTGAGAAATATTGGGGGTGGCAGGGATCGAACCTGAGTCCTCTGCCAGCCTGAGCTCTGATACCATGTCAAGGAACCAGTTACATTCCCGATAATGATCTCACCACGTTGCACGCATTCACCATTGAAATGGAAACGTGTATCTATATGTTTTTTTGCGCCCATGGAACACCGGGTTCTTCACCAAATCTATGGAGAATTTGTTATCAACATAGATAATGATTATACATGTTTCTCCATCTGTTATCTGATTCAGTAGATTCCTTAACCAAATAGCTTGGCATGCCGCTGTTGTTAGTGCCATGAATTCAGCTTCACAGGATGAAAGAGCTACACACCGCTATTTTTGAGAAACCCAGGTTACCAAGCTGTCATTCAAATTGAATTCTAATCCCGTTGTGCTCTTCCTATCATCCAGATTTCCTCCTAAATCACTATCTGAAAATCCCGACAGCAAATAATCTCCTTGCCCTCTCGCATAGACAAGTCCAAAGTAAAATGTACCTCGTACATATCTTAATATCGTTTTTGCTGCATTCAGATGCATTACAGTTGGTCTTTCCATGTACCTACTTATTACTCCCAGAACATACGTAATGTCTGGGCGCATAGGAAAAAGGTATCGCAAACCTCCGACCAGGCTCATGAACTCTGTAGCATTTACTGGATTCCCATATTCATCTTTGTTCATCATAAATTTCGACTCCATAGGATACTTTACAGGTTTACACTCAGCTAAGCCTGTTTTCTCTAGAATCTTTTTAGCATAGGCAGCTTGCTTTAGCTTGATAAAATCTCCCCCCTGCTCTACTTCAATTCACAAATGGTAGGAGAGTTTCCCAAATTACTCATGTCAAACTCTTGTGCCATATGTATTTTAAATCTCTCTATATTTTCAACCTTCGTGCCCCTGACCAGGAGGTCATCAACATAAACTCCTACCAATAGTGATTCATTTCTTTCACGTCGACAATAAATAGCATGCTCATATGGGCATTTTACAAACCCAAGTTGCGTAAGACATTTGTTTAGTCGAGCATACCAAGCTCTTGGTGCCTGCGCAGTCCGTAAAGTGCCTTCAACAGTCTGTAAACCTTTCGTTCTTCGCTTTCTTTTTCGAATCCCTCCGGTTGCAAAACATACACCTCCTCATGTAAGTCGCCATTAAGAAAGGAAGACTTAACATCAAGATAGTGTACTTCCCATCCATTCTTAGCAACCAGAGTTAGTAATAATCTTACAGTTTCCAATCTGGTAATCGGAGCGAACACTTCATTAAAATTAATCCCTTATTTTTGCACGTAGCCTTTTGCCACGAGACGAGCCTTATATTTTATGATCTTCCCGTTTATATCCTTCTTCAACTTGTAAACCCACTTTAACCCAATTACTTTTTGACCCGCTGGTAAGTCTGTGAGCTCCCATGTCTTATTCTTTTCAATCTGCTCGATTTCTCCTTCCATCACTGCTCTCCAGTCAACATCCTTTCCAGCTTGACTGAATGTGAGAGGTTCATGCATACTGAGCATTAGCATCTCATCTGCTATCTATAGTTCCTCCGTCTCATTGTAAATATCACCTAGCAACCTAAAATTCTAGGTTCTGACCTTGCCTGAGAAGTTTCAGAGTTATAACCACTGCTGGAATTAGTCTGCGAAACACTTCCACCCACAGACAGGTCTGGCATTTCCTCTTCACTTGAAATTTCTAGAATCTGTCTACCTGTATCCTTTTCTCCCGTGGACCATTTGTCATAAGTCAATACAAATAATCCTGAGTTATTCTGCTCAACATGCTATATTGTATTCTAGTCCCAAGGTATATGTTCTTCAAAATCCAAATCTCTTGACACGTGCACAGACCCTGCAACTGGATTAAATACTCGATATTCTTTCATTCCCGGTTCTTTACCGAGGAGAACTACAGGCTTGGCTTTGTCATCCAATTTTCACAGATTTACACTAGGAATTTTCATGAAGTCTTTGCATCCAAACACCTTAATGTGATCTATATGTAGCCTTTTACCCGACCATGCTTCATAGGGTGTCACCCCTGTTAAAGCTCGAGTGGGAACTCGATTCAAAATATATACGGCATGCCGAACTGCTTTACCCCAGAATTTCAGTGGCATCTTTCTCTCCTTGAGTAAGCTTCTTGCCATTTCTACCACGGTTCTATTTCACCTCTCAACGACACCATTTTGTTGAGGTGAAAAAGGAGCAGTGTAGTGCCTATTGATACCATTGTTATCATAAAATTATTTGAATTTAGAGGAGCAAAACTCACCTCCTCTGTCCGTCCTCAGCACCTTGATCTTTTCTGCAAGACCTTTTTCAACTAGAAATTTGAATTTATTAAAAACATCAAGTGCCTCATCTTTATTTTTGAGTAAGTAGATCCACATTACACGACTGAACTCTTCAACAAGTAATAAAAAATATATATTTTGAGCCGAGGTCGGTGGATTGATGGGACCAAAAATATCCCAATGTATCAATTTAACGCACGTCTTTGCTGTAAAATTCGATTTCTGCGGAAACGGTCTTCGGGACTGCTTGGACATTAAACACCCTCCACAAACAGACTTGGGCAGTGACAACTTTGGTAAGCCTACTGCCATCTCCTCTTCAGACATAAAGGTCAGGGCTAGAAAGTTCACATGCCCCAACCTTGTATGCCACAACCACGCACTCTCCTATGCACTTGGTAGTGGACATTTATTTGCTTCATCATTAAGTAAAATTTTGTACAATATATTCGAGGTGCGGTTCACTTTCACCAATAATTTTCTGACATTATCATGTTCCCACAAAAACTCACCATTCAGTGTTACTTTGTTACCTTCTTCGGACAACTGTCCCAAACTAATTATGTTATTGTAGAGATTAGGGATAAGATATACCTTGTTCAGTTTGTGAAATTCTCCATTCTTGCATTTTAAAACAATTGTTCCCCTTCCTCTGATGTTGACACTGGATCCATTACCGAATTTTACTTGCCCTGTTATGCTTTCGTCTAGTACTGAAAACATTGACTTAACCCCTGTCATGTGGTTGTTGGTCTCATTGTCCAGATACCACACATTTGACGCCTTTCCACTCTCAATCTCAGTGCCCAACCTTGGAGTTACACCTTCCTCATTTAGTAGCAGCGCTGCCCCTTATACTTCTTCATACTCACTCAATAACAAGGCTGGTTCATCATTCTTTATCTGAGTTAAGTTAGCCTCTGGTTTGTCCTCTTTGTCACTGCACCACTCCCTTTCACGTCGAGGCTTCCTGCATTCCGATGCATAATGCCCATAGGCATTACAATTATAGCATTTGACCTTGCTACGATCTCGACCCGATGTGTTGTTGTCGCTTCCTTCTTCTGCCTGGTTTTGGCGGGCTTTACTACTTGTATTGGCTCTATAGTTGGTCCTTCCTCTGCCACGGTTATTAAAACCAAAGCCACCTCTACCTCTGACATTCACTTTGTTGTTGGTTCGTTTGGACCATTCTTCCTCCTTCAGTACAAGGTGTCCACTAGTATTTTCGGATTGACCATGAAGTATCTCCTCGTGAGCTTTTAGACGCCCCACTACTTCTACTGACATAGTTTCCATGTCTCCAAACTGCTCGATTGTAATCTGGAGATATTTCGAAGGTACAACCCTAAGAAGTTTCTTTACAATATAAACTTCCTCCATCTTTTCTCCTAAGGGGCGGATATTAGTAACAACCCATATAGCCTCAAACAAAAATCATCAAGATTATGCGTCTCCTTCATGTTCATTGATTCAAATTCCGCCCTAAGCATTTGGACTTTTGCCTTTGTACGCAATCTGCACCTATGCACATGACTTTGAGAGAGTCCCAGGCTTCTTTGGCACTCTTCTTCTCTGCGATTGACAGGAGCATGTCCTTTGGTATGCCCTGGAAGATGGCTGCTTAAGCTATCTTGTATGTCTTCACATCTACAACTATCTTCCGGTCGGACTGATCAATAGGAACCTAAGCATAGAACAAGTGACCTTCTGTCTCATTTAATGCTCTTCTTAAGCGGTCCAGCCTTTTGTTCTGGGCAAGGTTGTTTCTCATTTCTTCAGCCACTGTACATTAGGGCAACCAGTAACATCTGTGCCTGTAGCCAGGTGGTGTTTGAACCAGTTCATTCCCGGTACCACCTTGGAGCAGTAATTACATTTTACCTTTACTCTATTCCCCTCAACCTCTACTCAGTGCATTCATGCAGCGTCCCTAACTGACATCTTCCTTTATGAAATCAAATCAAGCTTAATTTTTCTTTTCATTATATATATATATATATATATATACATAATTACGCAATTAAGTTTACAATAAATTTAAGATATAAGGAAAAAAAGATAAGTTGTAATATACACTACAACAAATCTGGCCATTTACGACATTTTTTTTTGAACTGAAATCGTCGTAATTGAGCCATTTACGATGGAAAAAAATCGTCGTTTTTGGTCGAGTAGTAAGTTCGTATTTTCGTCACAAGATAAAACTGCGTCGCAAGTTAGGAAGTAGGGGCCCACATACTCAATAAAATAATAAATCTACTTACGACGGAATATATCGTCGTAAGATACCAAAATACGATGAAAAATAACGTCGTAAGTTATGTACTTCTGACGGAAAATACGTCGGATATTATTTTACGGGACCCACTTTTAATAAGATAAAATATAATTTTACGACAGAAAAATGCGTCGTAAGTTAGAAATTTCCGACAGAAAAAATGTCGTATTTTAAGATTAGGGCCTATTTATGACGGAATATGTGATGAACAATCGTCGTAAGTTCGTATTTCCAGGTTTTAAAAAAATATTTAGCCGAATTCCGGGCACTTTCCGGCAAATTATCAAAATGTGGTAAACTTCTTAAGATCCGAGAAAATTTATCAATACAAAATGCTTCTCGAAATGCAAATCCAAAACAGGTAAAATATAATAAACATAGCAGCTGACAATGGCAATACACAATTTGTATTCTAATTGCATCTATTTTGCATTGATGGATTTGACACGTTAGAAGACAATAAGCATATACAGGCCAACCAGAGAGGATCCCAGCTATCATCCAAGAAATGAAGTCTGGTGACATCATTCCAGATTCTTACACTTACAATGTTTGGATGAGAGATTGAGAGCACTTGCTGCTGTCAATGACATTTCTGGAGTTGAGAGGGTTATCAATGAAATGAAGAGGGATGGCTGAGTTGTTATAGATTGGACTACATACAGTAATTTAGCTTCAATTTATGTTGATGCAGGCCAGAATGTGAAGGCCCAGAATGCCCTCAAGGAATTAGAGAAGAGAAACGCCTGCAAAGATCTGTCAGCTTTTCAGTTTCTTATACATTATATGGTCGAACTGGGAATTTGCTTGAAGTTTATCATGTCTGGCATTCTTTGAGACTTGCTTTTCCGAAAACAGCTAATATTAGCTATCTGAATATAATCCAGGTGCTAGTTAAGTTGAAGGATCTTCAAGGTGCGGAAAAATGTTTCAGTGACTGCAATCTAATTGCAGAACGTATGATATTTGGATAGCCAATGCTCTCATACGTGCCTATGTGAATGAAGGCCTGTTAGATAAGGCCATGAAGCTCAAAGCACAATCCAAAAAGAAAGGAGCTAAACCTAATGCTAAATGATTTTACCTGCATTAAAGATATACGGTTAAATTGGGCGCACATTTTTTTCCGTCGTAAGTTCGCCGTCGTAATTGGGCTATTTTGTTGTAGTGATATTTGAAAAAAAGATAAAATAATAAATTTTCACTCAAGGTCAAGCCTAATTTCTCTTTTCATTACATATAAATAAAATTAACAAATTATGTTTAAAATAAATTTAGGAATAAAAGAAAAAAAGATAAGTTATAATATTATTTAACAAAAGACAAAATAATAAATTTTAACTCAAATAATGAAAGAAAAGTAAAAATATCTTCACAAATAACATATCTCCTCCTAATGTTAAGAATTGTTCACATAACTAGATGGCTAATTTTGAGAATAATAAAAACATAAAAATAAAATAGGTTAGAGCATGAATTTCTTTATATCTCCCCTGATATCTTTAAAGTTTAAAAAGATATAGCTAAACTGCACATGAAAAAGATTTGGGGTAAATAAGGGTACTTGATCATGACACTCATTTAAGAAATAACAAAATATTAGATGAAATTTCTAAACATAAAAGTGGTTAGAGGGTATATGAAATAATACAACATATACAATGAATTCATACTCACAATTAGTTTGTAGTCATCTTATGAATGATTCTATGAATGATTTTTACAAAATTAACTGAAATTAAAATAAAATGTGTACCTTTGATACATAAAAAAATGCTAATAGATGAGGAAAAAAATTTGAAAGTGAATACTCAATGGCTAACGGGGCTTGAAAATTTAGAAATTTAAAAGAATATATATAAAGGGAGATGATAAAAAAATTTACCTTTATCCACTACAAGTTTCAACCCCATATTTTAAGTATTTGGATACATGAAAAGTATTGGGCTCATGCCAGTATTGGGCTGATGGGCTCTCCTATGAATTATTTATTTGAATATATTCAACTTTTAAAAAAAATAATAATACTGATTTAAATAATATATAACTTACTGGATAGGGCATTAAAGACGTGTTATGATAAAGGTTATAAGAAAACCAAAAATTAATGAATTAATTATATTAAATTAATGTTGAAATTTCAAATATATATGTATGTGTGCGTCGGCGAATGTGAATTTAAATACATTTGTTTGGTCATAGTATTTTAAAAAGTGTGTATGATAGCCCACCTAATTTTTTAACAACTATTTCAAATTAAAACATACATAATGATTTTAATTTCAAAATTTTACTTCAATAATGAAATGACAAATAAAATATTTTTGTTGTTACTCGTTTACAAATTTTTAATACCTAATATGATTGATAATTAATTATCTATGTCTGTTAGTACATATAATACTTAATTTTTTATTTTCTTTGTATTTCTTTATATTATCATGTACAACTTTTTTGTTGTTCCAATGTAACGAATTAAATTAAGTTCATTATGTGCAGTTAATAATAATTATTTTTATTCAAAATATATTGAGTAGATTGTAAATTTCATTTTTTAAATTTTAAATTAAAATGTTTGAATTAAGAAAAAGTAACTTGATATTAAATACTAAATAGTTAAGGTGATTTTAACAATAAATTCTTAAAGATTAGTCCACGATGAAAAACTTGTTATGGATTTTATAAATGGCAAAAAATGTGCAGTATAAGAAAATGAAAATTACATAATATTATTACAAAACTTTTACTGAATATATAATATTATTACATCACTTATATTCATAAAACACTTTTACATTAGGTAGAGTGCTGCTTCTCATATCTGAATGAAGTTTACTCTCTCACTAAATTATACTTTTATAAGGTCTTAGTACAAATAGGAAATTGATAAATTACAGTTTAAACCAATCAAGCTCATAACTTGATCCCCACCATCCATCACAAAAGGAAGCTAAAAACTCTTAATTCTACATGATTTGAACAATTATCGTGTTCATCTTCGACTTTGTATAATATTCGTAATAGTAAGAGTGAGCGTCTAAATGCTCACAACATTTATCCCATGAAAAAATAATATTTTTTAATATTATTTTAAAAGGTTCAAAATTCAAAAAGGAATAGGGTTCCTGTGACGGCCTCAATCTCGGGGTTAGGAAATGAGGACCTACACACCTTTAATCTACTAATTAAATAAGCATAAACCTCGATTAGCTACTAACAGGATCAAATATGATAAAGTATGAGATAAGATTACAACTACCAATCATAAAATATAACTTACAACCCCAATATAAAAGAAAATATACATAGTCGATCCCGGCTTGGAACCGACAGAAAACTCAATGTATTTTTACAACTCTCCGGCTAAGCGCTTGCTCACACAAAAACTTTACTATTTGTTTTGGCAACCGGAAGCCCTCAACACGATAGTGACCACCAGGTACGCTCTTACAAGCAGTGCGCCTAAGCGTGGCCTTCTTCTTGCTTAACTGCCATGGTTAGTTTAAAACAAAACTTATGAGTATAAAACTCTACAAGTAACTAAACAGCAGTTCTATAATATAAAATCCACAATATACTTTACTAATCTCAGGGCATTCTACTTTATCAATTCTAGGTGGCAGATTTCTATCTTTCAGGTTATAAATCATTAACAGGATCACAAATGATCTTTCAAATTGAAAGTGACAATCTTTTCATTATAAGGAATCAATCATATGATCAAAAGAATCAAAATCAGGGTTCACAAGCTGCAAGTTTCACAATATCACAATCAACTCTTTACAAAACAACAAACCTTTTTAAATTTTCAAAGAATCAATTACTGAATAAGAAATTTTAATTCCTTTTAAAATTATTAAGGAACCTTTGATTGGACCACTTTATCTTTCATTTCATAATAATATGGGTGACCAACCTGTACCGACCTCCATCCGGTCTTTAAGGTACCAATGGCATAATTTCAGCCTTAAACTGGACTAGCCGTGCTAGCCTCTTACTATGGATGGACTAGTCCCACTAGCCTCTTACGTCCTAATCCAATCCATCAGGAATTCGTTTGGAAAACCTTGAGTTGGAAAAAGGTAGGTTTAATAAATTCATTTTATCATTACCAAGAATATGAAATCATTCAGACTCTTTCAAGTCGAAACTCATTCTTAAGTTCAATATCAAGAATTCAAAGTTAAGGGAATAAATCAGAGATAAACAAAGTTCAATTCTAGGGATCTTGATCAATGATAACATGGTACTCAAGTTAGGGAAAACAAAATCGTTTCATGGATCAGTACAGGATAAGGTAAATAAGGAATGAAGCATCATTATAAGGGGTTCGTAAAGGTACTTATAGGGTTTATAACAGTTTATGGTATAACAAATAATCAGAATAGGAAAAAGGGGTTACCAAAGGGTTGGATCAATAATCTTATCAATAACAAATTCATAAGATCAATAACATGGTATCAATAACAGGGGTACATTACTTTAACAGTTCAATACTCTACTTGGCATGAACAACATCCTCTCTATAACCATTTACACAAGTAAATAGAGTTACTTGCCTGAATTCGCTTTCCTGAAGGTTGAACTACTGCCAACTAGTAAAGCTTTCCCTTTCCTAGCCTGAATGCCCTCACGCTCCGAATCTACAATCTAAAACCAAAACCTTAATTAGTTTCTTAACTCATGTTCTCAGAATACTTAACTTTACCCTTAAACGTAATACCCTAAGGGTATGCATATATGTATACTCTCACCATAAAATCAAATACGCATATACTAACACTCGCATATCTAAACCAAATAGACTTCGGATAACGTATTGCAATACAAATATGACATATAACATTTAATCCTTGTATATTAAACTCTATACTCAAGTTATCATATCAATACATAATCTCGTACCAAAATGACTCAAAAACTTTCTTTTTACATCACTTAATTCGAATCAAACAAGCAAATAATCCACATTATTCTTAAAAATCTCACATGCATCCACTTTAGGATCAAATCATTCATTTTTATAGCCATAAACCATTCGGTTTTAACACAAAACACAAGCAAAAGATCCAATGATCCTTTTAGACTCTAATCTTGTCAATTACAACCTATATCTTAACATGCAATTCTTATTTCTTTCATATACATCTCCAATTTATCATAGAAACACACAAGCAACACTTTAAGCACATAATCCATCAAAATTTCTATAAATCCAACTTATATCATTCGAATTTCTAAAGAATCATCACATGCAACACCATTCAAAATTCATCCTTTAAAACCTTATTCAAAGAAATTTGAAGCAAAATTAATCCCTCAAACCAAAACTCTTTATAAGCTTGAATCGAAATAAAAAAAAACCATTTTTTTAAAAGTAAAAATTCGAACTAAAAACTGTTTTAATCAAAACCAAAGATTCTTTGATTCTTAAATCTTAAGCACCTTAAACAAATGACTACTCCTTTCCTTTTTACTCAAAAATTTGAACCAACTCTCGCACAAAACCAAGCAAGTCACTTGAAACCAACTTAGAGCTATTCTTCATACTATCACACAATAAAAATCATCCTTTCCCCTTAATTTTTATAAAAATTCGAACCTAGCAAAGGTTCAAAACCAAAAGAAGCCTAAAACATTGACATGAAATAACTTTTAGGGATATGCATATGGATTCTTATGACATGCATACGATTTTAATCATCTCAACACCAAGATCACTTACTAATAGACCTCACATACAATCTTCTAAACATAACACTTCATTTACCAACAACACTTCAAGAAATCATCAAATATCAAACATGCAATTAGTATCTTAGAAAGATCATACTATAGCACTTGGAAAATCACACTTTGAAAGTCCACTGGCTCTCCTTGGATCATGGTCGGTGGTGGTCGAACTTAAGAGGTACCCATAACGGGTCTCCTCTTGAGTTTTAAACCACAAAATCACTTTAAACTTCTCTTAAGATCATATATCAAGAAATCATATGGATGGTGAAACTTAGACACTTACATGCAAATGGTGTTTGAGTAGTATATCGAAAATAGAAACTATGGATGGTGAAATCTTTGAATTTGGATGAGTATTTATTGTTGCATGCAAGAGAGAGAAGATAGATGGGCAAAGAGACGAGAGAGAGTGATCGAGAGAGAGGGAGAAAGAAAGAGAGGGAGAGAGGGGTGCTCACGGGAAAGAAAAAGAAAGAAGGGGGGATGAGTCGGTATTTGTATTAGGGGGCAAGGGTAGTTTAGTAATTCACTAATCCTTTTCTTTGTTTGATTTACTCTTTCTTTGTACTCTAATAAAATAGAAATGGAATATTAAATATCTCTCTCTCGGAAATTTGAAAATTATTGCGAATGACAATTTTAAGACGTAGATCTCGAAATTAGCTTTTCAACCATTACTCATAATAAACTTTTGAGCGTACGGTTGATTTTATATGATTTTTACAAATTTATGCTAATAATAGCATTTTAACATATATAAATCATTTTAAAAATGCAACGATCATGAAATAAATCTTTCTATCATTTTTAGAAAGTCTCTAGGACTATTTCGAAGATATCAAAACAAATCTCATGCCTTTACCTTACTCAGATAATTTTATAAAAATGTGCAAAGGTTAAATAAACTTTATCTAAATCAAATAATTCCCTTAAATCCATAAAAATATTAACAGATCACGTAATCATGCATACAGACAAGCAAGCACATATACTCACACATCACAACTCATGTGTGATCATAAAATTTTCCCTTTTTAGTATTTTTCCTCTTTACGCGTACTGGGTCACGTTTTGCCTGACGGCCCGACGCTCAGCGTTTCAATTACGCTTCACAATATCATTATCGACCGACACGTCACTAGAATGCTATACTTTACTTAAACATTCATTTCACATAATAACACATAATTTACATTAAAAATACTTTAATCCCTTTTTAGAACGGGTTGCGTTCTACTTGACGGCCTGGCAACACAACTTAACTCCTAAGCTGACTCTTTAAATTGGAACGCTTCTATCTGTGCTCCCAGATACTTATATATAATAAAAACAATTAATCAACACTTAACCACATTATTTATAATCACGGCACATAAATCACACTTTATTTACTTAATTACGTCGCAAAATTCTCAGTCATCACAATCTACCCTCCTTAAAAGGATTCTGTCCCCAGAATCTAGTCCAAGCAAATAGATGGGGATACTTTTCTTGCATTTCACTTTCTAATTCCCAAGTTGATTCTTCCAATATTGGATTTCCCTTTGTGATTACATTTGAAATAGGTCACGTCCAACTTATCACACCTTCCCGGGTGTCTCTTTCCACAAACCTTGCATTCTTGAATCTGAGGTCTGTTATCCTTTCCCGGTTGTCCTGCTTTCTGGAAATGGTTCTTCTGGGCTCCATTACCGGGTTTAAACTCTGAAACTTTTGGTCCTGACCTCCACCATTCCTACCAAACTTTCCTCTAAACTTTGAACTTCTTTGCTCTTTCTCCGAGCTTTCAAACTTCCTTTTCCTTCCTTCATTTTCTCTCTTCGCAGCTTCACGCTCTCCTTCTACTATCATTGCCTTCTGCACCAAGGCGGCATAATTCTTGATCTCCAACAATGCCACTTGACTTCTAATCCATGGCTTAAGTCCCTGTTGGAACCTTTTATCCTTCTTTGCCTCCGTATTTACATACTTAGGTACAAATCTAGATAGCTCCAAAAATTTCACTTCATACTCCGCTACCGACATATCTTCTTGTCTAAGGTCCAAAAATTTCATCTCCAACTGATCTTGCATATAACTTGGCAAATACTTCTCCAGAAACATTTCAGTAAACTTCTCCCATGTTAAGTCCTTTCCTTCCAGCAACGCTTTCGAAGATTCCCACCAGAAGCTCGCTTCGTCTTTAAGGGAATAACTCGAATACTGGGCTTTCTTGTCATCCTTAACTTCTGTTAACTCAAATGCTTTTTCCATTTCTCTTAACCACGACTGTGCTTTAATCGGATCTGGCAAACCTAAGAATTCTGGGGGATGAACAGATTGAAAATGTTTGAAGTTTCCAACTTTAGGGGCGACGGGCTGTTGCAAAAGCTGAGGAAGTCTGCTCATCATGGTGGTTTCTGGATTCACTTCTAGGTCTTGGGTTTGAATTTTTCTTCTTGGTGTTCTGGTGAGTTGGCCGTTCCTTACAAACCTGATTGAGCAATTATTTAGCAATACGATAGCATGACATATATATCAATATTTAACATGAAATCTCTTTTTGTGGGTTTTAAATTTTACCCAATTTTGCACATGCAATCCTATTACTACATAATTCTCATATCAGTGTTATTTTCTCATGGCACAGGGTATGATATTACGGGATTTTAAATATGGTTGTATGAAATCATGGTATTCAGAACAGTTTATGCAGATCTTTAGGGTGCACAATAGAAAACAAGATATATAATGGATTCATCAAAACCAATGGTACATAAATAAAAATCTGGTTATGACAAGTTCAGGAATAAGGTACAATATTATAACAGGGTTAAACAGAGGAAAAACTGGAATATATCCCCCTATCTACCCCGAACTTCTAACAACTACTACTACAAAGTTCCGAAATACGATACAATAAAGGAAAAAGGGATCCCGACATCTGACCAAGTATCCCAAAGCCTACCGGCACTGAAAAACAACAACTACGGGCTCAACCAACAGTCATGCCTAACAACTAATCATCCAGAATCTCTCTCAACACAACCAACATCCAGCGAATGATCTTATGCAGCCTCCGGGCCTCAGCATCAGCATCACTAGTGGATGGTCCCTCATCCAATCTCCTCCAGGCAACCTGCTCCACCATCTTAATCTGGACTCGCCACTCATCATCCATAACTGAAGTGTTCTACCTAGTCTCTCGAGCTAGCCTATCCACCAAAGCTTCCAACTCAGGAATACGGGAGTAAACAAAGTCTCGGTCCTGGGCTAACTTGCCACCTACATTGACAGGAACAATCTTAGGCATCTCAGACTCTGGCTCAGGGGAAGGGGTCTCCGAATCTGTCTAATGGGGGGAAATCTGCATAGGGATCTCACGACTATCAGAAGGATCCTCCTCTGGATCTGAATTAACATAAACAAGCTCCTCTAAAGAGGGTGGAATGAGGTCCACTGGGGTACCAGTCAAACTAATCTCTGAATCGGAATCACTACCACTACTGGGATCTTGAGAGAAAATACAAAACAGCAACCAAGAAACAACGTTAGGGTTAAATAAAGCTTCTTGCTAACTCACTCCCTAACTCTAGTCACCACTTTAGCTAATACACACTTTTCCTTAGACTATACTTAATAGTCTAACTCAACTTTATATGAATCGAACTCTCTCGCGATATAAATATTTACCCAAAATAACTTTTTTAATCCTAACTTGTCTCAGGGACTAGATCCTGTAGCTCTGATACCAAATTTGTGATGCCCTCAATCTCGGGGTTAGGAAATGAGGACCCACACACCTTTAATCTACTAATTAAATGAGCATAAACCCCGATTAGCTACCAACAGGATCAAACAGGATAAAGTATGAGACAAGATTATAACTACCAATTATTAAATATAATTTACAACCCCAAAATAAAACCAAATATACATAGTCAATCCCAGCTTGGAACCGACATATAACCCATTGTATCTTTACAACTCTCTGGCTAAGCACTTGCTCACACAAAAACTTTACTACCTGCTTTGCCAACCAGAAGCCCTCAACACGATAGGGACCACCAGGTACGCCCTTACGAGCAGTGTGCCTAAGCCTGGTCATCTTCTTGCTTAACTGCCATGGTTAGATTAAAATAAAACATATGAGTATAAAACTCAGAAAGTAACTAAACAACAGTTTTAAAATATAAAATCCAAAATATACTTTACTTTATCAATTCTAGGTGGCATATTTCTATCTTTCAGGTTATAAAAGGTGTTATGAAGAAAATTTTGGGCTCTCAAGGAACAAGGTTCAAAGTAGGGTGAAAGCTGACATTCATCACAAATCATTAACAGGATAACGAATGTTCTTTCAAATGGAAAGTGACAATCTTTTCATTATAAGGAATCAATCATATGATCAACATAATCAAAATCAGGGTTCACAAGATGAAAGCTTCACAATATCACAATCAACTCTTTACAAAGCAATAAACCTTTTTAAATTTTCAGAGAATCAATTACTGAATAGGAAATTTCAATTCTTTTTAAAATCATTAAGGAAACCTTGATTGGACCACATTATCTTTCATTTCATAATAATACAGGTGATCAGCCCGTACCGACCTCCATCTGGTCTTTAAGGTACCAATGGCATAATTTCAGCCTTAAACTGGCCTAGTCCCGCTAGACTCTTACTATCGCTGGACTAGTCCCACTAGCCTCTTATGTCTCAATCCAATCCATCAAAAATTCGTTTGGAAAACCTTGAGTTGGAAAAAGGTAGATTTACTAAATACATTTTATCATTAACAAGAATATGAAATCATTCGGACTCTTTCAAGTCGAAACACATTCTTAAGTTTAATTTCAAGAATTCAAAGTGAAGAGAATAAATCAGGGATAAGCAAAGTTCAATTCTAGGGATCTTGATCAATGATAACATGGTACTCAAGTTAGGGAAATCAAAATCGTTTCAAGGATCAATAGAGGATAAGGTAAACAAGGAATGAAGCATCATCACAAGGGGTTCGTAAAGGTACTTATGGGGTTTATAACGGTTCATGTTATAACAAATAATCAGAATAGGAAAAAGGGGTTACTAAAGGGTTGGATCAATAAGTTTATCAATAACAAATTCATAAGATCAATGACAGGGTATCAATAACAGGGGTACATTACTTTAACAATTCAATACTCTACTTGCATTGAACAATATCCTCTCTATAACCATTTACACAAGTAAATAGAGTTACTTTCCTGAATTCGCTTTCCTGAAGGTTGAACTACTGCCAACTAGAAAACCTTTCCCTTTCCTAGCCTAAATGCCCTCACGCTCCGAATCTAAAATCCGAGACCAAAACCTTAATTAGTTTCTTAACTCACGTTCCCAAAACGCTTAACTTTCCCCTTAAACATAATATCCTAAGGGTATGCATATATATATACTCTGACCATGAACTCATATACGCATATACCAACACTCGCATATCCAAACCAAATAGACTTCGGATCACGTATTACAATAAAAATATGACATATAATATTTAATCCCTGTATATTAAACTCTATACTCGAGTTATCATATCAATACATAATCTCGTATCAAAACGACTCAAAAACCTTCTTTTTACATCACTTAATTCGAACCAAACAAGCAAATAATCCACATTATTCTTAGAAATCTCACATGCATCCACTTTAACATCAAATCATTCATTTTTATAGCCATAAACCATTCGGCTATAACACAAAACACAAGCAAAAGATCCAATTATCCTTTTAGACTCTAATCTTGTCAATTCCAACCTATATCTTAACATGCAATTCTTATTTCTTTCATATCTATCTCCAATTTATCATAGAGACACACAAGCAACACTTTAAGCATATAATCCATCAAAAATTCTCAAGCAACTTATATCAATCGAATTTCTCAAGAATCATCGCATGCAACACCATAATTTGACATGCAAGTATAGGGATCATTTATACACTTTCGTTTATACCAAAAATCATCTTTTAAAACCTTTTTCAAAGAAATTCGAAGCAAAATTAATCCCTCAAACCAAAACTCTTTATAAGCTTGAATCGAAATAAAAAAAACCTATTATTTTAAAAGTAAAAATTCGAACTGAAGACTCTTTTAATCAAAACCAAAGATTCTTCGATTCTTAAATCTTAAGCACCTTAAGCAAATGACTACTCATTTCCTTTTTACATAACAATTTGAACCAACTCTAGCACAAAACCAATCAAGTCACTTGAAACCAACTTAGTGCTATCCTTCATACTATCACACAATAAAAATCATCCTTTCCCCTTAATTTTTATAAAAATTTGAACCTAGAAAAGGTTCAAAACCAAAAGAAGCCCAAAACATTGACATGCAATAACTTTTAGGGACATAAATATGGATTCTTATGACATGTATACCATTTTAGTCATCTAAACACCAAGATCAATTACTAATAGACCTTACATACAATCTTCTAAACATAACACTTCATTTACCAACAACACTTCATGAAATCATCAAATATCAAATATACAATTAGTATCTTAGCAAGATCATAATATAGCACTTGGAAAATCACACTTTGAAAGTCCACCGGCTCTCCTTGGATCATGGTCGGTGGTGGTCGAACTTAAGAGTGCCCATAACGGGTCTCCTCTTGAGTTTTAAACCACAAAATCACTTTAAACTTCTCTTATGATCATATATCAAGAAATCATATTTCCTTGAACACAACCATGGAGATTGAATTATTAAATTTACATAGACACTTACATGAAAATGGTGTTTGAGTAGTATATCGAAAATAGAACCTATGGATGGTGAAATCTTTGAATTTGGATGAGTATTTATTGTTGCATCCAAGAGAGAGAAGAGAGATGGGGAGAGAGCCGAGAGCGAGTGATCCAGAGAGAGGGAGAGAGGGGTGCTCACGGGAAAGAAAAAGAAAGAAGGGGGGATGAGCTTGTATTTGTATTAGGGGGCAAGGGTAGTTTAGTAATTCACTAATCCTTTTCTTTGTTTGATTTAATCTTTCTTTTTACTCGAATAAAATAGAAATGAAATATTAAATATATCTCTCTCGAAAATTTGAAAATTATAGTGAATGACAATTTTAAGACGTAGATCTCGAAATTAGATTTCCAACCATTACTCATAATAAACTTTTGAGCATACGGTTGATTTTATATCATTTTTACAAATATATGCTAATAATAGAATTTTAACATATAAATTCATTTTAAAATGAAACGATCCTGAAATAAATCCGTCTATCATTTTTAGAAAGTCTCTAGGACTATTTCTAAGATATCAAAACAAATCTCATGCCTTTACCTTCCTCAGATAATTTTATAAAAATGTGCAAAGGTTAAATAAACCTTATTTAAATCAAATAATTCCCTTAAATCCATAAAAATATTAACAGATCACGTAATCACGCATACAGAAAAGCAAGCACATATACTCACACATCACAACTCATGTCTGATCATAAAATTTTTCCCTTTTTAATATTATTTCTCTTTACGCGTACCGGGTCACGTTCTGCCTGACGGCCCGACGCTCAGCGTTTTAATTACGCTTCACAATATCATTATCGACCGACACGTCACTAGAACGCAATACTTTACTTAAACATTCATTTCACATAATAACACATAATTCATATTTGAAATACTTTAATCCCTTTTTAGGACGAGTTACATTCTACTTGACGGCCCGACATCACAGCTTAACTCCTAAGCTGACTCTTTAAATTAGAACGCTTCTATCTACGCTCCCAGATACTTATATACAATAAAAACAATTAATTAACACTTAATCACATAATTTATAATCACGGCATATAAATCATACTTTATTTACTTAATTACGTCACAAAATTCTCAGTCGTCACAGTTCCAAAATAATTTCAATATTCTAATTATAAGCAGTTTCACACTAAAATCATATTTGTGTTTATATACAAGTAAAAGAGAAGTAAAGTCTTATCTATTCTCTCATGCTTACCTTGTAGCTTTGTACAACTTCCATGTTTATGCATGTTTCTTCTTTATTAGCAATCTAATCCTACAACACATGGAAAACCGAATTAACAACCAACCAGTATTATTATTGCAAATATTTAACTGGTTGAAACAGTGATCATTCTATTTACTTATTCTATTAAATGAACCATTTTTTCATTGTAACCCTCTTGCATAGAAAAGGAATGAAGTATATATACCTGGTCAAGCTTAGTCTAGCTAGAACCACCTAACATGTGACAGAAAAATAAGCGATTAGTTAACTACTGTTACCCACAAATCTGATTTATAACAAAGCAAGTACAATCACATACACAAAAAAAAATTAAACTTAGTTTTAGCCATTAAATGAGAAATTGAATATATCAAAGCACTAATCTAAACACACAAACACAACCGAGAGGCATTGACGTATCAATATAATCTACGAATAGTATTTTTTATTTGCTATACAGGTTGGAACAACAAGATATTATTTGAATCAATTTTTTTTTAAAAAAATTACCTTAGGATCGAAAGGCGCTTCATATTTTCCAAAAAAACATATTTGATACTTTCTCAAAGTTGTTTGTCTTATGGGAACCTCGACAAGCCCACCAAGTACAACACCTTGCATTTTTCTGGTTATCTATATGCGGAATTACAAATCATAAGAGTAGTAGGATAAATAGAAAATTATATAAAACTAATGGATGTACTCAATAGTGAATAATTTAGATGTGAGAATATCAACAAATAAGGGATGCTTAATAAACATAACAAATTCACTTTCTAAAGATATGTTGTATGTAGATATCCAGGATACCAATTTATGCAGTCTAGATGTATATATTAAGACTAAAAACTCATAAATAACTAAAATTTGGGTTAATCGACCATATGTACATTATACATTAGTTCTTAAAAAAGAGGTACTATGATAATGATACTACACTCTACGTTGAAAAAAGATAAATATATAAATAATGGGAAACTACAAGGAAATACTGTTAGTACTAAGAATATCAATTTTACAATATTATGTTGTCACTACAAGAAAAAAGAGTAAACGCAACCAGACAAAAGCGACCAACTGTAAATTCCAAAAAAAACGGTGGCTTTTAAGGTCAAACTCAATTGACCAAAAATTGCGCATAAAAGCAACTGATATCTAAGGATTTTGTGAGCAATCACTTTTATTTGGTGGAATTTATTAATGGTGGCTTTAAGTTGGTGGCTTTTATTAACAAAAGCAATCGCCTATTTTACGTCGGTCGATTTTAATATTTCAATATTTGGTGGGAAAATTGCCGCCAAAATGAAGCCAAAAATTAGAAATCAAAAGTGGCCATCTGGTCGCTTTTAAATTAATTACCAAAAAATATTAAAAAAATACAACGGTCATTTTAATAAAAGCAACCGTTTTCAGTGGATTTTATAAAAGCGACCGCATATCAAGGAATTTAGTCTCCAAAAAATTGACAACTTCTACCTAATCCTCTTCCTTTCGATTTTGTCCATACTTTTATTTTCTCCCATCTTCACTTCCTTTTCTTCAAATTTTCTACCAGTTTTCTTCCATTCAATTTTTCTTTATTTTTTGTTCTGTCATTTGAATCTTTGTTATGTAAAAACTAAGTTTTTCATGTAGTGCACAATATCGTATTATATGAACCATCCATAAATACATGTAACTTTGTTGTGTTATGTATCGAATGCTTGTCATGTTATTAGATAGATGCAAAGCTTTAAACTTAAATTTGATGGAACTGCATAGATTCCGAACATAACTTTGTTTTTTATATGTAGGCTGGTATACCAGAAAGGGTCCCGGGGAGCATACCAGGCATTTACTGGAGATGGACGACGAGCGTCACTTTAATTCGAATCTGTTATATTGTCCTCTGTATGAGTAGTATTTAGTTGAATATTCAGTCACCCACTTTTGATACTTGGTGCTTTTAAGCAAACTATGGAACATTTATTTTAACCTTGATGTAATATTTTGGTATTTCTGTGATAGTTTTTAACAGATTTATGGGGGATGAATGTAATTAAGCTTTGATGTACTAGTATCTTATTTTTATTTAAGCTTGTTCCCCATTTCTTGTGTTTATCCTTTGTTATTAAATCTGATTTGTTTGTAAGAATTCAAAAAAATTGAGAATAAATGGCAGGCTTTAGTTTCTTTAATCTAGAAGCGGTAGGTTTAAATTTCTATGAAATTCAAGAGCAGAAGGTTCAAATTTTCACCAAAATGTTGAAGAAAAAAGCTAGAAAGTTGACCTGGAATAAAAGCAACTGACAATGCGGTCTTTTTATATAAATTCCACCGCTGAAAATAATTTCGACCAGGTTAAATGCCACCGATAGGGAATGACTGATTTTATAGTACAATTCATCGATTTTGGTCATTTATAGCTAAAAGCAACTGATTTTTGACTTGTGGCTTTTAGACTTTTTTTTGTAGTGTGTATCACAAAATATCATAAATTTAAGCTAAAAATTAATACATAGTTTACTATGTTACGTTCCGGCGAAATGACTCTTAAATTGTGAAGTTGTTATAGCATTCTCTAAGAAAATTAACTTCATACAATTTAAACATGTAAGTGAAATCAACACATACCCTAATTTCTAAAACCCAATCGTAGCCCTTGTAGTGCAAGAAATGCTATATATATAAAGACTTATTCATATTGACAATTATAAGGATAAGTTGTATGTTAATCTAAATATGTATTTTATGATTGTATGCCTAGAGTCTGTAAGAAAGTGAAGTAGATTAGACTACTGGATTTTTATGTGAACAGTCTTCAAACTAAGGAATAAACTCTGGAATAAGATCAAATCCTGATAATTTCTCATAGAGAAATGTAGCAGATTAGATTTGAATAATGCTATTCTAGGAAAAATATTATAAGTCAGTGTTAGGTCACACACACTGTAGAAGGGAGTTGAATACAGTGTTTAGCACAATCAAACCGAATATAAGAACTCAAGTAACAGAAAATAGATTTTATTCAACACCATAAACTCTGTTACAATATGGAACTATCCTCTCTTAGTGATGAACAAATTATCACGAGAGCTGCTAGAGTTACAAAGAATAATAATTCGATAATCGTAACACTTATAGTGTAAACTTTATGCCTGTGTTTATATACTACACAGTTACAAGATAAATTCTAATTGATATGGAATATAATTCTACTTCCTAAAATATATCAACCAGTTATCTTTCTTCCAAGTATTCTATTCTTCATAGAATTCCTTCTTCATGCTTATTTATTCATGTCTTAGTCTCGATCTTCTTTCATTTCAATGAGCCGCCTTCCTTATCTGAAAGTCATCTTAAGTCCTGATATTATCTCATGATAAATATCTTCTGATCACTTAAGTTCTGATAATTTAAGTTCTGATATCTTAAGTTCTGTCTTTAGTATAAGTGTTGATTTCCAGTTTAGTGCTGATTTGTCCTGTTAGATAAGATCTGAAAACTAAATACAAATCATATTACACATGACATTATCAAATATATCTAACAATCCCCCCTAACTTGTAAATTAGCATAATATACATGTTCAACAGATATCAAATGATATCAAAAACATTAAGTACAAATGCATGAGAATTTGACTAGATAACTATAACTTACTGTCCTTTCAACTTTACCATCTTTAACTTCTGATAACATCTTCAGTCTGTATACACTTCAGAATTTAAGCAGTTGTAGATCTTTGACTTGGCTTCAATTTCAATTTCTGATCTCTTTGATATCAGGAGTTGGCCTGAGATAGTTCTTCAACAAACATCTCTCAGCATATTCAAGTTCATTAACCATCCTCCTTTTAGCATTTATCAATTCAGTTGTATCTTCTCTAGTTTGAAAAATAGCTGCTCTGAGATCATTTATCTTAGCTTTTCTTATCTCCTGATCTAGTCTAATCAGATATGCCTTGTCAGACTCTAGATTGAATTCCACAGCTTTATAACCCAGAAAAGTAGTTATAATCTTAGCAGAGTTAGGCTTCATATCGACAATATCACCTTTGTGATCTCTGTACTTGGGACAGTATGTGCTGTCAGACTTTACAGAATAAAACTTCTTCTATCTTTGAATTTGAGACTTTAAATATCCTGCAACACTATCTGTTAATCTGTCTTTCACTTGAAGTAGAAATAGAAAATATTTCAGTTCTTCAAAATACTTCAGTGGTATATCATTCTACCTAATTTGGTATACCCTTCCATCTGTCATAAAATATAACAAGATATGCTCTTTCAAGAAGGTATGGTAAACCATTTGTACAGATTCAAGTCGATTCAATCTTTCAGTGGTTGCTCCAACACCTGGTTCACTTAAAGAAGTTGGATCATCGGTAGTGTTATGTACTCTTCTTTCATCAGAACTACCCAATCCAGATTTATCTCTTGCTTCCTTTCATGTAACAACTCTTGCTTCAAAACTACTAGTTGCAGTCTTCAAAGGTTGAGCCTGTTTAGCTTTGGTGAATCCTGGTAGGAGTATCTTTGAATGTTTAACATGAGCAATGTTAGAGGTTTCCTTTTCCTTATCTTATGATATCAAGCCAACTTGAGCTAAGTCAGAGGTTGCTTGCTTCACTGTCATATTAGAACTTACTACATCTTGACTCTGAACAACATGAGCCATGTCAGAGGTTGTTTGAGAAATCTTCTTTGAAATCAGAGTAAGACTAGTATCTTCTTCAATATCAATTATTTCTTCATCGATGACTAGCATATAAACCTTTACAGGTTCATCAACTTTTTCTTTGCCCTTGGACCTTGGATCAATTTCTATTTATGATTTGGCTTTGATTGCCTCAGAATTTGTTCTTTCTCTATCATAATACCCTTAGGTTTCGGAAATTTTCTTTCAACAACAGAAGCTTTAGATTTTGTCTTGACACCTTCTGCTTTGAGTCTAGCTTCTTCTTCCTTTAGACTCTCAAAGTCCATTCCAGGATTTTCTTTAAGAAATAACTCCCTTAAAATTTCTTCATCAGGTTCCAGATGTTCAACAGAACTTATCCTTTTACCAGTATCAGAACTTATTCTTCTCCCAGTATCAGAACTTGTTCCTTGACTTGTAATTCTAGCTTTACTTGATGAAAACCCTTTGCCTTGACCTTGACCTCTACCCTTATCAGAGTTTCCCTGCTCATCATTTCCATCATCCTTTCCTTTCAGTATTTGAATAGATTTGCATTTAGACTTAATCACTTTCTCCCCCTTTTTGGCACCAGCAGGTAAAAGAAGAGAGACAAGCAATTCCACCGATGATTGGATCTCATTGAGTTGACTTTGGTGAGAAGCTTGATTCTTCAGAATTTCTTTAATTTGAGTTTGTTGCTTCTCCTGAGTTTTCTCAATGTAGGCAATTCTGTCAAAGGCTGGCTTAAAAAATTTGTTCTTTTCAAGTTTCATATTCATATCTTGCTGGATTAGAGCTTCCTGAATTTTGTTCACCTTGTCATGAGTTATTGAGTATTGACCTTGAAGGTGCCTTGTACTCAATGCAGTAACTCTCAGTTGTGTCTTGAAATCATCATTTATCAGTATTTCATCAGCTTTTGCAAGATGCTCAATAAGAATCTTTTCAGAAGGAACAAAACTAATTGTGTTCCATTCCTTAGTCCACTCCTTTCCTCTAGGAGTTTCACTCCAAGGTACTGGTGCTTCCCCTGTAATAAACTTCTTGACTAAATCAGCTTTATGAACAGTTTGTTGAGGTGCATGTCCTGATGGACCAGTTGCATCAGCATCTAAATTGACAGCAGCTTCACCAGTAATTTCTTCATTGGCAGCATCAGAACTTGTAGATCCTGCAGTATCAGCATCCTCTGGTAAAACAGCAGTATGTGAGTCTATAGAGGCTTCAACATTATTCTCTAAATTCTGATCTACAGCCACGTTCTGATCAACATCCAAAATTGATGTTGTTGGTGGAGTGAGTTGAATTGGTGGAGCTTCCAAGTACAAAACCTCAGGCATAATTAAGTTATGAATATCAATTTCAGCACTTGTACCTAGTTCTTCATTATGTACTGGATCAACTATAGGTGACATAGGAAGTGTAGGTATTTTAGCTTGAGCAGTTTCTGGTTGTGCAGTTTCTGGTTGTGCAGAAGGAAGTGATTCAATAACAACTGGATCTGTTAAGATCAGAGATTCCTGATCCCCTTCCTTAGCTGCTTCCATTACATCTTATTCTGACTCAACTATGTCCCTGTGAGCTCTCTGTTTCTTTATCTTCTTCAAAGGTGGAGACACTGTATGAGCTTTATCATCAAAATTTAACTTTCTAAGCCTTTTGATGGGCCTAGAACTCCCAGTTACAGTATCTTTCTGAGAAGAAACCTTCTCGGCTTCTATCACAACAGGTTCTGATGTGGGAACCTTTTCCTCAGTTGTTTCCTCAGATCAACAGAATTTAATCAAAACATTCATCACAAAATAAAATTAAAAATTGATGAAGTAAAGATTAATAAATTGCAATTAAACATGCACAATCACATAATTTGAGAAATAAAGAACAAATCTTGCAATTAATGAAAATTTCATTGATATATCAGATGATTACATTCGATGAAATTTAGCAATTACATACAAAAATTAAAAGATAGTCCTATTCTACGATTCCTAACATCAACAGCCTTAGTCCTAGTCTAAGAAGACCTAATGACTAACTCCTTCTGCTGCTGATGAAGAGCACTGCAAGACGGATGATCCATTCTTGCTGACGGAGAGCTTCTCTCCTTTCCTCTTCCAACCTATCAAGATGGAAGTGATACTCCATTGATAAGAACAAGAGTTCTGGGTGAACCTCTTGTGGAACTGAGTTCCATATCACGTCAGGAATGGCGGTGACATGCTACTCCTGTTGCCATTCATCACAACTCAACTCGATGTTAAAGGTTTCATAGTTCAAGAACATGTTAAAACAGACCATTTTTGTTGATATGAATAAAAAGAGAGTAGTTTGTGAGAAAATGAAAGATGTTTTGGCAGGAATGAATGGTTGGTTTAAATATCCAATAGAATATCAAGGGACGCGAGGACTGGTTAAAAATTACAAGTAAGAATAATGACCCCTCGACTCCCTAGACTGATGTGTGATAATAACAGTCAGTAAAAGATCTAAAGCCAGAGTTAATGGGAATGGGATATGATAATAATTACTGTGTGCATGCAGGTATTCAAGACATACACGCTAACCACTAACCCATAATGGTTATGAATGTTTTATCTCACATTAACCAATATTCTGTAAAAATATTATCGTTCAAGTAATGACCAAAAATAAACCAAGTAAATAAATAGTACCACGTCTGCATCAAAACTTGATTATTATCAGGATTTAAAAGTTATCAGAATATGGCTCCTTAACTCGAAAAGTGAATGTGTATTCCTGTAATTCTTCACACAAATACTGATATAGTTTCATCAAAACATAATCATCAGAACTTCCATCAGAACTTGTCCTCAGAATTTATGCAACCTGACACATAGACTGTTCATCTAAAACAACATTGATCACCACAATAATTTTCATCATTCATATGGAGTGTAAATGTGTGCATTAAGCTAAATATCAGACAAAGAGTAAAGTCTGATTCACTTCAGTACATCTTATAAATAAGGCATAACTAAGAATTTGGATCAAAATCTGTCATTATTCTGAAGTCTACTTTAGAATGAGTTCATGCATGAGTCCACCTCAACTGTTTTGTGCTCATTTTATGCATCTTTTGGAATTCTATTTTACAGTGGATTCTCAGTGTAAGTGAGTCACGACTGCTTATCAGTATTTATGATGTTATCAGAGTATTTCTCCAGTAATCATAGAGTGTGAAAAGTCACCAAGAAAATTTTATTTTGCTTTTCTAATGCATATTACTTAATACCAGCAATGCACTTGGGTCTTCCTTTCCACATTTTTACTCTAGATCTCAAAGGAGTACCTGATTTTTATTTCTTTTTTTTTCTTTTGATAACTGAGGTTTATCAACATTTAGTTCATCCACCAGATTTACTAACATCAGAACCTAACAGATAAGAAGCACTATTCTGGTTTTTGACTTAGTAATAGGATACACAAAGTAAACTTAACTAAGCTCAATATCAGAATTTGCTTGTGTTAAAAGATTTCCTCATAAACAATTACTCCAAACATGGGATCTTTAGTATATTAAAGACTACTAGTTCAGCATGTAGCATGGTTATCCTCATTGGATTGAATAGTCACAGAAACATTCATATCACTATCAGAGTTTAGAAATTCACATCGGACAACAATCAGCACTTAGAAGATTTCTAATTAAGCACAGAATACACAAAGATGTAATATCTGTAAACACTGATCATAAAGTCTGATGTATCAGAACATAAACTAAGCAGATTTAGAGAAAGAACCTGAAACCATTCCAAATTCATTTACCAATCTTGTAAAAGTAGCTTCACACAGTGGTTTTGTGAAGATATCTGCTAGTTGTTGATCTGTGGGAACAAAATGCAATTCCACTGTACCTTCATCCACATGTTCCCTTATAAAGTGGTACCTTATGTTGATCTACTTTTTCATTGAGTGTTGAACTAGATTACCTGTCATAGCAATAGCACTTTGATTATCACAGTAAATAGGGATTTTAAAAAATTCTAACCCATAATCCAGTAACTGATTCTTCATCCAAAAGAATCTGTGCAAAACAGCTTCCTGCAACAATGTATTTTGCTTCTGCAGTTGTTGTGGAAATTGACTTATGTTTCTTGCTAAACCAAGAAACCAATCCGCCTCCAAGAAATTGGCAGCTTCCACTTGTGCTTTCCTGTCAATTTTGCATCCTGCAAAATCTGCATCTGAGTAACCTATTAGCTTAAAGTATGATTCTCTAGGATACCACAATCCCAGATCAGCTGTACCCTTAAGGTACTTGAAAATTCTTTTCACAGCTGTTAAGTGAGGTTCTCTTGGATCTGCTTGAAATCTTGCACAAAGACAGGTAGCATACATGATATCAGGTCTACTTGCAGTTAGATAGAGTAGAGAGCCAATCATACCTCTGTAATCAGTAATATCTACTGATTTACCAATATTTTATCCAATTTTGTTGCAGTGGCCATCGGATTGGATGCACTTGAACAATCCTGCATTCCAAATTTCTTCAACAAATTTCTGGTGTACTTAGATTGAGAAATAAAAGTTCCTTCTTCATTCCACTTGACTTGAAGGCCAAAAAATAGTTAAGTTCTCCCATCATATTCATTTGATATCTTGACTGCATCAGCTTGGCAAACTTCTTATAAAGTCTGTCATTTGTAGAAACAAAAATGATATCATCAACATATATTTGCACCAAAAGTAAGTCCTTTCCATGGTTGAGGTAGAACAATATTTTGTCAATAGCTCCTCTGTTAAATCCACTTTCCAGAAGAAACTGAACTAATGTCTCATACCATACTCTTGGAGATGGCTTAAGGCCATAAAGTGCTTTATCAAGCCTGTAGACATGATTGGAAAATTTGGGATCTACAAAGCCTGGAGGTTGTTCAACATATACCTCTTCTTCCAATTCTCCATTGAGAAAAACACTTTTTACATCCAATTGAAAGACTTTAAACTTCTTGTGAGCAGCATAAGCCAAAAATATCCTTATGGCTTCCAATCTAGCAACTGGTGCAAATGTTTCATCCTAATCAATTCCCTCCTGTTGAGAGTATCCTTTTGCAACCAGTCTTGCTTTGTTCCTTGTAATTATGCCATCACTGTCAGTTTTGTTTCTGAACACCCATTTTGTACCAACAACATACCGGTTCCTTGGTCTTGGCACTAGGGTCCAGACTTTATTTCTTTCAAATTCATTCAACTCTTCCTGCATTGCTTGCACCCAATCAGCATCTTGAAGAGCTTCTTCCACTTTCTTTTGTTCAGTCTGAGAAAGAAAAGAATGATAAAGACATTCATTTGATGTAGCTGTTCTAATGCTGACACCTGCATCTGTATTTCTAATAATTAAGTCAGGTGTATGTGTTTTAGTCCACTTCCTTACAGATGGAAGGTTCTCTCTAGAACTGGATGCTCCCCCATGATCCATGCTGTCTCCAACAATATTTTCTGATGTTCCCCCTGAAATTATGCTCTCTGAGTTAGATCCTTCATCAATTGAGTTCCCAGAAATATCAGAACATGAGTTTCAAGAATTATCAGAACTTGGCCCATCAGAACTTGAAGAGCCTGTTGTAGGTTCTGAAGCTTCTTGAGATGTGGTTGGATCTTCAGTATGCTCCCCCTTCACAGGTGCATTTTCCTTAGGCGTAGTCTTCACAGTTTCAATAACATCAGAGTTTAATCCATCAGAGTTTGCAGTATCAGGATTTAGATTGTCAAGATTTATATAATCAAAATTAAAAACTTCATTTTTGAATCTCAGTTGATCATTGAAATCTTCAAGTCCAGTAATCTTCTTATCATTAAAAGAGACATTGATAGATTCCATGACAACCTTTTTTCTTAAATTATAGACTCTGAAGGCTTTTATAGAAAGTGGATATCCAACAAAAAATCCTTCATCAGCTTTTAGATCAAATTTGGATAGCTGTTCGGGATGAGCATTAAGAACAAAACACTTGCATCCAAATACATGAAAATACTTCTGATTTGGCTTCTTTTTCTTCACATCTCATATGGTGTTTTTCCATGCTTGTTGATAAGTGTTGCATTCTGCATAGCTTCAGCCCAAAAGTAGGTTGGTAACTTTGCTTCTTCAAGCATAGTTCGTGCAGCTTCAATAAGAGTTCTATTCTTCCTTTCAACAACTCCATTTTGCTGAGGAGTTCCAGGAGCAGAGAATTCCTACTTGATTCCTTGATTTTTGCAGAACTCTTCCATGATCAAGTTCTTGAACTCAGTGCCATTAGCACCTCTTATGATCTTCACAGAATCTTTGACTAATTTATCCAGCTGCTTGATATGATCAATCAAGATAGATGCAGTTTCACTTTGTGTGTGCAAGAAATACACCCATGTGTATCTGGTAAATTCATCCACTATGACCATAACATATTTCTTCTTTGCAATAGACATGACATTCACTAGACCAAATAGATCAACATGTAGTAGGTGATAAGGCTCAAGAATTAATAATTCAGTCTTGCTCTTGAATGAAGATTTTCTTTGTTTTACCTTCTGACATGAATCACAAAGGCCATTAGGAGAAAATACTGATTTTGGAAGTCCTCTCACAAGATCTTTCTTGACTAGTTAAAATTTAAATGAGAGAGTTTCTTGTGCCAATCCCAGCTTTCTTCAATGGATGTTGTACTCAACAGACAGATTCCAGAACCATCAGTACTTATTAAAAGCTTGGCTTCATAAATGTTACCATGCATGTATCCTTTCAGAATAACTTTGCCTATAGATTTGCTTACAACTTCACAGTGTTCTTCAAACAAATCCACATGATAACCTCTGTCACAGATTTGACTAACACTTAGCAGATTTTGTTTAAGTCTTGAGACCAGAGCTACTTTTTCAATGATGACTTTCCCAAGATTGATATTGCCATATCCCAGAGTTTTTCTAATATAGTCATCTCCATAAGAAACACCTGGACCAGCTTTCTTCACAAAGTCTGATAGCAGGCTTTATTTCCAGTCATAGGTCCTGAACATCCACTGTCCAGAACTAGGATGTTCATCCTGTTGCCCTGCAATCACAAAGACCACAAATGATTAGTTTTAAGGACCCAGACTTGCTTGGATCCTTTGGCCTTTTTAAGTTTGTTAACATTTGCAGCGGATTTAGCATCAGAGTTTATGTTAACAGTTTTCTTATCATAATTTATAATATCAGATTTTGCATCAGAACTTATACTAGAAGAAATAATGCTAACTTTCTTTACAGGAGGTTTTATTTGATAATAATCATAGTACAAACTATGATATTCCTTACAAGTAAAAATGGAATGTCATAAACTACCACAATAAAAATAAGGATTTTGTGGCTCATATCTAACAGACTGACTCTTACCTTCTGATTTTGAAGGTATGAAGTTTATATTCTTATTCTTCCTGCAAAAAGAAGCCAGATGGTTAGAATTTCTACAGTCATGACATGTTTTTCTAGAAGCATTAGAAACAGGCTTATAATTGTTACTTTTGTTCACACCTTCCTTTCCATTCCTAGTTTTTCTAGGTGGCTTTACCTTGTTTACATTCTTAACATCTTTCAGCTTATGCTTAAGCTGCTTCTTAGTCATTAAGCCTATGTTAACTTCAGTTGGCTTATCCTATTTAGGTTTGTCAGAAGTTACTTTCTCCTTAACTTCTGATTTCTCAATATCAGACTTTGCAGTTACAAACTTAACAGGATTTACCTTTGGTTTTTGTTCAACAACTATAGGCTCAATTTCTACAGTCCCCTTACTGTTCTTATCATCTCCATAACCTAAGCCCTCTTTCCAGTTTCCACTACTAAGAATATCCTGAGTTGCTTTACCAGAGTTAGTCCAAGTCCTGATAATCTCTCTTTCCTTTTCTAACTCAGTTTTTAGAGATTCATTCATTTTTAACACTTCATCCCTAACATAAAAGGCATCATCTATATCTTTCTGAATTTGATGGAACATGACTAACTCTTTTTCTAAATAATCATTCCTCTTTTTATAAGCAAGATTTTCAGAAGTTAATCCATCACATGTTAAAGTTTGATCTTTATAACTAATGAACATGGTTTTAAGATATATTCTAAACTCAGCAATATCATCAATATGAAAGGCATAAGTAGTTTGAGGTACCTTTAAGTTAGCAGTATCAGAACTTCTATAGCATTTGCCATCAAGGCATAGTTTTCCTCATCCTCAGAATCTGAAGCATCTGACTAGCTTTTCTTCTTTGTGACAAAAGCCTTGCCTTTGTCACTTTTCCCTTTTTTTGCAATCCGGAGATATGTGGCCTTTCTCACCATAGTTGTAGCATTTAACATTTGAGTAATCTCCTTTGTCAGACTTTCCTCCTTTGCCTTCAGATTTTCTGAAACCTTTCTTTTCAGAACTTGCACCTTTCCTGGAAAACTTATTTCCTCTTCTGAATTTCCTGTATGCAATCTTTGTGATTCCTTTCACCATAAGAGCACACAGCTTCATCATCTCTTCATCAGGGTCTATCTCAGATATACTTTCAGTTTCTGAGTCATCATCACTATCAGAACTTGATGACTCAGTATCAGACTTTGTGATGAGAGCCTTGCCCTTTCCTTTCTTTGAGGCAACTTCTTTGGGAATTTCCTCCTCAGCCACAAAAGCAACTGTCCTTGACTTTCTTTCATTCCTCTTGCTTCTTTGTTCCATCTCAAGTTCATGAGTCTTGAGCATCCCATAAATTTCATCAAGAGTTGTTTCCTCAAGGGCATAGTTGTCTCTTATTATTGTGGCCTTCAAATCCCATCTTTCAGGAAGTGCTAACAGGAATTTAAGCTTTGAATCTTCAATATCATACTCTTTGTCAACTAGTGACAAATCATTCAAGAGTTTGACAAATCTGTCAAATAAATCAGTTAATGACTCATCAGGCTTTGAGTCAAAGTGCTCATATTCTTGAGTGAGTATCGTCTTCCTATTCTTCTTGATTGTATCAGTTCCCTCACACCTTGTCTCCAAAGCATCCCATTTCTCCTTTGTAGTCTTGCATTGAATTACCCTATTTGACATGACATTATCAATGGCACTATGCAACAAGTGTCATACCTTTGCATCCTTTGCAATCGATGAGATATCTTCAGCAGTGTAATCGCTTTCCTCCTTTGGTACAGACTTTGCTGGCTGACCTGCAACTTCCACAGAGAGTTTGGTTGGCATATGTGGTCCTTCATAAATCCTGTCGAGATATTCTGGATCTGTAGCTTCCAGAAACATAGCCATCTTCACTTTCGATATGGAATACTCAGAAGTTTTCAACATGGGAACTCTTATAGTCTCATATCGACTATGGGTTATGGTTTTTGGAGGTTCTTCAGTTTTGGTGGGCTTGGTTGGAGTTTCTTCTTCAGACATGATTATTTTTGGATCTTAAATAGTTTGTGTGTTAACCGATTGCTCCGATACCACTTGTTAGGTCACACACACTGTAGAAAGGGGTTGAATACAGTGTTTAGCACAATCAAATCGAATATAAGAACTCAAGTAACAGAAAACAAATTTTATTCAACATAATAAACTCTGTTATAATATAGAACCGTCCTCTCTCAATGATGGACAAATTATCACGAGAGCTGCTAGAGTTACAAAGAATAATAACTTCGATAATCGTAACACTTATAGTGTAAACTCTATGCCTATGTTTATATACTACACAGTTCCAAGATAAATTCTAATTGATATGGAATATAATTCTGCTTCCTAAAATATATCAACCAGTTATCTTTTCTTCCAAGTATTCTATTCTTCATAGAATTCCTTCTTCATGCATATTTATTCATGTCTTAGTCTCGATCTTCTTCCCTTTCAATCAGCTGTCTGCCTTATCTGAAAGTCATCTTAAGTCCTGATATTATCTCCTGATAAATATCTTCTGATCACTTAAGTTCTGATAACTTAAGTTCTGATATCTTAAGTTCTGTCTTCATAAGTGCTGATTTCCAGTTAAGTACTGATTTGTCCTGTTAGATAAGATCTGAAAACTAAACACAAATCATATTACACATGATATTATTAAATATATCTAACAGTCAGATATCGACAAGTTATAAATTAATGGATCTCGATAAGTCTTTCAAGAAGTCTATAATAAGTTATAGAAAAGTTCCAAAAGATATCAATTAGTCAATATGCATGTAAGGATCTCAAATAACATATCTCCTATAAATATTAAAAACAATAACACTTAGCTAGATTTCCACACTTGAGAATAATAAAAATATTAAAATAAAAACGATGTATACCATCAATTTCTTAATATTCCCCTCACATCTTTAAATTTTAAAAAGTTATAGCTAAAAAGCAGGTAAAAGATTTAGGGGTAAATGACACTACTTAATCAGATAAAATTGCTAAACATAAAAGTGGCAGGCGGGGTATATGAATTGATACACAAGATGAAATGAATTCATACTCAGAATTAGTTTGACTTTAGCCTAGTATGATTGAAATAAATTGAAAATAAAGTAAAAGGTGTACCTTTGATACATAATGAAATTCTAATAGATGAAGAAAAGCAAAAATTTAATAATCGATTATCTAAAAGTATATATATATATATATATGTATATATATATTTACTAGATGGCAATAGAAAGATTTTGTGATATTAGGATTTCTTGATTATTATTTCATGTTGGTAAATTTATCGGCATAGATGTGCACTTATAATATGAGATGAACATAGAAAATCCCAATAAAAAGTGATTACCATATTATTTATATATCTTCCCCTACATAGTTGCTAAAAGATTATAGACCTATGAGCTAGTTACATACATTATTACGGTCCTAATATAAGAAGGCAATCAGACAGGATTAAGCAAATTCGGAAGTTCGTACAATCTAACTTCAACCATATTAAATTGCAATAAAATAGTTAATATTTGTTTATCTAGTAATTGTTGTAATAAAAGACTTGAAATTTATATCAACAAAAAGAACTAGATAGCAACTGATATTTACAAGAGCAGAACTCTCTCAAGAACTACATTGTACTTCTTGTGTTTTCAACTGCTGATAAGAAAACAAGAATACATATAACTTCCTTACTAAAAATGAAGTACATGCATATTTAAATACTACTCTTACTGCACTACTAGAAGGTTAATGATATTCAACAATGTCTCATATTCTTACTCTCGTGGACTCCTACTTATACTCCATCACCCCATGACCTGATCAACAGCTACTTTCTAGGCATGCAGCAACAGTCATGACCATGTAGGAATAAAAAAAACTTCATACAAATAAATAACTAAATAAAACAAATAATTAATAACAACTAAGTTTAAGATTATTCCAACAATCACCCCCTAATATTAAACTTGTCTCATGTAATCCTTCCATCCCGTATGGCTTATTTGACTGAGCCCGTATGGGTAATAATCTGAGCCCGTATGGCTATGGTTTGCCCGTCTGGCATATTGCATCTTTGCCCGTACGATATTTTCTTATTTTCCCGTCTGGCATACTTCTTGTTTCCCCATCGGGCATGACTTATTTTTCTCGGCAGCCCCGTACTACACATGCATCTTTATCAATATCCCGCCACTGTCTGCAGCAGTTTTCTTCCTGCAGCACAGCCACCCGTCATAATTCGAACGTACACCAGCAGTGGCTTCACCACTGTTGCAAACCAAGCTCTCCAAAGATCGGTGGCTCTGATACCATGTTGTGATAAAAGACTTGAAATTTATATCTACAAAATGAACTAGATAGCAACTGATATGTACAAGAGCGGAACTCTCTCAAGAACTACATTGTACTTCTTGTGTTTTCAACTAAAGATAAGAAAATAAGAATACATACAACTTACTTACTAAAAATGTAGTACATGCATATTTAAATACTACTCTAACTGCACTACTGGAAGGTTACTGGTATTCAACAACGTCTCATATTATTACTCTCGTGGACACCTACTTCTACTCCATTACCCCATGACCTGATCAGTAGCTAATTCTGGGCGTGCAACAACAATCACGACCATGCAGGAATAAAAAAAAACTTCACACAAATAAATAACTAAACAGAACAAATAATTAATAACATCTAAGTTTAAGATTATTCCAACAGTAATATCCATCCACCTACATCATAAGAAGGATGTTTCATTCAGAAGTGGAGTTCCAAATCTATGTTTGGTCTATGTGCCAAAGTGGGCTGTTGTCCATTTCCAGCACAATTATATATGGTTTTATAGTTTGGCATAGTGGAAGAGGTTCCAACATCAAACACATTGGTGAGTGGGGGGAGAGGCTGGTCAAGTCTCACGTGCTATTGCTGTACAACCAACTGGTCATGATTATTGTGAGGAACCGAAGCATAGGAAAAATGAATTGTTGTCTCATTCAATGCTCTTCTTCGGTAGCATTTAGGCTTTTATTCTATATGGGCAATGTAACTCCTTAGTTCTGATAATCACAACACATAAAGCCATCATATTATTATTTTAGAATGTTTGCAGGATATAATAGTTTAATATGATTGTTGTATAAGTATCATGATAGCAAGCTGTCATAAGACAGTTATCTATTTAAGCAAGTTATGATCAATAGTGCCAGAATAACAACAAGCTAAGATGCACAGTCCAGATTCAACGAGGAAGTCGAATTTCATGGAGATATTATAGGAACTTCTTATATATCAGTTGTAAGGACTTCTCTAATAAATATACGTCCATTATATATATAGCTCAAGTATAATTCGTTTTAACTTATTCAATTGATTTCCTAATTTATAGGTGTTTGTTTTTCTATCAAACTCTATCTTCTTCTATCTGTAAAAACGTTTTATACTCTACAAAATAGAAGAGATATTTCTGAACGTTAAACTTCTTTATTTCACTTCTATCTAACGTATACATGAATGTTGGAAACCATCCCAACCATCTTAAATGGTAGAATTAGATTCTAGCCGTTGTAATTTGTTGAGGTTGTTTTTAAACGTTAATGTGTGTGTTTATATATGAGAATTCTTGCAGTTTTTATGACTGACGAATTGCAAGTAAGAACACTCACAACTCCTGAACTTATTGATTAACATATACTCTCTTGAGCTCTAATTATATGCAAGTTTTGTTATCTTAGAGACTCTATAGTTTGAGTTGTAAATTTTATCATAGATTTGTATTGTTCAAATTGTATTGATTAGTTGTTGGATAAGTTGGCTAAGGGAAACAAGGGTTTAGTGGTACTTGCTATACGAGTTTGTACTACGGGGTAGTATAGTACTTAGAGAGCGGAGATATATTGTTGTATCTTGTAGTTGTAACTTTTAGTGATCAATAATATACAATCTTACGAAGTTGGTAAGGGACCAAGATGTAGACCATACCGACTTAGGGGTCAAAAATTATTGTGTGCATTTAGTTATAATATTTAAAACTAATTTTAGTTAGCCATATTCACCTATTCACTCCCTCTAGGTGGATTTTTAGGCAAGGTTGTTTCTCATTTCTTCACCCACTTCACAAGGTACATTAAGGCAACCATAACATCTGTGCTAGTGTTGGAACGTGTTGATGCCCGTCAACACTTTGGAGCATTAATTACATTTTACCTTCACTCTATTCCCCTCAACCTCTGCACAGTGCATCCATGCAGCTTGCCTAAGTGACATCCTCCTCTATGAAATCAAATCAAGCTTGATTTTTTTTTATTAGATATATATATAATTAAGCAATTAAGTTTACAATCAATTTAAGTGTAGAAGGAAAAAAAAGATAAGTTGTAATATATTTGACAAAAGATAAAATAGTAAAACTTAACTCAAACAAACCTAATTTCTCTTTTCATTAGATATAAACAAAATTAACCAATTATATTTGAAATAAATTTAGGAGTAAAAGAAAAAAAGATAAGTTATAAAATTATTAAAAAAAGACAAAATAATTAATTTTAACTCAAATAATGAATTAAAAGTCAAAATATCTTCAAAAATAACATATCTCTTGCAAATGTTAAAAATAGGACCTAACTGCATCACCAATGTTGAGAATAATAAAAACATAAAAATAAAATGGGTTAGAGCATCAATTTTTTTAATATCTCCCCTAACATCTTTAAAGTTTAAAAAGTTATGGCTAAATTGCATATGTAAAAGATTTGGGGTAAATGAGCGTACTTAATCATGACATTGATTTAAGAAATAACAAAACTTTAGATGAAATTGCTAAATATAAAAGTGGTAGTATATGAAATGATACAAAAGAAATGAATTCATACTCACAATTAGTTTTAGTCATCGTGTGAATAATTCTATCAATGATTTTAACAAAATAAACTGAAATTAATGTAAAATGTGTATCTTTGATAGTTAATGAAATGCTAATAGATGAGAAAAAGAAAAAGTTTGATAGTCAATACTAATACTCAACACCTAATGTTGGTTTGAAAATTTAAAAATCTAAAAGAATATATATAGAGGAGATGATAAAAAAATTTATTGTTATCCACTACAAGTTTCAGTCCCATATTTTAAGTATTTGGATATATGAAAAATTAATTTAAATAATATATAACTTAGTGGATATGGTATTAAAGACATGCTATAATAAATGTTATAAGAAAACAAAAAATAATTAATTAATTATATTAAAATCATGTTGAAATTTAATATATATATATATGTATGTGCGCCCCTAGGTTGAATTTAAATACATTTGTTTGGTCAAAGTATTGTTTGGTCAGAGTATTTTAAAAAATGTGTATTATAGCCGGCCTATTTTTTAATAACTATTTCAAAATAAAATATACATAAAGATTTTAATTTCAACATTTTACTTCAATAATGAAATGAGAAATAAAATATTTTCTTTCTTACTCGTTTACTATTTTTTAATACCTAATATGATTGATATTTAATTATCCATTTCTGTTAATTCGTATAATCCTTAATATTTTATTTTCTTTGTATTTGTTTATATTATTATTCACAACTTTTTCATTGTTCCAAATGTAACCAAATTAACTGAAGTTCATTATTTGCAGTTAAGGATAATTATTTTTTTAACAATATATTATGTAGATTGTGAATTTATTTTTAAAATTTTAAATTAAAATGTTTGAATTAAGAAAAAATAACTTCATGTTAAATACTAAATACTGAAAGTGATTTTAACAATAAATTCAGATAAGTCATGTCAAAAAACTTGTTACTGATTTTATAAACCGCAAAGAATGTGGAAATATAGCCCCCGTCTTGTCAATCTATAATATTATTACATCATTTGTATTCATTAAACACTTCTACATTAAGTTTAGGTGGAGTGCTGCTTCACATATGTGAATGAAGTTTACTCTGTCACTAAAATATACTTTTATAAATTATAGTCTTAACCCATCAAGCTGATAACTAGATGGGTACCATCCATCAGAAAAGTAAGCTAAAAACTCTTAATTGTTACATGATTTGAACAAATATCATGCTCATCTTGCACTGTCTAAAATATTCATAATATGAAGAGTGAGCATATAAATGCTCAGCAAATTTATCCCCACACAAAATGATATTTTTTAATATTATTTTAAAAGGTTCAAAATTTCAAAAGGAATAGGGTTCCAAAATAATTTTAATATTTAAAATATAAGCAGTTTTGCACCAAAATCATATTTGTGTTGCTATGCAAGTAGAAGAGAAGAAAGTCTTATCTATTCTCTCATGCTTACCTTGTAACTTTGTATAACTTATATGTTCATTCATGTTTCTTTTTATCACCAATCTAATCATACAACACATATACAAAACCAAATTAACAAGTAACCAGTATTATTATTGGAAATATCATAGTGGTCGAAGCTTAGACCATTCTATTTATTTCTTGGAATAATGAATTATTTTTCATTATAACCCCCTTGCATAGAAAAGGAATGAAGTGTATATACCTTGTCAAGCTTAGTCTATCTAGAACCACTGAACATGTGACAGAAAAATCAGTAGTTCATTAACTACTATAACCCACAAATCTGATTTACAACAAAGCAAGTATTGTTGGTCTTTATAATATTAAACTTGTTATTTAATCGTTTTATTTTTGTTTTACTGTGTGGAATTAGTCTTGCAGCTGTTAGAGTTTATTTCGGTTGTTTAAATAACGTGTGTAGTGTCTGAGTCATTGCAGGAGTTTAGTTGGGTAAAGGGCTCAGTCCCTGACTTTTAGAAGTTTAGTAGCTTTGTTTTCTTTATATCATTGTATTGCAGTTTTATTGGAATGACACTAGTTTTCAGAATACACCTCTGTTTTTTCTTTGTTTATGAAATCAAACAGTTATACACATAAATATAAATAAGAATTTGTATCAGAGCTGGTAGGGAAAAAGGATTGTGAGTTAGTGTATGTCAAAATCTGCAACATCGATGGACGTAAACAAGTCAAAAGGAAGTTCATTTGGATTGAGCTATCTGATGTTAACAAAAAGGAATTATACGGCTTGGTCCATGAAAATGAAGGTGTTTATGCAAGCTCATGGAGTTTAGGATGTGGCGGTCGAACCTAATGATCCTAAGGCCGCAGTAGACGAAAAAATTGATAAGATTGCATTGGCAATGATATATCAGGGAATTCCAGAGGACTTGCTATTGTCAATTGTAGACAAGAAAAATGCCAAGGATGCCTGGGAGGCGATCAAGACAATGAGCCAAGGGGCAGACAGGGTAAAGACAGCTAGGGTACAGATCCTGAAGGCAAAATTTGAAGCCTCGAAGATGAAAGATACGGATTTGATAGATGAGCTCTAGGAGAGGAGGTAAAGGAGTCATATATTGTTAAGAAGCTATTGCGAGCAGTTCCCACAAAGTTTTTACAAATTGCTTCCATCTTGGAACAATTTGGGAACTTTGATACTATGACAATTGAAGAAGTAGTAGGTTCCCATAAGGCACACGGGGAGAGACTAAAGGAATCAAGTGAAACTATAGGGGGACAACTGATGTTAACTGAAGACGAATTGCTGAAATGAGAAAAGGATGAAGGTAAGTTATTACTTACTCGTGAAGAGTGGCTTAAGAGATCCAACAGGGGAGGTGCAATTGGAACACCAAGGATGAAGAATCATGGAAGACAAGAGAAAAGCACAGTAAAGTGTTGGACTTGTTCTGAGTATGGCCACTTTCCAGCTGAGTGTAGCAAGCCAAAGAGGATAAAAGAACATAAATAAGAAGCGTATTTGACTCGGACGGATGACGAACCGGTGTTGTTGTTAGCCAACCATGAGAAAATAATTGATGAAGAGGAATAAAACCAAGGCTGTTGGGTGTCAATAATGAAGAAAAATGGGAATCAAACATGTGGTATCTGGATAATGCTGCGAGTAACTATATGTAAGGGCAGAGAACAAAATTTAATGATTTAGACGAAACGATAACAGTTAAGGTGAAGTTTAGAGATGGTTCAACAGTGGAGATCAAGGGGAAAGGCTCATTAAGTCTCAAATGCAAGAACGGGGAAGAGAAAATACATCACGAGGTATATTTTATTCCAAAGTTATGTAGTAACATCATTAGTTTGGCACAATTGTCTGAGGAGGGTAATAAGGTTATACTTCATGGAGAATATTTGAAGGTCTATGATGAGAGTCAGAGATTACTTATGAATGTTAAACGATCTTCTAATGGATTATATCAGATTATTAATGAATCTGAAAAATCAATGTGCTTATTGACTAAATTGGAGGATCCATCATGGTTGTGGCATGCCCGTTTATGACATGTTAATTTTCCAGCATTGGTTATGAAGCATAAGCAATAAATGGTGACTGGTATGCCAAGAATACGAAAACAAAATGAGGTATATGGGGGATGTATGATGTCAAAGAAGACCTGGAGACCTTTTCCATCAATAATTACATTCATTGCAAAGAGATTTCTGGAGTTAGTGCACGGTGACATCTGTGGTCCTATATCACCCAACACCTCTGTAGGTAATCGTTATTTTTTCTTATTGGTTGATGATTACAAACGGTTCATGTGGGTTTATATGTTGAAAAACAAAAGCGAGGCTTTTGATGCTTTTAAGAAATTTCAAGTAAAGGTTTAAAATGGGACAAATAACAAAATTGGTGTTTTCAGAACGGATCGGGGCGGTGAGTTTTTATCAAAGGATTTCAAAATGTAATGTGAGGATATGGGAATTGAGAGACATTTTGCAGTATCGTATACGCCTCAACGAAACGGCGTAGTCGAACGTAGAAATCGTACTGTGGTTGAAATGGCAAGGAGTTTTTGGAAGCATGCTAATCCCCTGTCTAGTTTGTGGGCTGAAGCTGTTAGGCATTCGATTTACCTCTTAAATCGAGTACCTAGCAGGGCATTGACTGGGAAAACCCTGTACGAGGTGCTGAAGGAAAGTAAGCCAAACCTTAGCTACATTCGAGTTTTTGGGTGTATTGCGTATATTAAAGTCCCTGGAATTAACACCAAGAAGCTAGATGATAGAAGTGTTATGGTAGTGAATCTTGGAAAGGAGCCTTGCACCAAAGCCTATAGTTTGTATGATCCGGTAAACAAGCATGTATTCGTAAGTCGAGATGTAAGGTTTGAAGTAGGAAAATATTGGAGATGGGAAGATAAATTACAGTTCGAAGGAAATCAACAAGGATATTTTGAGGTTTCTGATCTGTATTATTGTGAAGGAGACGAAGTGATAGATCACGGGGGAGCTATGACAAATAATGACAATCAAACTCAAGTTGATACACCAGTACATGAACAGAGGCATGATGCAGAGATTAGTGCAGATCAGTATGATGACAGTCATACACCCAGAAGATTCAGAAAAGTTGACAAATTTGTATGACAACACCAAGATCTTGGAGGAAGAAGAGCAACTTTTGCTCATGGGCCTAGATGAACCAAGTTCGTATAATCAAGCGAAGGAGAGTAGTGACCAGAGACAGGCTATGGAAAATGAAATTGCATATATTGAAAAAAATGGCAAATGGAAATTAACTAACTTGCCATCAGGACATAAGGTTATTAATTTAAAGTGGATATACAAATTGAAGAAAGATCCAGACGGGAAGGTTGTTAAACGCAAAGCACCTCTCGTGGCCAAGGGATATGTTGAAGAACGAGGTGTAGATTTCGATGAAATTTTTGCTCCAGTGATACGTTTAGAAACTGTTCGGTTACTACTTGCCTTGGCAGTGAAAAACTCCTAGAAGGTGCATCATTTAGATGTCAAAATAGCATTTTTAAACGGAGAATTGAAGGAAGAGGTTTATGTCTCTCAGCCTGATGGATTTGTAAATCCACGAAAGGAAGGTTATGTTTATAAAATCTTTAAGGCACTGTAAAATTTAAGGCAGGCACCACATACGTGGTATGCCCAGATCAACAAATGTCTTCAAGATATGGGATTTGTAAGTTGTCCATACCAGCATGGTGTGTATGTAAAAAGGAAAGGGGCTGATTCTCTTATAGCTGGTGTTTATTTGGATGACTTTCTCGTAACTAGTTCAAGTGTTGAACTCATTCAGGAGTTTAAGGATCAAATGAACAGCGTTTTTGAAATGAGTGATATGGGAAAATTGTCATATTATCTCGGAATTGAGGTAAAACAAAATGCTGATTTCATTGAGCTCATGCAATCAGGTTATGCAAGGAAGGTGTTAGAAAAAGCAGGGATGTCCAAGTGTAATCCATGTAAGTATCCTATGAATCCAAATGAAATTATTACTAAGGATGAACAGAGGGAAAAAGTTGATGCAACACATTTTAAGAGCTTGGTCGGCAGACTTAGATACTTAGTTCACACACGTCCGAACATTGCATACACCGTGGGAGTAGTTAGTAGACACATGAAGCGACCCACTGTGGTTCATCTCGATGCTGCAAAATATATTTTGAGATATATACGGGGACGCTGAATTATGGTCTGGTCTAGATTAAGGATGGAGGAAATAATGTACTGACTGGTTACTCTGACAGTGACTTAGCAGGAAACCTGGATGATCGGAAAAGTATAGGAGCAACGGCCTTCTACCTAAATGAGAGTTTAGTGACATGGGTTTCTAAAAAACAATGGTGTGTTGCGTTGTCATCTTGTTTGACAGAGTTTATGGCTGCTACAGCAGCGGCATGTCAGGGAATCTGGCTTAAGAATGTTTTAATGCAGGTTATAGGCGAGAAACTTGATCCGGTTATTATATATTGATAATAGGTCGGCAATAGACTTGGTCAAGAACCCAGTATTTCTCGGGCAGAGTAAATATATTTATATACGTTTTCACTTTATTCGGGAATGTATCAAGAAAGGTGATATCGTGGTAAAGCCTGTTAGTAGTGAAAATCAACGAGCTAATATCCTGACCAAAGCACTGGTGACTGTGAAGTTTGAGCGTATGAGAAGACTTATAGGTATGAAGGAGCTGGACAAACAAGTTTAATTTTATGGAGGAGAATGTTTGTTTGTATAATATTAAACTTGTTATTTACTTGTTTTGTTTTTGTTTTGCTGTGTGGAATTAGCCTTGCAGCTGTTAGAGTTTATTTCGGTTGTTTGAATAACGTGTGTAGAGTCTGAGTCTTTATAGGAGTTTAGTTGGCTTAAGGGCTCAGTCTATGACTTTTAGGAGTTCAGTAGCTTTGTTTTCTTTATATCATTGTATTACAATTTCATTGGAATGACAGCAGTTTTTTGAATACACATCCGTTTTTCTCCATTTATGAAATCAAACAGTTATACACATAAATATAAACAAGAAGTACATTCACATACACAAAACAAAATTAAACTTATTTTTAGCGTGAGAAATTGAATATACCTAAGCACTAATCTAAACACACAAACGCAACCGAAAAACATTAATATACCAATAAGGATAGTGTTTTTATTTGCTATACAGGTTGGAACAACATGAAATTATTTGAATCAAAATTAAAAAAAAAATTGCCTTGGGATTGAAAGTCGCTTCACATTTTCCAAAAAATCTTATTTGATACTTTTTCAAAGCCGTTGGTCTTAGGGGAACCTCGACAAGCCCACCAAGTACATCACCTTGCATATCTGCGATTATCTATATACGGAATTATAAATCAAATGATTAGTATTATATATCTGCGGTTATCGACAAATAAAATATTACATGAAAATAATGGATTACTCATTTAGTAAATAATATAGATGTGAAAATACCAACAAATAAGGGAAGCTTAATAAGAAAAATTGTAATATCCGAGATATATCGTGTAATTATTTTGCTAATAAATAATTATTATATGTGTTCAGTATCTATTCTGTAAATTATTTGTTAAGTGTTATCTGTGTTTGGATATTTAAAAATAATATTAATTGAGTATTTTAATTTTTATATGTCCAAAATAAAATATAGATAATTGTCATATCTTCCTAATTATTTTTATGATGATTTATGAATTTATAGGAATCATATGAATTTTATCAAATCTTTTTCCGGGTATTTAAAATCTATTTTATAAAAACGGGAACCAACCGACGTCATCGGTTGTTAGAACCCGAAACTCTTCCGAGAACTCCTTCTTAACCTAACTGTAATATTCCGAGCATTTTCCATGTTTCGACTTTTTTGATCCGGCGTACGGTTTGTCTTGCGCGGGTCCCGGCGCAACATTTTCGATACAATATTCATTTCGGTAAATCAATAAAACTTGTATTTTCGATAAACGGGAGCTTTTTATTAAACTATCATAATTATCACCTCGTAGTACGTGAAACCTGGCGCTGAGACCAAGACCGCAGTACAAATTCTACTAATTTGGATAATTATCCCGAAAACCGATACCGTTTGGATCAGTTTTTACAAATAAACGTATCGTTTTATATCCGGAATGATCCAACGGGATACTAATTTTCCGTAATTATAAATAGCCTTTTACCGTATTTTATTTCGTATCAAAATCATTTGCAGTCAGCTAAAAATATAATATTCTAGAGAAAAACCTTATATTTATATAATCTTCTGAAAATCATACCAACTTTTGGAGGTGTTATTGATCTTTGTTTCGAAAGCTCGAGTAACCAATTTGAAGGTCTTGAAGAGCTCTATCAGATTCTGTGATCCATACACCTGCAGACATCAAGGTTATTTTTCTATATTTTTATTTAATTTCAAATTATTTTTATTAAAAATATGAATTTCTGTTCGGATGATTGTTTGTATGATTTGATGATTGCATGTTGTAGAGTTTGTTTTCCTGATAATTTTCATATATCATACGTCTGATTTGGTGTTCAATAACATGTTCAAAATTGAGTTTAATTCTCGAATTTTAAAATTAGGGTTTATAACCCATATAAAAGTTTTCAATTGAAATTTGGGGCTTTTTAATTTAGGGATTATTAGGTGTTGATTTATCGTGGGTTGTGTTCCTTATGAAATTTGCAATCGATTGGTATATAGCTCGTTAACAGAGGATTAGTGAATCCAAGGGAGTTGTCTTTTTAAGTTTTCGATGGTTCGCCGGAAACCTGCGATGTTCTTGGCCAATTTCCGGCCAGGATGGGGATGATTGATGTGTTTTGATCAATTTCCTGGTGTTGTGTAGTGTGTAGTGTAAATCAGGAGCAGATGGTGAGGTGAGGGTGCCAGAATCGAGTTCTCCGGCCACCCCTGTATTTTACGGCGACGGGGTGTAAAAATTGCAGTTTAGTACCCTGACTTTTGAAAATGATGAAGTTCAGTCCCTGAACTTTCCAGAGTTTTCAAAAATAGGATTCCTGTTTTAAAAATATTGAAAAATCATATTCCCTATTTATTTTTATTATAAAAATTCGTTTTTAATTTCTGAAAATTCTAAAAATTATTATTTTAATTCCAAAAAAAAAATTTTAATTCAAAAATAAATCTTAATTAATTAGTTAATTAATTTCAGTTAATTTTTAATTGATTAATTAGTCAATTAATTCAAAAATTAATTGATTAATTGATTTCATTAATTATTAATTGATTTTAATTAATTATTTAATTAGATTTAATTATTTAAGAATGATTTAAAAATTCCGAAAAATAGTTTCGAACTTTAAAATATTATTTTAAATTGTTTTAATGCCCGATAATTATTATAAAATTATTTTGAAGCCAGAATTGGCCAAACGAACCCCGTTTATTACTTCAAGATTGATCCAACGATCCGTTTTAATTTCGAAAAATATTTTAAAAATTATTTTAAATATCCGAAAGCATGTTTATGACCGGAGACTTCTTTATAAACATTATATCATTGACTATGTAACGTGTTATGTGATGTATGTGACTTGTTGGTTAACTGTCGGTCTATATATTCGATGTTTACTTGTTTATTGCGTAACTTTCAATCCTTTAATCGGATTTGGGTGAAATGAAGGATAGATAGAAGTATGTGTCGAATAGAATCGTATAAGTTGAATATTGATAGATTCTTATGATATATGAACAGAAGAGGCAAGGCATAGGAAAGGGAAACAGGTAGTCGGGGATTAAGACAGTCGTGACTGAAAGCGAGTGCATTATAATAAGCTAGTACCAGGCAAGTGTTCTGAACTTTCTCGAGATATTGTAGTGATTAATAGTCCTGTTTGATATTGCAAGTGCTTTGAAGCACTGAACCCTAAACCACGATTCCAGTTATTGATCTTGAGCCGTAAGCCTAATTTTTTCTAGACTATTGATTGTTGTATACCCAAATACGAACCTCAAATATACGATACTCCTCCATAAATACATACAAACTAAATATCAAACACTGAACCAGATTGTTTACACACTCAAACCATTGTATCTTATGCTTTGAAAGGCCAAATCCTTGAAACCTTGAAACATTATTTCCTTTGCTATCCAATTCTTTCATTACCTAGCATCCACGCTTTGAAAATGCCATATTGATCCCTATGCAGATTGAAACCATTTCATTATTGAATGTCCAATGTTGTTAATGATTATGTTTATTTTTTATTACTTATTATCTGTTATTATGTTAGAATTGGATTGTTTTTATAAAATTGTGGACCAGATTCGTGGTCAGACCATATAATGGTCAAGTTAGGCCAATGTGTGCCTTGGATCCAATAGTTAGAGCAGTGTTGTGTGCTTTGCACGGGGTTAGTGCGTGACTGATCAGCAGCCTAACCTAGGTTTTAAAATGAAAATAAAATATCCAATTCTAAATCATAATCTATTGTGCACTTGATACCATAACCATTTTCACCTGATGATCATTATTCTCAGTTTTGTCACTGTGACTTGCTGAGCTAGTTAGCTCATTTGTGCGATGTTGTTTATTTTCTTTTCCAGTTAAAAAGGAACCAGTTGGTAGTGAGGATCCCCAGTCCAGCGCGAGAGATAGGGGTTCAGGTTGATCAAGTTGAGCTAGTAGGCTTCGTTTGGAATAATTTAAGTTTGTAAAAGTTTGTAATATTGTTTAATACTCAGTTCTGAATTGGAATAGTTGGGATTCGAATGTTTGTAATATAAGTAAGTATGTTTGGCTTGTGTGCATACTTTAACCTGTTGCGGTCCGTGGTAGTTGGTAAGTAGGGTCACTGTATATTATTATTATTATCCTTATTATTGTTATAAGCAGGTTATAAATAGTGTGTGTGTGGACCCCAAACTTCTGACCTGGGTTTGGAGGGCGCCACAGGTTTGGTATCAGAGCTACAGGTTATAAGTCACTGACACAAGCCTAGGTTGACGGGAATGGGTAGAGGGTTAGGATTAGAAGTAAGGAATAGAAAGATAGAACATCGAGTAGGTTGTTGTACCCTTTTGCTTTTACTTCTGAAGCGTTTTTACGCTTGTACTACCCAAAATTTTTGATCTATATATATCAGTACCTTTTCTTTTCCAGCACTGTCATTTACTTTATTGCACATGTTTTACTTTACCTTATTTATTGCACTGGTTATACCCCTGTGATACCATGTACCCTGTTTTCCATAACTGTTTATATTCTGTAAAGAAGCATGCAATTTACTTAGTTCAACTGTTACAACCATTTTCAAAATGAGATATTTCTGTTTTATAAAACTTTTTTTATGCAAAGGATTTGATTTTAAAGCTAAATAAGTTGTTTGATTCTTTATAGAAAAATACCTCCCAGAAGAAATACCCGCACCAACACCCAGAATGAAGAAACCAACAACAACAACAATAACAACCAAGATGATACAAACCAGAATGCAAACCCAGGACCCATAGACCCAGCAATAGCCCAGATTCTCCAAATCTTGGCCCAACAAACAGTTCACCTGGCACAACAACAAGAAAGACAGACCAATCCGCAGGTAACTTTCAAAACTTTTCAGGCGGTAAACCCACCAGAATTCAAGGGTTCCTTAGAACCGATTGAAGCAAATGTTTGGTTAAAGGAAATAGAGAAGGCATTCACCTTAGTGAAAGTGAAAGAGGAACAGAAGGTTGAGTTTGTAAGTTACTATTTGAAGAATGAGGCCACGTATTGGTCGGAAATGGTGAAGACATTGGAAGGTACGGATGTAATTACTTGGGAGAGGTTTAAGAAATTAATTTTAGAAAAGTATTTTCCTCAGTTGGTTCAGGATCAGATGGAGTTGAAATTTTTAGAATTAAAGCAAGGAAATATGTCGATGGCAGATTATGAGCGTAAGTTTGAGAAATTGTCAAGGTATGTGCCATCGTATGTGGATACTGACAGGAAGAAGGCTAAGAGATTCTAACAAGGTTTGAAGGCATGTATCAGAGGGAAGGTAGCCATTTTTGAATTGAATACCTATGCAGGAGTTGTACAGAAGGCTATGATCGTAGAGACAGAGAGTGAGATGTCACAGAAGAAGAAAGAAAGCAAGAAAAGGAAATTTGAAGGGAATGAAGGTCAGTCACAACCAGGGAAGTTTCCAAATTTTAAGAAGGGCAAGTTTCAGCCAGGGAGAAATTTTAATTTCAAGAGACAGAATGCAGGCAACAGAGGCTAGGGCAACCGTCCAGTTAATGCGAATCAACCGAATCAGTTGAGGTTAACTTTTCCAGATTTTCAGGTGTGTGGAAAAAAACATGGAGGAGTTTGTAATAAATTGAATGTAGTTTGTTTCAAGTGTAAGCAGAAAGGGCACTATTCGAGGGAGTGCCAAAATCAGCCAGCAAGAGAGCCAGCAAGTAAGGATTAGCCTATCCGGAATCCAGCAGTGAAGGTTCCAGCCATTGGATTTATGTGCTTTAAATGTGGAAAGCCAGGACATATAGCAAGAGATTGCAAGACACCAGCCCCAGTCAGAAATGCATTGAGGATTATGGGATCTACCCCATCAGTGAATGAGACTCCAAGGGCTAGAGTTTTTGACATGTCTGTGAAGGACGCTATCCAGGATACTGATATCATGGCAGGAACGCTTAATGTGAATTTTTTATGTGCCAAAGAGTTAATAGATTTGGGAGCAACTCGATCATTTGTTTCACAAAATTTTGTTAGTAAGTTAAATTGTCCAGTTCAGTATTTAAATGAAATAATGACTGTGGAATTAGCAAATCAAGAATGAGTATCTGTTAATCAAGTTTGAGGGACTTATGAGATTGAGATTTATGGTAGTAAGTTTTGTGTAGATTTGATACCATTTAAGTTAGGAGAATTTGACGTTATCATACGAATGGATTGGTTATCTAAGCACGATGCCCAGATAGATTGTCGAAATAAGAAGATAATGGTGAAAACGCCAGATGAAAGAATAGTAACGTTCAAGGGCCAGAACCAAGTAAAGAAGTTCTTAACGATGATTCAAGCCAAGAAGTTACTACGGAAAGGATGCGAGCATTTCGTGGCATATGTGATTAACAGAAGTCAGGAGCCAGCAAAACTTGAAGATATTCCAGTAGTGAATGAATTTCCAGACGTGTTTCCCGATGAGTTACCAGGAATTCCTTCAGATAGAGAAATTGAGTTTGCAATCGACTTAGCACCTGGAACGAACCAGTATCCAAGCCCCCGTACAGAATGTCGCCCGTTGAGATGAAAGAGCAAGCGAATCAATTACAGGAGTTGTTAGAGAAAGGAGTAATCAGACCCAGTGTATCCCCGTGGGGTGCACTGGTATTATTTGTCAAGAAGAAAGATGGAAGCATGAGACTATGCATTGACTATAGGGAGCTCAGCAAGCTTACAATCAAGAAGAAGTACCAGTTACCCAGAATTGACGATGTGTTTGACCAATTGAAAGGAGCCAAGTACTTCTCCAAGATCGATTTGAGATCCGGATATCATCAACTTAAGATTAAGCCAGAGGATATACCGATGACAGCTTTCAGAACAAGGTATGGATATTATGAATTTTTAGTGATGGCTTTTGGATTGATCAATGCTCCGGCAGCGTTTATGGACTTGATGAATAAAATTTTCAAGAAATATTACTTGGACAAGTTCGTTATTGTGTTTATAGACGATATTTTGATTTATTCAAAGAAGGAAGAGGATCATGCGGAACATTTGAGAACAGCTTTGAAGATTTTAAGGAAAAAGAAGTTATATGCTAAATTCTCAAAGTGTGAGTTTTGGTTACAGAAGGTTCGGTTCTTAGGATATATAGTCAGTAATGAAGGGATCAAGGTGGACCCAGCAAAGATTGAGGCCATTACAAATTGGGAAAGACCGAGAACACCCACCGCGGTAAGAAGTTTCTTGGAATTAGCGGGATATTATCGTCGATTCGTTTAAAATTTCTCAAGGATTGCAACACCATTTACGAAGCTTACACGGAGGAATGAAAAGTTTATATGGAACGATAAATGCGAAGAAAGTTTTCAGGAATTAAAGCGAAGATTAATTACGGCACCTGTTTTGTCACTTCCAGACGATCAAGGGAATTTCGTAATTTATAGCGATGCTTCTCATAAAGGACTCGGATGTGTTGTGATGCAGCACGATAAGGTGATTGCGTATGCGTCAAGGCAATTGAAACCACACGAACAGAAATATCCTACTCATGATTTGGAGCTAGCAGCCATAGTTTTTGCTTTGAAAATTTGGAGACATTATCTGTATGGAGAAAAGTGTGAGATTTACATGGATCATAAAAGTTTGAAGTACATATTCACACAGAAGGAGCTTAATATGAAGCAAAGGAGATGGTTAGAATTGATCAAGGCTTATGACTGCTCGATTAATTATCATCCCGATAAAGCGAATATTGTAGTAGACGCATTGAGTCGGAAGGAAAAGTTAAATGTGTTATCAGTACCTGAAGAGATATATAAGGAATTTCAAGAAACTGGAATTGGAGATTAGAGTTTGCAAGCTTGATGAAGCAAAAATGTACAGTATGACTTTTCAGCCGGAGTTGTTAGAAAAAATAAAAAAGTGTCAGGAAGATGTAATGGATCAAGATATAAATCGTTTGGTAGGTGAAGAATTGTGCATGCAAAAGGATGATCAAGGTATTCTTAGGTTTTCTTCTAGAATTTGGATTCCACCGGTGACGGAGCTGAAGAATGAAATTTTACAGGAAGCACATAATTCAAGGTATTCAATCCATCCAGGGAGTACCAAAATGTACAGAGATTTAAAGGAGAATTATTGGTGGCCATATATGAAGAGGAAAATTGCGGAATGGGTTAGCAGATGTTATACATGTTAGAAAGTTAAAGTAGAGCATCAAAGACCAAGTGGATTGCTAAAGCCGTTGGAGATTCCAGAGTGGAAGTGGGAACATATTCCCATGGATTTCATAGTTGGATTACCAAGGACAGGGGCTAATCATGATGCCATTTGGGTTATAGTGGATAGACTTACCAAGTCAGCTCAATTTCTGCCTATAAATGAAAGATTTTCGCTCGACAGGTTAGTCCATATGTACCTGAAGGAAATCGTAGTTCGTCATGGAGTTCCTGTGTCCATTATATCTGATCGAGATCCAAGATTTAATTCAAGATTTTGGAGGAGTTTTCAAGAATGCTTGGGAACAAGACTGAATATGAGTACAGCTTACCACCCACATACGGATGACCAAAGTGAAAGAACGATCCAGACGATTGAAAATATGTTGCGTGTTTATGCTATTGATTTCAAAGGAAGTTGGGACGAGCATTTACCTCTGGTAGAATTTGCTTACAATAACAGTTATCACGCCAGTATTGGGATGCCATCCTACGAAGCCCTTTATGGACGTAAATGCAGATCTCCTGTGTATTGGGATGAAGTAGGAGAACGCAAAATACTTGGACCTGAACTAGTACAGTAGACATAGGAAGTGGGTGAAATTATCCAGAAGAGATTGATAGCCGTAGAGGACCGTCAAAGGAAATATTCAGACCAGTCAAGGAAAGACATGGAATTCGAAGAAGGAAGCTTGGTATTACTGAAAGTATCACCGTCGAAGGGACTAACGAGGTTTGGAAGGAAAGGAAAGCTGAGCCCAAGATATGTCGGACCTTTTGAGATTCTAAAGCACATTGGCAAAGTAGCTTACGAGTTGGTATTACCTTCGCACATGGAGCACCTTCACAATGTTTTTCACGTATCAATGCTTAAGAAGTATAATCCAGACTCCAGGCATGTAATAGAATATGGGCCAATAGAGCTTCAGGCAGATTTGTCATATGTAGAGAGTCCGATAGAGATTCAAGAGGAAAGAGATAAGGTATTAAGAAATAAAGTGGTAAAGCGAGTAAGAGTATTATGGAGAAACCCAAAGATTGAAGAGTCAACCTGGGAATTAGAAAGTGATATGAGAGAAAAGTACCCTCATTTATTTTCTTAGGAGATTCTGATGACAAAATCCTTTTAAGGGGTGAAGGACGTAATATAAGGGATATATCGTGTAATTATTTTGCTAATAAATAATTATTATATGTGTTCAGTATTTATTCTTTGAATTATTTGTTAAGTGTTATCTGTGTTTGGATATTTAAAAATAATATTAATTGAGTATTTTAATTTTTATATGTCAAAAATAAATTATAGATAATTTTCATATCTTCCTAATTATTTTTATGATGATTTATGAATTTATAGGAATCATATGAATTTTATCAAATCTTTTCCCGGGTATTTAAAATCTATTTTATAAAAACGGGAACCAACCGACGTCATCCGTTGTTACGTTTTTAGAACCCGAAACTCTTCCAAGAACTCCTTTCTAACCTAATTGTAATATTCCGAGCATTTTCCATGTTTTGACTTTTTCGATCCGGCGTACGGTTTGTGCTGCGCGAGTCCCGGCGAAACATTTTCGGTACAATATTCGTTTCGGTAAATCAATAAAACTTGTATTTTCTATAAACGAGAGCTTTTTATTAAACTATCACAATTATCACCTCGTAGTACGTGTAACCAGGCCCTGAGACCAAGACCGCAGTACAAATTGTACTGATTTGGATAATTATCCCGAAAATCGATACCGTTTGGATCAGTTTTTACAATTAAACGTACCATTTTATATCCGGAATGATCCAACGGGAGACTAATTTTCCATAATTATGAATAGACTTTTACCGTATTTTATTTCCTATCAAAATCATTTGCAGTCAACTAAAAATATAATTTTGCAGAGAACAACCTTATATTCATATAATCTTCTGAAAATCAAACCAACTTTTGGAGGTGTTATTGATCTTTATTTGGAAAGCTCGAGTAACCAATTTGAAGGTCTTGAAGAGCTCTATCAGATTCTGTGATCCATACACCTGCAGAAATCAAGGTTATTTTTTTATATTTTTATTTAGTTTCGAATTATTTTTATTAAAAATATGAATTTCTGTTCGGATGATTGTTTGTATGATTTGATGATTGCATGTGGTAGAGCTTGTCTTCCTGATGATTTTCATATGTCATACGTCTGATTTGGAGTTCAATAACATGTTCAAGATTGAGTTTAATTCGCGAATTTTAAAATTAGGGTTTATAAACCGTCTGAATGTTTTCAATTGAAACTTGGAGCTTTTTGATTTAGGGATTATTAGCTGTTGATTTATAGTGGGTTATGTTCCTTATGAAATTTGCAATCGATTGGTATATAGCTCGTTAACAGAGGATTAGTGAATCGAAGGGAGTAGTCTTTTTAAGTTTTCGATGTTGTGTAGTGTAAATCTGGAGCAGATGGTGAGGTGAGGGTGTCGTAATCGAGTTCTCCGGCCACCCCTGTATTTTCCCGCGAAGGAGGTGTAAAAATTGCAGTTTAGTACCCTGACTTTTGAAAACGATGAAGTTCAGTCCGTGAACTTTCCAGAGTTTTCAAAAATAGGATTTCTGTTTTAAAAATATTCAAAAATCATATTCTCTATTTATTTTTATTATAAAAATTCGTTTTTAATTTCTTAAAATTCAAAAAATTATTATTTTAATTCCAAAAAATTATTTTTAATTCAAAAATAAATCTGAAATAATTAGTTAATTAATTTTAGTTAATTTTTAATTAATTAATTAGTCAATTAGTTCAAAAAATAATTGATTAATTGATTTAATTAATTATTAATTGATTTTAATTAATTATTTAATTTGATTTAATTATTTAAAAATGATTTAAAAATTCTGAAAAATAGTTTTGAGGTTTAAAATATTATTTTAAATTGTTTTAAGGCCCGATAATTATTATAAAATTATTTTGAAACCAGAATTGGCCAACCGAACCATGTTTATTTCTCCAAAATTGCTCCAACGATCCGTTTTAATTTCGAAAAATATTTTAAAAATCATTTTAAATATTCGAAAGCCTGTTTATGACCCGAGACTTCCTTATAAACGTTATATCATTATTTATGTGACGTGTTATGTGCTGTATGCGACTTGTTGGTTAACTGTCGGTTTATATATTCGATGTTTATTTTTTTATTGCGTAACTTTCAATCCGTTAATTGGATTTGGGTGAAACGAAGGGTAGATAGAAGTTTGTGTCGAATAGAATCGTATAAGTTCAATATTGATATATGCTTATGATATGTGAACAGAAGAGGCAAGGCGTAGGAAAGGGAAACTGGTAGTCGAGGAGTAAGACAGTCGTGACTGAAAGCGAGTGCAGTATAATAATCTAGTACCAGGCAAGTGTTCTGAACTTTCTCGAGATATTGTAGTGATTAATAGTCCTGTTTGATATTGCAAGTGCTTTGAAGCACTGAACCCTATTTCCAGTTATTGATCTTGAGCCGTAAACCTGATTCTTTCTAGGCCATTGATTATTGTATACCCAAATACGAACCTCAAATATACGATACTACTCCACAAATACATACAAACTAAATATCAAATACTGAACCAGATTGTTTACACACTCTAACCATTGTATCTTATGTTTTGAAAGGCCAAATCCTTGAAACCTTGAAACAATATTTCCTTTGCTATACAATTCTTTCATTACCTAGCATCCACGCTCTGAAAATGCCATATTGATCCCTATGCAGATTGAAACCATTTCATTATTGAATGTCCAGTGTTGTTAATGATTCTGTTTATTGTTTATTACTGCTTATTCTGTTATTATGTTAGAATTGGATTGTTTTCATAAAATTGTGGACCAGATTCGTGGTCAGACCATATAATGATCAAGTTAGGCCAATGTGTGTCTTGGATCCAGTAGTTAGAGCAGTGTTGTGTGCTTTGCTTGGGGTTAGTGCGTGACTGATCAGCAGCCTAACCTTGGTTTTTCAAATGAAAATATAATATCCAATTCTAAATCATAATCTATTATTCAGTTGATACCATAACCATTTTCACCTGATGATCATTATTCTCAATTTTGTCATTGTGACTTGCTGAGCTAGTTAGCTCATTTGTGCGATGTTGTTTATGTTCTTTTCCAATTAAAAAGGAACCAGTTGGTAGTGAGGATCCCCATTCCAGCGCGAGAGATAGGGGTTCAGGTTGATCAAGTTGAGCTAGTAGTCTTCTTTTGGAATAATTGAAGTTTGTAAAAGTTTATAATATTGTTTAATACTCATTTCTGAGTTGGAATAGTTGGGATTCGAATGTTTGTAATATAAGTAAGTATGTTTGGCTTGTGTGCATACTTTAACCTGTTGCGGTCTGTGGTAGTTGGTAAGTAGGGTCACTGCATATTATTATTATTATCCTTATTATTGTTATAAGCAGGTTATAAATAGTGTGTGTGTGTGGAGCCCAAACTTCTGACCCGGGTTTGGAGGGTGCCACAAAAATGAATTTCCAATGCTAAAGATATGTTGTATTTAGATATCCAAGATATCAATTTCTGCCGTCAAGATGTATATAAAGACTCAAAACTCATACATTACAAGAATATGGTTTAATCGACCATACGTATATTATACTTTAGTTTTTAAAAAGAGGTACTATGATAATGATACTGCACTCTATGTTGAAAAAAGACAAATATATAAATAATGGGAAAATTCAAGGAAATAATGTTAGTAATAAGAAGATCAATTTTACAGTACTATGTTGTATAACAAAAAAAATGCATGAATTTAAGCTACAAATTTATACATAGTTTACTATGTTACCTTCCGGCCAAGTGACACTAAAATTGTGAAGTCGTTATACCATTTCCTAAGAAAATTAACTTCATGCAGCTAAAACATGTAAGTGAAATCAACAAAGACCCCAATTTCTAGCCCTTCCCTCAGGATAAGTTGTATGATAATCTAAATCTGTATTTTGTGATTGTATTCCTAGAGTCTATAAAATTTTTAAATAGATTAGACTAGAGAATTTTTAAGTGAACCGTCATCAAACTAAGGAATAAACTGTCGAAAAAGATCAAATCATGATCATTGCTCATAGAGAAGTGTAGAATATTGGATTGAATAATGCTATTCTCAGAAAAATATTGTAAGTCAGATATCGACACGTTACAAATCAAAAGATCTCGAGAAGTCTTTCTAGAAGTCTAAAATGACTTATACAGAAGTCTCAAAAGATATCGATAAGTCAATATGCATGTAAACATCTCAAATAACATATCTCCTACAAATATTAAAAACAATAACACGTATTTAAAATAAAAATATTAAAATAAAATTGGGGTATACCATCAATTTCTTAATATTCCCCTCACATATTTAAAATTTTAAAAGTTATAGCTAAAAAGCAGGTAAAAGATTTGGGGGTAAATCACACTACTTAATCAAATAAAATTTCTAAACATAAAAGGGTGAGACCCTGTATATGAAATGATACAAAAGTTAAAATGAATTTATACTCACAATTAGTTTGTCGTCAGACTGGTATGATTGAAATAAATTGAAAATAAAGTAAAAGGTGTACATTTGATACTTAATGAAATGCTAATAGATGAAGAAGAGCAAAAGTTTGATAGTTGATTATCTAAAAGTATATATATATGTGTGTACTAGTTGGCAATGGAAATATTTCGTGATATTAGAATTTGTTGATTATTAATTGATGTTGGTGGATTTATCAGCATTGGTGGATTTATCAGCATAGATGTGCAGTTATAACAAGAGATAAACATCGAAAATCCCAATGAAAAGTGATTAACATATTATTTATATATCTTCACCTACATAGTTTCTAAAAGATTATAGATGTAGGACCTAGTTACATACATTGTTAAGGTCCTAATACAAGAATACAAGAAGGCAATCAGACACAATTAAGCAAATTTGGATGTTCCTACAATCTAACTTCAACCTCATCAAATTGCAACAGATAAAATAGTTAATATTTGTTTATCTAGTAATATCTATCTAGCTACATCAGGAGAAGAACGTTTAATTCAGAGGTGGAGTTCCAAATCTATGTCTGATCTATGTGCCAAAGTCGGCTGTTGTCCATTTCCAGAAGAATTATATATGGTTTGATGGTTTGGCAGAGTGGAATAGGTTCCAGCATCAAACACATTGGTGAGTGGGGGAAGAGGCTGGTCAAGTCTCACGTGCTGTTGCTGCACAACCAACTGGTCATGATTATTGTGAGGAACCCAAGCATAAAACAAATGACGTGTTGTCTCATTCAATGCTCTTCTTCGGCTGCGTTGGGCCTTTTGTTCTATGTGGGCAAGGTTGTTTCTCATTTCTTCAGCCACTTCAAAAGGTACATTAGGGCAACCAGTAACATCTGTGCCCTGTATAGCCAGGTGGTGTTTGAACCTGTTGATGCCCGTCACCACCTTGGAGCAGTAATTACATTTTACCTTAACTCTATTCCCCTCAACCTCTACACAGTGCATCCATGCAGCTTCCCTAACTGACATCTTCCTGTGTGAAATCAAATATAGCTTAATTTTTCTTTCATTAGATTTATAAATAATTAGGCAATTAAGTTTACAATACATTTAAGAGTAGAAGGGAAAAAAAGATAAGTTGTTATATATTTGACAAAAGATAAAATAATAAATTTTAACTCAAAATCAATTCTAAATTCTCTTTTCATTAGATATAAAGAAAATTACCCAATTATGTTTAAAGTAAATTTAGGAGGGAAAGAAAAAAGATAAGTTATAATACTATTTAACAAAAGACAAAATAATAAATTTTAACTTAAATGATGAAATAAAAGTAAAAACATCTTCACAAATAACATATCTCCTACAAATGCTAAAAATAAGTACACCTAACTAGATCCCCAATTTTGAAAATAATAGAAACATAAAAATAAAATGGGTTAGAGGATCAATTTCTTAATATCTCCCCTGACATCTTTAAAGTTTAAAAAGTTATACCTAAAAAGCAGATGTAAAAGATTTGGGATAAATGACTGTAATGAATAGTGATAGTGATTTAAGAAATAACAAAAGCTTAGATAGAATTGCTAAATATAAAAGTAGTGAGCAGAATGATACAAAAGATTATATGAATTCATACACAAAATTAGTTGTTGTCATCCTCTGTTCTGTGAATGATTTTAACAAAATAAATTAAAATTAAAGTAAAATGTGTACCTCTAATACTTAATGAAATGCTAATAGAGGAGAAAAAGCAAAAGTTTGATAGTTTATACTCAATAGCTAATGTCGCTTGAAAACTTAGAAATATAAAAGAATATATATAGAAGGAGATTGATAATTTTTTTTAGGGTTATCCACTACAAGTTTGAGGCCCATATTTTAAGTATTTGGATATATGAGAAGTATTGGGCGTATTGGCCCTCCTGTTAATTATTTTATTGAATATATTCAATTTTTTTAAAAAAATAATAATACTTATTTAAATAATATATAACTTAGAGGATAAATGTTATAACAAAACAAAAGATTAAAGAATTAATTATATTAAAATCATGTTCAAATTTATATTCGCACGCGTGAATTTAAATACATTTTTTTGGTCAAAATATTTTGAAAAGTGTGTATTATAGCTCACGTAATTTTTTAATAACTATTTCAAATTAGAACATACATAATGATTTCAATTTCAACATTTTACTACAATAATGAAATGACAAATAATATATTTTCTTTCGTTTACTATTTTTAATAGTTAATATGATTGATAATTAATTATCCATGTATGCTAATTCATATAATCCTAAACTTTTTATTTTCTTTGTATTTATTTATATTATCATACACAACCTTTTTGTTGTTCCAAATATAACCGAATTAAATGAAGTTCATTATGTGCAGTTAATAATAATTATTTGTATTACCAATATATTGAGCAGATTGTGAATTTAATTTTTTAAATTTTGAATTAAGAAAAATATTAGTCCAGGCCCAAAAACTTGTGCACCTATGAGAAAATATAAGCCCCCGTCTTATCAATCTAAATCATCACCATACCTTTAAGTAAATATGTAATATTATTACATCATTTATATTCATAAAACACTTAGTGAAGTGTCACTTCCCATATCCGAATGAAGTTTACTCTCTCAATAAAATATATTTTTATAAGGTCATAGTACAAATAGAAATTGATAAATTATGGTATTACCGGATCTAACTTAAAACTAGATCCCAACCATCCATCAGAAAAAGGAAGCTAAAAACTTTTGTTCCTCACATTATTTGATCAATTATCATGTTCATCTTCGACTCTGTAAAATATTCATAATAGCAAGAGTGAGCATCTAAAACCTTAAAAAATGTATCCCCTCAAAGATGATATTTTTAATATTATTTTAAAGGTTCAAAATTCAAAAAGGAACAGGGTTCTAAAATATTTCAATTTTCCAAATATAAGCAGTTTCACACAAAAATCATAGTTGTGTTTTTATACAAGTAAAAGAGAAGTAAATCTTATCTTCTATTAAAAGAACCATTTTTTCATTGTAACCTTCTTGCATAGAAAAGGAATGAAGTGTATATACCTGTCAAGTTTAGTCTAGCTAGAACCACAAAATATATGACAGAAAAATCAGCCGTTTATTAACTATTATGACCCACAAATATGATTTACAACAAGGAAAGTAAAGTCACGTATAAAAAATAAGTGAATATACCTAAGCACTAATCTATACACACACAAAAAACAAGGGGCAATGACATACCAATATAATCTATACAGGTCAAAACAACAAGATACGATTTGAATCATAATTTAAAAAAAATCAAAATTTCCTTAGGTCCGAAGTCAATTCACATTTTCCAAAAAATCTTTTTTGATACTTTCCCTAGGCAGTTGGTTTTAGGGGAACCCTGGCTAGCCCACCAAGTACAACACCATTCATATCTGCGGTTATTTATATGCACAATTAGAAATCATTATAAGTTTAGTAGGAAAAATAGAAAATTCAATAAAAATAATGGATGTACAAATTTAGTTAATAATTTAAATGCAAGAATACTAGCAAAAAAAGGAGGCTTAATAAGCACAACCAATTCCCCTTGCAAATTTATGTTGTATGTATATATCGAGGATACCAATATCTACCATCTAGATATATATAATAAAAATCAAAACTCATACATTACTAGGATGTGGTTTAATCAACCATATGTATATTATAATTTAGTTTAAAAAAAAAGGTTCTATGATAATGATATGGCACTCTATGTTGAAATAATATAAACATATAAATAATGGGAAACTACATGAAAATGCTCTTAGTAATAAATAGAATAATTTTATAGTAGCATCTTGTATAAAAAAGCATGAATTTAAGCTAGAAATTAATACATAGATTACTCACTTACCTTCCAACCAAGTGAGGCTTAAATTTTGAAGCCGTTACACCATTTCCTAAGAAAATTAACTTGGTACAACCGAAACATATAAGTGAAATCAACACATACCTCAATTTCTAAAACTCAATTGTAGCCTTACTTTTTAATATCAACAATAACAAAAGAAGAACACATGGAGAAACCCCTAAGTTGACTCCCGGCCCAATTACTAAAGTCTAACCGAAGTCCTGATTGGTAGTAACGAATATCCCAATTAATGAGATCCAATTAAAATCGTAAAGAAATCTTGACAAATCGAATAGAACAAGCGAAGATAGATAACCCATTTAAGAAACTCTATTAGAGAATATGGAGCGAGAGAGAGAAAAAGATAAGGTAGATCTGAGAGAGAGTGAAAATTTAGAAATATTGAATAGAGGAATCATTTTTTTTATATATTTTATTCTTTTATCTAATAAAACTTATCTTATAAAATATTTCATTTTTAGCCCATGTTTGAACATAAATTTTCATTCCCCCTCCCAATTTTCAACTTCCCGTATAAAAAATTTAGTTCATCAATGATTACACCCAACTAATTATTTTCATAGATAACCAACTATTTTTATGATAACACGAACTGTTACAACATTTACAATAAAAACATATGTAGCCAAATATAGCCTAAAATAATTTTCAAATACCTATGGTGGTAGTCAAGTTAAATGAACATAGCCGTAAAAGTGAAACTTGTCTACACTAGTGCACTTGAGGAAAATAATATAAACGTGTTAATAAATACAAATTCGCACAAGAAATATGGAACAAATTGTTCCATTACATACGAGAATATAAAAGTTATTAAATAATCTCGAATGGATACTTTAATTTAAGAGTACACAAATTTAAAACTCCTCGAAAGTGAGACAATATCAATATGAAAATAAGGTTTACTCGTATTATCGATGAACTGTCAAACTAATGGGAAAAATCGAAGGAATGCATAACCGAAATTCATATTCAGTCAATAGCTAATTAATAAATCATCATGCTTACGAGGAAGATAACCTTCCGTAAAAAGTCATTCCTAGAATGCAAGAAAAGAATAAAATTATGGCTTCAAAAGATATATTAATCGATGAATATGAAAACGACAACAAGTTGAACGAGGAGTTGCAAAATTTTGATGAATAAGAGATTGTACTACTATCAAGATAACTTTATCAGGTTTTGCATAATAAAGCTCACAGTGACGGGGAGGATTCCTATAATCGAGTAATCAACAACGAGTTTTCAACTCGAAAGGAAGACCTAATAAAAAAATTAAGTTAGAAGGGGGGTTGAATAGCTTAATTACAAATTTAAAAATTATAATGGCATTAAAATAATTTAACCATTTTTTAAAATTTTACCGAGTAGTTATGTAGTTTATAGGTGCAGAAGTATAGTGGAAGAAAAGAAAATACCACATGGGGATTTTACTTTGATTTGCGATGGGGAAACCTCTAATAGATTGGCTCACCTCTACATCCAGTTCCCGATATCCTCTCCCGAAATTTAGATTTTCTCTTATAATAAACTGGCTCCTTTAGTAGGCGGAGAAGCCTTTACAAACTTGCAAGTATTTGTCTTGGTACGTAACATCCGGGTTAACACCTCAAAAAAATGTAATACCTACACCACTTATTATGGATAATAACTCCCCCTATTTCTTAAAAGTTGATGTAGAACCCTTGTGTTGATTTGATTTCCATAGCTTTTTTCGGTCTTAAACCTTAGTGATTCGGTCTTAGGTATTTTCTCTTCTTTACGGTGCAAAGACTACGAACTTCCGGTTAATACATCTAGGACTTGGGTCTTAGAACGAGAATCATGACATGTCACCTTACTAAAAAACTAATAAAACAATCTATAAAATAATCCTAGTAGAGAAAATATTATTTGAATTAGTATATTACGGTACTATCCCATAGGATAGTATAATATTCAAACAAGAATATTAAAACTATATACTTATATCTGACTTAAGATATTAAATAAAATATCAAGTATACTTTCGATTACTCATTCTTTATAGAATATGGGTTTTATTGGAGTAATGTAAGAAGTCATTTACATAAAGAAATGGGGCTTATGACTTCTTTTATATTCTTCTTTTTCCAATATGTATTTATAAATTGAAGAATACTTTAATTACAATCCGGAATTTATAATTAACCTTTAAACTCGTAGGATTAAGGGTTTAAGTATACTTGTATTTGGACAATTATAGAGTCAAAATGTACTTTTAATTTCGTGCATAATTTATGTAATGACCCGAATTTTTGGGACTTTGTAAATATTTGATGAATAGTAACCTTGACGGTCAGGGAAAACGTTTTAGCCCATAATATGTTATGTATGGTAAATTGAATTTTCCGAGTCAATATTGTGATTATACGTACCAAATGACTGAATGTAAAAGTCATTAGTTTTCGAAAAAAAAATAACTTGGTAAAACAACCTTATCTTACAAATTATGAAGAAATACGATAATCATGTCATAATCATGAATTCAGAATCATACGAATAAAACTCAAGTACAAGTTCACAAAGCATATAAGAAATATAAGAAAAAAATTACCATACGAAACGCTTACGAGGATTTGTCGCGATAAAAAATAGGCGACCAAGCGAATATATAAGAGAATAAATAAGCGTATCAAGCCCGTGCAACTTCTCATGCAAGCCATGCATATCAATTAACCTAAGAAGCAATTAGAGGATAGTAATACAAGTAGTAAGGTGATGTAGTGAATAATGTGGAAGTATCACTACGCCATAGATGGGCTAATAAGACACTCATTTTACGTCACCTTAGGCCCGTTTTATGTTGCAATAGGCCTATTGTAACGCCAAATAACCATTTCATCCGCAAATGTTGCCATTGCTATCTAATGTAATGTTTTGATTATCAACCGTAACACAAATAAAAACATTACCTTAGGGAGATAGAGTAACACTAGATAAATCAAACGTAACGGCAATTCAGTGTTACCTTAGCATTTGAAAAAATCATGTGGGACCCACCTGACTGGATTGCCACGTAGGCAGCCACGTCATATAGAGGGACCCACTGACACGTGGCGAGCAATGCCACATGGACTGCCACATAGATTGGCTAATCAGTGGTACCCACTGCCACGTCATCATATGGGGCCCGCTGCCACGTCATCAAGGGGCCCACTGCCACGTCATCAAGTGTGGCCCACTGCCACATCATCAAGTGGGGCCCATTGTAACATCATCAAGTGGGTCCCACTGCCATATGGGACCCACATGTGGGCCCACTTTTATTACTGACGTAACAGTAAACAAATCTAATGTAACACTGTATTTTGGCAAAAGAAACACAAATTTAGATTTTGTAACAGTGATAAATGTAGCTATTGTAACACTAATAGATAACATTTTGAAATGTAGTTTTGATAAACACATTACTGCCATTAACAAAATAACAATTCAACTATACCAAAACATATTTCCCCAACAAACTAGTCTTACAGCATTCAGAACACCAACTCCACCAACATAATAATCACTTCGCCAAAATTATAGTACGATTGACTACATCACTCCACCAAAAGCATACTAACAAGAACACCAAACAATCCCCAAATTCCAACTCCAACCAAACTAAATAAACACCATCCACCACCAATTACAGTGAGTACCAAAAGTTATAAACCAATAATTCAAAAGTCTAAATAACATAACTGTCCATACTATTAACTCAAGCTAATGCTTGTAAAGAGAAATATCTAAGAAGAAGTCCGGGCAGTCTTGGAAGTCCCAGCAGTCCCGATAGTCATTGGTGTACCATTTTCATCATCCTCGCTTGAAATATTAGCATCAACTTCTCCAATGTCCAGATTCAAGCCTGGATTAGCTGCTGCGATCTTTTTGAGAATAACTGACAAGTTATCCTGCACTTTCTTGGAAACCTTTTCTTCCAGTTCAGCCTCAAGTTCTCCCCTGATCTTTGCAGTCAAATCTTCCAAATAAGTGTCTCCAGGAGCCGAATCTGATTCCATCGCTTTCTTGTTCTTTCTCTACAAGAAAAATGTTGTTAAATATTAATCAATTTTACCATAGAATTGTGCTACACAACTACACAACTACTAACAAGGTTTGCATTAAGGTGGCCTATATTAATACTTAACAGCCTTTTATTTCCGCTAAGTCTCTTATGTTATTTGTTTTACCAAATACATTAAACCAACATAACATACTTGGCAAAGCATTTTTTATCTCTTAATTTTAAAGAAATAGTCAAATTGAACTACCGTGCAGCATTTAACCTCCATAAAAAAAAGTAAAGTCCTTACGTTTCTTTTTTGCGGAGCAGCCGTAGTCTTGTATGTTCGGCCATCTTGTTCATGAGATTCCAAATAAATTTCAGCTTGTGATGGCGAGGCGAGATTAGGATCAGTCTTTTTCTATTATAGAGCACAAAAGAAAAAGACAAGGTTATCTAGCTCAAAGTTACGACATAACTATTGATTTACTTAAGAAAAATTGCACATCAACTATTTAAAAAATGCCTAAGCACTAACATTCAATCAAAGGATTTATGAACAAACAACTAGGTAGTCATTACTATTTAGTAGACACAATCCAAGTGTGTACGGGAAGTCAATGAAGGCAATATTAATGCAGTTCTGAAATTGAATATCTAAATTCAAGCAAATACCAGCAAAAAATAGACATGCATCTGATTTCTGAAGAATTAAAGCACAAAAATGTTTGATGGCACTTGACATGAACAACTAAATTATTGTGTCTGCGAGCTCTATTTTATTAGTTTTTTCGGGTTGTTCACAGTGAAATATTTAAAGTTATATAAATACGGATTGGTTTGTAATAATCTGAATATCATAACTAATCAGACAACTAAATAATTGCTAGTTATAATGATGATATCGACAAGGACAGATACATTATTTAAAAAAAGGGGGGGGTTCTAACATGTCCCATTTTAAAATTGGATTTAAGAACATGTCCCCATCTAATTAAATTATAAATTTATCCTATAATCAAAATTTAATCCAATTTAACTTAACCATGGTGCCATAATTATAATATCAAAATAAAAGGGGAAATATTCATAAATGTACTAGTTAATTTAGGAATCATACCAACTTCTCTCCAACTTCTGCACTACTGTTGGCACCCTGATTGTGTGGGTCAGTTATCGAAGCGCGGATTACTTTGTTATCATGTGCTAATTCCTATTAAAAAAAATTGCACAATCCAGTTTGAGAATATTTAAAATCATTAAAATCATATTAAAAAGAAGCACGAAGGCACCTTCACCGACTCATCTCCCCAATACTTTATCAGCAATTTAAAATCCTCGAGCGGAATCTCCTTGGGCCTATGTTCAAGCCTTTCATCATCAGTGGCATGCTGTGTGTAATGCTTTGCCTTCATCCGAGACTTGTAAGTCTTCCAGCATCTATTAATTGTCTCATAAACCCAGGACTGAGATTCATTCGGAATAATATAATGGTCCTAATATATAATAAACTCAAGATCAATAAAATGAAGGGGTTAATTGAAAAATAAATAAAACTGAGGTTTAGGTAATAGAATTTACCCGAGTATAGTCCCACATTTTCTTCTTCAATTGTTCAGGAACCAGGCGCCAGTTGACATAAGTAAGAGAGACATTGTCCTTTGCAACTGTTCCGAGAAAATTACTCAGCTCTCTCGTAACTTTTCCGTCTCTTGAAACAGGTACATTATGTTTGTTCAAAAAAATCACCGGTCTTTCATCACGTGTCCTTGCGTGAACAGTTAGTAGTTTTGTCCTTCCTCTCCATTTTTTGGGCTTTGGTACTTCATAGTACATGCACACACAAAAAAAGGTGACTGCGAATTTAATAATTAATTAAATTCTTACTGCCTCTCCATCAATAAATAATTAGTGTGCATAATTCATGCGTAGTTATATTTAGAAAGTAAAAGTACATGCTTCAGTTTCTTCCTCAACAACATTTTCCGAATTAGAAGCGTGCACATCCTCGGTTGTTGGCAGAAGAATGCCCTGCTTTTGACGTTCCCGCATTGCTAAATAAGCAGATACAGACCCACGTGATTCTGAATTGCTCGCGGATTTTATGATTTTACTACATGTTGGTTTCAGGAGCTTAGATTTACTCACTACGCCATAGATGGGCAAATAAGACACTTTTCTAATGTAATGCCTGTTTTGCGTTACATTAGACAGACTTTTTTGACCTATTGTAACACTAACGAAATAGCGTTACTTTACATGTAAAGTTACTGTTACGTTAGAGGGCTTGTGTTGCAGAAGAAAGCTAGTGTTACAATAGTGCTGACATGACGTAACGCTTTGCTTTATCATTATAATAATATTTAATTTATTTATTATTTTTTTGGGCCCCACTAGTGTACACGTCAGCAAAAGTGGGTCCCACCTGTGGGCCCCACTAAAACTTGTTCAAGAAAGTGGGTCCCACACTAATAGGTGGACCCCACATGTGGGCCCACACTGCCACGTGGCACTGCCACGTCAGCAAAGCGTTACGTTAACTTTTCTGTTACAACGCTACTGTTACATTTGCTCAACCCTGCCACGTGTGCACCGCCACGTCATTAAATAATTAAATATTTCATTATTTAATAAATAATTAATTAAAAAATTAAATAAATAATAATTAAATAAATAAATAATAGAGTAGTGGGCCACACATGTGGGCTCCCCTTGTGGGCCCCACATGTGGGCTCCCCTTGTGGGCCCCACATGTGGGCTCCCCTTGTGGGCCCCACATGTGGGCCCCATATTAAACAATTATTTAATTATTTAATAAATAATTATTTAAATAATTAAATTAATCATAATTAAATAAATAAATAATAAAGATGTGGGCTCCACTTGTGGGCCCCACATGTAGGCCCCACATTATCCAATTATTTGATTATTTAATAAATAATTATTTAAATAAATAAATAATAATTAAATAAATAAATAATGGAGAAGTGGGCCCCCACATGTGGGCTCCCCTTGTGGGCCCCACATGTGGGCCCCATATTAAACAATTATTTAATTATTTAATAAATAATTATTTAAATAATTAAATTAATCATAATTAAATAAATAAATAATAAAGATGTGGGCTCCACTTGTGGGCCCCACATGTAGGCCCCACATTATCCAATTATTTGATTATTTAATAAATAATTATTTAAATAAATAAATAATAATTAAATAAATAAATAATGGAGAAGTGTGCCCCACATGTGGGCTCCCCTTGTGGGCCCCACATGTGGGCTCCACTTGTGGGCCCTACATGTGGGCCCCATATTAAACAATTATTTAATTATTTAATAAATAATTATTTAAACAATTAAATAAATAATAATTAAATTAAGAAATAATAAAGAAGTGGGCTCCACTTGTGGGCCCCACATGTAGGCTCCACATTATCCAATTATTTAATTATTTAATAAATAATTATTTAAATAATTAAATAAATAATAAATAAATAAATAAATAATGGAGAAGTGGGCCCCACTTGTGGGCTCCACATGTGGGCCCCATATGTGGGCCCCACATTATCCAATTATTTAATTATTTAATAAAAATTATTTAAATAATTAAATAAATAAATAATGGAGAAGTGGGCCCAACATGTGGGCTCAACTTGTGGGCCTTACATGTGGGCCCCACGTTATCCAATTATTTAATTATTTAATAAATAATTATTTAAATAATTAAATAAATAAATAAATGAGAAGTGGGCCCCACATGTGGGCCCCACATTATCCAATTATTTAATTATTTTATAAATAATTATTTAAATAATTAAATAAATAAATAAAGGAGAAGTGGGCCACATGGGGGCTCCACATGTGGGCCCCACATGTGGACTCCACTTGTGGGCCCCACATGTGGGCCCCACATTATCCAATTATTTAATTATTTAATAAATAATTATTTAAATAATTAAATAAATAATAATTAAATAAATAAATAATGGAGAAGTGGGCCCCACTTGTGGGCTCCACATGTGGGCCCCATATGTGGGCCCCACATTATCCAATTATTTTATTATTTAATAAATAATTATTTAAATAATTAAATAAATAAATAATGGAGAAGTGGGCCCCACATTATCCAATTATTTAATTATTTAACAAATAATGGAAAAGTGGGCCCCACATGTGGGCTGTACTTCTGGGCCCCACATGTGTGCCCCACATTATCAAATTATTTAAATATTTAATAAATAATTAATTAAATAATTAATTAAATAAATAATTAATTAATAAATCAAAAAAAATAATGTCTGGATCATGGTCGGATCGTAATAGGGTTCATATGTAAGGATAGGATTCATTTAACGGTTCGACCCACATATCCGTCGTTCGATTTTTTTAATCGGTTTTCTCGACGATCCAACCGTACGGATGTTATTAAACTATCTTCCTAACATTGGGAAAAAATAATCAAAAAATATAATGCCCGGATCATGGTCGGATCGTAATAGGGTTCATATGTCAGGATAAGATTCATTTAACGGTTCGACCCACATATTCGTCGTTCGATTTTTTTAATCGGTTTTCTCGACGATCCAACCGTACGGATGTTATTAAACCGCCTTCCTAACATTGGGAAAAAATAATCAAAAAATATAACGCCCGGATCATGGTCGGAACGTAATAGGGTTCATATGTCAGGATATGATTCATTTAACGGTTCGACCCAAATATCCGTCGTTCGATTTTTTTAATCGGTTTTCTCGACGATCCAACCGTACAGATGTTATTAAACTGCCTTCCTAACATTGGGAAAAAATAATCAAAAAATATAATGCCCGGATCATGGTCGGATCGTAATAGGGTTCAGATTAGGATTCATTTAACGGTTCGATCCACATATCCATCGTTCGATTTTTTTAATCGGTTTTCTCGACGATCCAACCGTACGGATGTTATTAAACCGCCTTCCTAACATTGGGAAAAAATAATCAAAAAATATAACGCCCGGATCATGGTCGGAACGTAATAGGGTTCATATGTCAGGATATGATTCATTTAACGGTTCGACCCAAATATCCGTCGTTCGATTTTTTTAATCGGTTTTCTCGACGATCCAACCGTACAGATGTTATTAAACCGCCTTCCTAACATTGGGAAAAAATAATCAAAAAATATAATGCCCGGATCATGGTCGGATCGTAATAGGGTTCAGATTAGGATTCATTTAACGGTTCGATCCACATATCCATCGTTCGATTTTTTTAATCGGTTTTCTCGACGATCCAACCGTACGGATGTTATTAAACCGCCTTCCTAACATTGGGAAAAAATAATCAAAAAATATAATGCCCGGATAATGGTCGGATCGTAATAGGGTTCATATGTCAGGATATGATTCATTTAACGGTTAGACCCACATATCCGTCGTTCGATTTTTTTAATCGGTTTTCTCGACGATCCAACCGTACAGATGTTATTAAACTGCCTTCCTAACATTGGAAAAAAATAATCAAAAAATATAATGCCCAGATCATGGTTGGATCGGGACATTAAAATATCGATTTTTCTAAAATTTAAGAGAAAATGAAAAAAATTAAAAAATGAAATAAAATGAAAACGTACAAAAGGTGCAGTGAAAATATGGGCGGCTAAATTTCCCCCCAAAAACATCACTCTCTTTCAGAAACATCACTCTCTCTCAGAAACATCACTCTCTCTCGACCTCGCTCACTCACCTCAGCCTCCCACCTCGCTCACTCACTCACCTCTCACCAACACTCCCTAACTCTCACCCATCTCACTCTCCCTAACTCTCACCCATCTCACTCTCCCTAACTCTTACCTCAGCCGCACCTCACCTCAGCCGCACGCTCACCTCAGCCTCACCTCAGTCGCTCTCATTTCGGTGGATTCAACATCAATTAGGTGGTTCTCAGCAACATTTCGGTGGTTCGGGTTCTCTGCAACGGAGTTAGGGCATGCAATTAGGGTTTCGGAATTTTAGGGTTTCGGTTGGAGCTAGCAATTAGGGTTCAGAGCTGGTTTGTGGTTTCGATTTTGGACCAAGGTAACCTCTAATTGAACTTTATTTTTGATTTTATGTATTTATCCCTGCTTATTTAATATGTTTAATATGTGTTTGTGTTTAATATGTGTAATATGTGTAATACGTTTAGAGTTTGTGTTTAATATGAATGTAATATGTGTTTGTGGTCATCTCCCCCCTCTCTCTGTCTCTCTCTCTGTCTCTCTCTCTCTCTCTCCGTCTCTCTCTCTCTCTCTTTGAGTTTTATTGTTTAAGATTCTTGTAATTATGGTTATTGCATTTCTTGATGTGATTACGTGCCGAGATGAATTGATGAAATTATGTTGCTTATTCGCTGTTTTTTATTTTTTAATGTCCAAATGCAAGGCTTAACTCTGTTTGCCATTTGGTTACTGTGTCTTGTTTTTATCGTCTCTTAGCAGTACTAGGCCTTCCTTAGTTCCTTGTACAATTAAATAAATATATATTATTCGAATATTTAAGACATTAATCTAATCTCAAACTGATTTTATGTGCTATACAAGTCTTTGACTATTGATCTTTTACATTCTAACATTTATTCCCTGTGTGCTATTCAAAAGTTACAGTTGTAAATTGAAGTAAAATTTTTAATAAAAATCAAAGCATGGATAAAAATGGGGAATGAGATGTAGGAAATTATTAGTTTATCTAGTATCACTGTAGTATAGTGCACATAGAGGATTACACGGGCTTTTTTAGGTACACTTATAATCTTTTAACTTCGCAGGCTATATTATACAGTGTACTTATGGAAGATGATTATAGTAGCTGGATAGGATTTCCAAAATCTAGTAAAGAATATGTACGAGGGATAAAGGCATTTATGGAAAATTCATTTCCAATTCATGCTAAAGGAGAAGAAATGAAGTGCCCCTGCAAAGTATGTGTCAACCGTTATTGGCACACTCAAACAGTTATCTATGATCATCTCATATGTAGTGGCCCTTCTCCATTACATATGAAATGGATTTGCGAGGTATCACATACCAAAATAGACGGTAGTACTGACTTGATGGATTCGGGGATGGGGATTGATTTCGAAGATAATTTAGGTGAAATGTTCAATTGTACGGGTAAAAAGTTTCGAGATTTAGAAAATGACTATGAAAGTCTAACAAATGCAGAGGCTAGAAAGTTTTATGGCCATGTTAGGGAGGGTAAACAACCACTATACCCCGGATCAACTAAATTCTCTCGGTTAAGTTTCCTGATCAAACTTTATCATTTAAAGTGTGCTCATGGAATTTCCGAGTCTGCCTTTGGGGAATTGCTGGAGTTAATAAGAGACGCCTTTCCTGATGCCCAAATACCTTTGTCTTTGAATGCTGCAAAAAATATGATCAAGGATTTAGGCTTACATTATGAAAAAATACATGCATGCCGAAATAATTGCATGTTGTACTGGGGCGAAAATAAAGACAAAGAAAAATGCGACAATTGTGGTGTTTCTAGGTGGGTGTTACCGGAAAAAAAAGGCAATGATGCTAGTGATCCGGGGCAGGTTGTACACAAAGTGCCAGCTAATGTGATGAGGTACTTCCCTCTAAAGCCGAGATTGCAGAGGCTATACATGTGCAAGGAATATTCGAAACTAATGAAATGGCACGATATGGGACGTCAACAGGATGGAAAAGTAAGACATCCGGTTGATACAGAGGCTTGGAAGATGATAGATGCTGACTATCCTGATTTTTCATTAGAAAATCGGAATGTTAGTTTAGGAGTAGCCTCAGATGGATTCAACCCCTATCGTTCAATGAACCTAAGTCACAGTACCTGGCCAATTGTATTGGTCAATTACAACCTCCCACCTTGGCTATGCATGAAACAAGAAAATCTAATTCTTTCGACACTAATATCTGGTCCAGATTCACCAAAGAATAGTATTGATGTGTTCATGCAACCTTTAATTGCCGAGTTAAAAGAATTATGGGAGGTCGGCGTTAATACTTATGATGCCTTGGCTGATGAAGATTTTAATTTACGTGCTAGAGTGCTATGGACTATTAGCGATTTCCCGGGATATGCTATGTTGTCCGGCTGGAGCACAAAAGGCAAACTAGGGTGTCCTGTCTGCCATTATGAAACTTCATCACTTTATTTGAAGCATAGCAAGAAAATGTGCTATATGAACCACCGAAAGTTTCTTCCTTCTGCACACAAGTGGAGAATGGATACTAAAAGGTTTAATGGCGTAATTGAAATGGGGCAGTGTCCTTCAGTTTTAACGGGAACTGGCATTGAGGAGTTGTTGTCTGGGTATGTAAACCAATTCGGCCTGCAGAATAAAAAGGCAAAGAGTAAAACTGAGGGCCCTTTTAAAAAGAAGTCAATTTTTTTTGATTTACCTTATTGGAAGCATAATCCACTTCGACATAACCTTGACGCCATGCACATAGAAAAAAATGTTTGCGATAACATATTGGGCACTTTACTCAATATAAGTGGCAAGACAAAAGATCATGTTGCCGCTCGTAAAGATTTACAAGAAATGGGAATTAGAAAACCCCTCCATCCTGTTCTATCAGAAGATGGAGCACACCATGAAATACGAGCAGCAATCTTTGACTTGTCGAACAAAGAGAAGGAGATCTTTTGTTCAGTGTTGGAAAACACTAAACTACCGTACGGTTGTGCCTCCAACATAGGGCGATATGTGCACACAAAGGAGAGGAAAGTAGTGGGGTATAAGAGCCATGATGCTCATTTCATACTGCACTACTTGTTGCAGTTTGCCATCAAAAAAACTACAAAGGCTGAGGTTGCTATACCTTTGATGAAATTGAGTGCCTGCCTTAGAGCTCTATGGAGCAAGGTTATCGATTTGGAGGAGCTTGAGAAGTTGGAAACTGAAATCGTCGAGGTACTTTGCCAATTTGAGATGATTTTTCCATCAGCTTTCTTCGACATAATGGTGCACTTGCTTGTTCATCTAACTAGAGAAGTTAGACTTGGGGGACCTCAGCACCTTCGAAACATGTTCCCAATAGAGCGTTATCTTGCAAAATTGAAATCATACGTTCGTAATAGAAGTAAGCCGGAAGGTTCTATTGCAGAAGGTTACATAGCTGAAGAATGTGTAACATTTTGTTCAAGATTTTTGGCTGCTGATGAAACAACAAAAAACAACATGTGCTCAACAGTTTTCGAAAGAGGGCCAACACAAGCTGAATATCATATCGGAACGAGAAGGAATAAAGATGGAACTATTATTCATTTGGAAGATGTTGATTGGAAGGCAAGTCATCGCTATGTTTTGTTCAATACTGGTAACAAAGAAGTAGAGAGGCTCCTCGAGTAAGTTTAATAAGCTCTAATGTAAATAATTTTAATTCATAATTCAAGAACTTTTTCTTTTCTGCACTGTTTTAACTTAGTATAATTTTAGGGAACATCAAGCCTTGGTGGACAGCCATGAAAATACGAACAGATACAAGAGGGCACGAAGACAGACGGCAGAATTCTGGGACTGGTTACGAGAAGAGGTTAGGAAAATGGTGGAGGTTTCATCTGACTTGGGGGTGTTTGCGTTGGGGCCTAATCGAACAGCTAGAAGGTTTACTGGTTATGTTGTTAATGGCTATCGATTCCACACAAGTGATAGAGATTCTCGATGCACAACACAAAACAGTGGTGTATATTTGACTACACAAACAACTAGTTTCTCTAGTTCTAGAGACGAGAACCCTATAGTTGGGGATGTCAGCTACTACGGATCGATAGAAGATATCATAGGAATTAGCACATGATAACAAAGTAATCCGTGCTTCGGTAACTGACCCACACAATCAGGGTGCCAACAGTAGTGCAGAAGTTGGAGAGAAGTTGGTATGATTCCTAAATTAACTAGTACATTTATGAATATTTCCCCTTTTATTTTGATATTATAATTACGGCCCCATGGTTAAGTTAAATTGGATTAAATTTTGATTATAGGATAAATTTATAATTTAATTAGATGTGGACATGTTCTTAAATCCAATTTTAAAATGGGACATGTTAGAACCCCCCCTTTTTTAAATAATGTATATGTCCTTGTCGATATCATCATTATAACTAGCAATTATTTAATTGTCTGATTAGTTATGATATTCAGATTATTACAAACCAATCCGCATTTATATAACTTTAAATAATTCACTGTGAACAACCCGAAAAAACTAATAAAATAGAGCTCGCAGACACAATAATTTAGTTGTTCATGTCAAGTGCCATCAAACATTTTTGTGCTTTAATTCTTCAGAAATCAGATGCATGTCTATTTTTTGCTGGTATTTGCTTGAATTTAGATATTCAATTTCAGAACCGCATTAATATTGCCTTCATTGACTTCCCGTACACACTTGGATTGTGTCTACTAAATAGTAATGACTACCTAGTTGTTTGTTCATAAATCCTTTGATTGAATGTTAGTGCTTAGGCATTTTTTAAATAGTTGATGTACAATTTTTCTTAAGTAAATCAATAGTTATGTGGTAACTTTGAGCTAGATAACCTTGTCTTTTTCTTTTGTGCTCTATAATAGAAAAAGACTGATCCTAATCTCGCCTCGCCATCACAAGCTGAAATTTATTTGGAATCTCATGAACAAGATGGCCGAACATACAAGACTACGGCTGCTCCGCAAAAAAGAAACGTAAGGACTTTACTTTTTTTATGGAGGTTAAATGCTGCACGGTAGTTCAATTTGTCTATTTCTTTAAAATTAAGAGATAAAAAATGCTTTGCCAAGTATGTTTTGTTGGTTTAATTTATTTGGTAAAACAAATAACATAAGAGACTTAGCGGAAATAAAAGGCTGTTAAGTATTAGTATAGGCCACCTTAATGCAAACCTTGTTAGTAGTTGTGTAGTTGTGTAGCACAATTCTATGGTAAAATTGATTAATATTTAACAACATTTTTCTTGTAGAGAAAGAACAAGAAAGCGATGGAATCAGATTCGGCTCCTGCAGACACTTATTTGGAAGATTTGACTGCAAAGATCAGGGGAGAACTTGAGGCTGAACTGGAAGAAAAGGTTTCCAAGAAAGTGCAGGATAACTTGTCAGTTATTCTCAAAAAGATCGCAGCAGCTAATCCAGGCTTGAATCTGGACATTGGAGAAGTTGATGCTAATATTTCAAGCGAGGATGATGAAAATGGTACACCAATGACTATCGGGACTGCTGGGACTTCCAAGACTGCCCGGACTTCTTCTTAGATATTTCTCTTTACAAGCATTAGCTTGAGTTAATAGTATGGACAGTTATGTTATTTAGACTTTTGAATTATTGGTTTATAACTTTTGGTACTCACTGTAATTGGTGGTGGATGGTGTTTATTTGGTTTGGTTAGAGTTGGAATTTGGGGATTGTTTGGTGTTCTTGTTAGTATGATTTTGGTGGAGTGATGTAGTGAATCGTACTATAATTTTGGCGAAGTGGTTATTATGTTGGCGGAGTTGGTGTTCTGAATGCTGTAAGACTAGTTTGTTGGGGAAATATGTTTTGGTATAGTTGAATTGTTATTTTGTTAATGGCAGTAATGTGTTTATCAAAACTACATTTCAAAATGTTATCTATTAGTGTTACAATAGCTATATTTATCACTGTTACAAAATCTAAATTTGTGTTTCTTTTGCCAAAATACAGTGTTACATTAGATTTGTTTACTGTTACGTCAGTAATAAAAGTGGGCCCACATGTGGGTCTCACATGGCAGTGGGTACCACTGATTAGCCAATCTATGTGGCAGTCCACGTGGCAGTCCATGTGGCATTGCTCGCCACGTGTCAGTGGGTCCCTCTATATGACGTGGCTGCCTACGTGGCAATCCAGTCAGGTGGGTCCCATATGATTTTTTCAAATGCTAAGGTAACACTGAATTACCGTTACGTTTGATTTATCTAGTGTTATCCTATCTCCCTAAGGTAATGTTTTTATTTGTGTTACGGTTGATAATCAAAACATTACATTAGATAGCAATGGCAACATTTGCGGATGAAATGGTTATTTGGCGTTACAATAGGCCTATTGCAACATAAAACGGGCCTAAGGTGACGTAAAATGAGTGTCTTATTAGCCCATCTATGGCGTAGTGACTGGTCATTTCCTTGTCAGATGTTTTACCAGCTTGCGATGGTTCATTCTCTGTTGCAGCGGTGACATTAGCTCGCGAATGAGTTCTTGGTCCAAGGGGGACATGGTTCTTTTTCTTCCCATTCTTCGTTCTCTACAATTATTAGGATTGCAAATATAATGTGAGGCCAAAGCAATAAAGAGTATAAAATAAAAACAAAATATATAGGAAACTTGATATAGTGATAAACAAAATATCAGGTCTTAAACTAATAAAAAACACAATTTACACTCTTGAGAAACAAGGAAGGAAGGCCAAAGTAATGAAAACTGTAAAAGAAATCCATACCTCAGATGAATCATCACTATCATGTTCGTCCTCACTTTCCGGATTATAATCATCATCATCCGGAGAGGCTTTGTCTTTTTCTTTGGATTTCTCAATAACTGTTGCTGATCGAGCTCTCAAATCAATCACTAATTTTTTGATCCCAAGTTCTTCCAACCTTCTATCATTTTCCTTCATTCGATTAAGTCTTTCTTGCTCACTTGCTGGTAGCGGTGGGGGGGGGGCACCTGCAATAATTATAAATCAGCACTGTTATTAGTGTAGCTCAACTATGCATTGTACTTTCTTTCTAAAAATTTGGAAGGAGTGTTTAAGTGAATATTACAAGTGTTACAGTCCAGGTTAGAAGAAAAAAAAGAGGAACATTGACAAGGATACCTCGATGTCAGGTATAGCAAGTTCAAGGGGACATCTTACTTGGCGTGCATCACCTTGTAGCTGATCTTTCATTTTCTCATTATTTTGCAAAGTACGGGGTCTTTTTCTTTTGATTTCGGTTAGTGGTGGTGGGGGCAACTACAATAATTTATGAAGACAAGGTCAGTGATTAAATTGACATAACACAACACAAAATTTCAATTTTGCAAGATAACGCTCTATTGGGAACATGTTTCGAAGGTGCTGAGGTCCCCCAAGTCTAACTTCTCTAGTTAGATGAACAAGCAAGTGCACCATTATGTCGAAGAAAGCTGATGGAAAAATCATCTCAAATTGGCAAAGTACCTCGACGATTTCAGTTTCCAACTTCTCAAGCTCCTCCAAATCGATAACCTTGCTCCATAGAGCTCTAAGGCAGGCACTCAATTTCATCAAAGGTACAGCAACCTCAGCCTTTGTAGTTTTTTTGATGGCAAACTGCAACAAGTAGTGTAGTATGAAATGAGCATCATGGCTCTTATACCCCACTACTTTCCTGTCCTTTGTGTGCACATATCACCCTATGTTGGAGGCACAACCGTACGGCAGTTTAGTGTTTTCCAACACTGAACAAAAGATCTCCTTCTCTTTGTTCGACAAGTCAAAGATTGATGCTCGTATTTTATGGTGTGCTCCATCTTCTGATAGAACAGGATGGAGGGGTTTTCTAATTCCCATTTCTTGTAAATCTTTACGAGCGGCAACATGATCTTTTGTCTTGCCACTTATATTGAGTAAAGTGCCCAATATGTTATCGCAAACATTTTTTTCTATGTGCATGGCGTCAAGGTTATGTCGAAGTGGATTATGCTTCCAATAAGGTAAATAAAAAAAATTGACTTCTTTTTAAAAGGGCCCTCAGTTTTACTCTTTACCTTTTTGTTCTGTAGGCCGAATTGGTTTACATACCCAGACAACAACTCCTCAATGTCAGTTCCCGTTAAAACTGAAGGACACTGCCCCATTTCAATTGCGCCATTAAACCTTTTAGTATCCATTCTCCACTTGTGTGCAGAAGGAAGAAACTTTCGGTGGTTCATATAGCACATTTTCTTGGTATGCTTCAAATAAAGTGATGAAGTTTCATAATGGCAGACAGGACACCCTAGTTTGCCTTTTATGCTCCAGCCGGACAACATAGCATATCCCGGGAAATCGCTAATAGTCCATAGCACTCTAGCACGTAAATTAAAATCTTCATCAGCCAAGGCATCATAAGTATTAACGCCGACCTCCCATAATTCTTTTAACTCGGCAATTAAAGGTTGCATGAACACATCAATACTATTCTTTGGTGAATCTGGACCAGATATTAGTGTCGAAAGAATTAGATTTTCTTGTTTCATGCATAGCCAAGGTGGGAGGTTGTAATTGACCAATACAATTGGCCAGGTACTGTGACTTAGGTTCATTGAACGATAGGGGTTGAATCCATCTGAGGCTACTCCTAAACTAACATTCCGATTTTCTAATGAAAAATCAGGATAGTCAGCATCTATCGTCTTCCAAGCCTCTGTATCAGCCGGATGTCTTACTTTTCCATCCTGTTGACGTCCCATATCGTGCCATTTCATTAGTTTCGAATATTCCTTGCACATGTATAGCCTCTGCAATCTCGGCTTTAAAGGGAAGTACCTCATCACATTAGCTGGCACATTGTGTATAACCTGCCCCAGATCACTAGCATCATTGCCTTTTTTTCCGGTAACACCCACCTAGAAACACCACAATTGTCACATTTTTCTTTGTCTTTATTTTCTCCCCAGTACAACATGCAATTATTTCGGCATGCATGTATTTTTTCATAATGTAAGCCTAAATCCTTGATCATATTTTTTGCAGCATTCAAAGACAAAGGTATTTGGGCATCAGGAAAGGCGTCTCTTATTAACTCCAGCAATTCCCCAAAGGCAGACTCGGAAATTCCATGAGCACACTTTAAATGATAAAGTTTGATCAGGAAACTTAACCGAGAGAATTTAGTGGATCCGGGGTATAGTGGTTGTTTACCCTCCCTAACAAGGCCATAAAACTTTCTAGCCTCTGCATTTGTTAGACTTTCATAGTCATTTTCTAAATCTCGAAACTTTTTACCCGTACAATTGAACATTTCACCTAAATTATCTTCGAAATCCATCCCCGTCCCTGAATCCATGAAGTCAGTACTACCGTCTACTTTGGTATATGATACCTCGCAAATCCATTTCATATGTAGTGGAGAAGGGCCACTACATATGAGATGATCATAGATAACTGTTTGAGTGTGCCAATAACAGTTGACACATACTTTGCAGGGGCACTTCATTTCTTCTCCTTTAGCATGAATTGGAAATGAATTTTCCATAAATGCCTTTATCCCTCGTACATATTCTTTACTAGATTTTGGAAATCCTATCCAGCTACTATAATCATCTTCCATAAGTACACTGTATAATATAGCCTGCGAAGTTAAAAGATTATAAGTCTACCCAAAAAAGCCCGTGTAATCCTCTCTGTGCACTATACTGCAGTGATACTAGATAAACTAATAATTTCCTACATCTCATTCCCCATTTTTATCCATGCTTTGATTTTTATTAAATTTTTTACTTCAATTTACAACTGTAACTTTTGAATAACACACAGGGAATAAATGTTAGAATGTAAAAGATCAATAGTCAAAGACTTGTATAGCACATAAAATCAGTTTGAGATTAGATTAATGTCTTAAGTATTCGAATAATATATATTTATTTAATTGTACAAGGAACTAAGGAAGGCCCAGTACTGCTAAGAGACGATAAAAACAAGACACAGTAACCAAATGGCAAACAGAGTTAAGCCTTGCATTTGGACATTAAATAACAAAAAACAGCGAATAAGCAACATAATTTCATCAATTCATCTCGGCACGTAATCACATCAAGAAATGCAATAACCATAATTACAAGAATCTAAAATAATAAAACTCAAAGAGAGAGAGAGAGAGAGAGAGAGAGAGAGAGAGAGAGACAGAGAGAGAGACAGAGAGAGGGGGGAGATGACCACAAACACATATTACATTCATATTAAACACAAACTCTAAACGTATTACACATATTACACATATTAAACACAGACACATATTAAACATATTAAATAAGCAGGGATAAATACATAAAATCAAAATTAAAGTTCAATTAGAGGTTACCTTGGTCCAAAATCGAAACCACAAAGCAGCTCTGAACCCTAATTGCTAGCTCCAACCGAAACCCTAAAATTCCCAAACCCTAATTGCACGCCCTAACTCCGTTGCAGAGAACCCGAACCACCGAAATGTTGCTGAGAACCACCTAATTGCTGCTGAATCCACCGAAATGAGAGCGGCTGAGGTGAGGCAGAGGTGAGAGTGCGGCTGAGGTGAGGTGAGAGTTAGGGAGAGTGAGATGGGTGAGAGTTAGGGAGAGTGAGATGGGTGAGAGTTAGGGAGTGTTGGTGAGAGGTGAGTGAGTGAGCGAGGTGGGAGGCTGAGGTGAGTGAGCGAGGTCGAGAGAGAGTGATGTTTCTGAGAGAGAGTCTGAGAGAGAGTGATGTTTTTGGGGGGAAATTTCGCCGCCCATATTTTCACTACACCTTTTGCATGATTTTCATTTTATTTCATTTTTTCATTTTTTTCATTTTTTCGTAAATTTTAGAAAAAACGATATTTTAATGTCCCGATCCGACCATGATCCGGGTATTATATTTTTTGATTATTTTTTCCCAATGTTAGGAAGGCGGTTTACTAATATCCGTACGGTTGGATCGTCGAGAAAACCGATTAAAAAAATCGAACGACGGATATGTGGGTCGAACCGTTAAATGAATCTTATCCTTACATATGAACCCTATTACGATCCGACCATGATCCGGACATTATATTTTTTGATTATTTTTTCCCAATGTTAGGAAGGCGGTTTAATAACATCCGTACGGTTGGATCGTCGAGAAAACCGATTAAAAAAATCGAACGACGGATATGTGGGTCGAACCGTTAAATGAATCTTATCCTGACATATGAACCCTATTACGATCCGACAATGATCCGGGCATTATATTTTTTGATTATTTTTTCCCAATGTTAGGAAGGCGGTTTAATAACATCCGTACGGTTGGATCGTCGAGAAAACCGATTAAAAAAATCGAACGACGGATATGTGGGTCGAACCGTTAAATGAATCATATCCTGACATATGAACCCTATTACGATCCGACCATGATCCGGGCATTATATTTTTTGATTATTTTTTCCCAATGTTAGGAAGGCAGTTTAATAACATCCGTACGGTTGGATCGTCGAGAAAACCGATTAAAAAAATCGAACGACGGATATGTGGGTCGAACCGTTAAATGAATCCTATCGTGACATATGAACCCTATTACGTTCCGACCATGATCCGGGCATTATATTTTTTGATTATTTTTTCCCAATGTTAGGAAGGCAGTTTAATAACATCTGTACGGTTGGATCGTCGAGAAAACCGATTAAAAAAATCGAACGACGGATATGTGGGTCGAACCGTTAAATGAATCATATGCTGACATATGAACCCTATTACGATCCGACCACGATCCGGGCATTATTTTTTTTGATTATTTTTCCCAATGTTAGGAAGGCAGTTTAATAACATCCGTACGGTTGGATCGTCGAGAAAACCGATTAAAAAAATCGAACGACGGATATGTGGGTCGAACCGTTAAATGAATCATATCCTGACATATGAACCCTATTACGATCCGACCACAATCCGGGCATTATATTTTTTGATTATTTATTTATTTATTAATTTATTTATTTATTTAATTATTTATTAAATAATTAAATAAATGGATAATATGGGGCCCACATGTGGGGCCCACACGTGGGGCCCACAAGTGGAGCCCACATGTGGGGCCCACAAGTGGAGCCCACATGTGGGCTTACTTTTCCATTATTTATTTATTTAATTATTTAAATAATTATTTATTAAATAATTAAATAATTGGATAATGTGGGGCCTACATGTGTGGCCCACAACTGGAGCCCACTTCTTTATTATTTATTTATTTAATTATTATTTATTTAAATATTTAAATAATTAAATAATTGTTTAATATGGGGCCCACATGTGGGGCCCACAAGTGGAGCCCACATGCGGGGCCCACAAGTGGAGCCCACATGTGGGGCCCACAAGGGGAGCCCACATGTGGGGCCCACTTCTCCATTATTTATTTATTTAATTATTTAAATAATTATTTATTAAATAATTAAATAATTAGATAATGTAGGGCCTAAATGTGGGGACCACAAGTGGAGCCCACTTCTTTATTATTTATTTATTTAATTATTTAAATAATTATTTATTAAATAATTAAATAGTTGTTTAATATGGGGCCCACATGTGGGGACCACAAGTGCAGCCCACATGTGGGGCCCACAAGGGGATCCCACATGTGGGGCCCACAAGGGGATCCCACATGTGGGGCCCACAAGGGGATCCCACATGTGGGGCCCACTTCTCCATTATTTATTTATTTAATTATTAATTATTTAATTATTTAATTAATTATTTATTAAATAATTAAATAATTAATTATTTGATGACGTGGCGGTGCACACGTGGCACTGTTGAGAAAATGTAACAGTAGCGTTGTAACAGAAAAGTTAACGTAACGCTTTGCTGACGTGGCAGTGCCACATGGCAGTGTGGGCCCACATGGGGGTCCACCTGTTAGTGTGGGACCCACTTTCTTTAACAAGTTTTAGTGGGGCCCACATGTGGGACCCACTTTTGCTGACGTGTATACTGTGGGGCCCAAAAAAATAATAAATTAATTAAATATTATTATAATGATAAAGCAAAGCGTTACGTCATGTCAGCACTATTGTAGCATTAGCTTTCTACTGCAACACAAGCCCTCTAACGTAACAGTAACTTTACATGTAAAGTAACGCTATTTCGTTAGTGTTACAATAGGTCAAAAAAGTCTGTCTAATGTAACGCAAAACATGCATTACATTAGAAAAGTGTCTTATTTGCCCATCTATGGCGTTGTGTATATGAGTAGTACTTGGCTAAGGTTATAGGCTTTGACAAAGGCCATGCTACTTATTCAAAGATACATATCCAATATATCACACACAATAATTCACACTTCATAACAAGAAAGAAACCAACACAAAAACACTTCCCCCTTCAAGAAAAGCTCCATTCAGATTTTTAAAGGAAAAAAAGAAACCAAAATCCAAAGCTCCACTTCTAGCCATAGATAAATGCTACAAATAATTACCAAGCTTCCTCATAATTAAACTAAGTTAAGATAAATCTTTTTAGCATTTTATTTAGGTTTTTATAGATAAATAAAATGATGAAAGTGATGATGAAAAGTGTCAATATTGACTTTTAGTGTTTTCTTGAATTTCTTAGAAAGATCTAGGTTTCATAATCACAGCAAGGACTCACCAAACATCATCCATCAAGAAGAGAACCTCCCAAGCTACCAATAAAGGTAGAAACCTTCAATTCAAACATTGTTTAAGCTTTATGTTTGAAGAAAAGTAAGGATCTCGGATGTTAGCATAGTTTTGATGGTTGTTTTATTGATTTCTTGAATATTAGTTAGTTAGATACCAAGATTGATGTTGTGGCCTCAAGAATTTGATGTTCTTCAGATGATTAAGTATTTAAGATGTTGGATTGATGATTGTTCGATGATAATTAGTAGATTAGAGATAAAACAAAACCGGAATCGTAAACGTAACGAGGTTTTAACAATCAAATCACGATATTGAGATTTCTGCAAAGATACAAAAAGTGTAAACTGTGTTTTATTGATAATAATACTTCATAATGATAGAGCATGTTGTAATGATCGTTTAGGCACTTAAATCGCTTGATTTTGATTTACGGTTCAAAAGTTAGGTTCATTTTAGTGAAAATGATTTACGCGACAAATGCTGCTACGAATTACGAACTTTGGAAGTATAAACGATCGACATAAAATTATTCTAAAATCATGAAAATTTTACAGAGAGTAAGATATGAAAAAATGCTTCCATGAAAATTTCAAGTGACAATATGGATTTTTCAATTTTATAAAAATTTCGGTGCCGAGATCACGCGAGTAGAAATCCTTAAGAATCGCGAGAGGAGCCGAATGGTAGAAGCAAATAAGGATAATGGGAATAATAGATTGTGGAATGAAAATGAAGCTAATGAATAATCGTACTTTATTAAAATGATGAGTCTAAAGAGAGTCATGTAAATTGATTGTAAGCATTGCATATTTACCAAGTAACGATAAATACTATTAAAAGCTAACAAAAAATAATGGTCTTGATTATAGAGTATCGGACTAACTCAAGGGTGCCCTCCACCTCAAATCACCTAGGAAAGTTTACGAACCCTACTCCATATACTGCTGTATTGTGAAGATTATTTTACTTTCTTTCCTACAATTATTATGTTTGCCATGATAGTAAAATACGAGCCTTTACGTATTGATAATGATTGAGATTAGATGTGCATATACCGTAGTATATATTAAATGTTATTGTATAGCGTGATGTATAAGTTATAAAACCGAGAACCGGTCAGCTTTTATAAAGTATAAACCCGGGAATCATCCCACATATATTTTGGACAATTAAGAATCCATAATTATTTATTCCAAGGGACTCGATGTCCTTTTGCGAAGTATTAATTACCTCAAATTTATTTTAAACGATTTCCAAAGATCATATTCCCTCAACTATATTAAATTACTCGAACAAATAATATTATTTCACATATTCATTTAAGAAGGGAGAAGTATTCTATAGCATTTATTTTATTTTAAAACTAATTATTTAATATTCATTAAATATTAATTTATTTACCTAAACATAATTAATTGAGGAATATTATTTTAAAATATCCTTTTTAAAATAGAAGTATTCGAGGTTTAATTATCTAATAATTATTTTTTATTATACAATATTTATTAAATGAAATATATGTTTTAAAAATTATAAAACCTATTTTAAAAGTATTTGTTGAGTTTCAAAAAATCATAGTAATAATTTTGAATATACAAAAAATGTTATCTCGTAATATTTTAAATATCTTGACTATAGTGTCAAGAGATACTCCCCCGTTATCTGTTTATCTGTTGACAACGATCAACTCGTATTATCATAATATTTCCTCCAAAAATTCTTGGAAGTATGTATATGTATATATATACAGATATATATATATACATATATATGTATATATATAGGTGTATACCTATCAACAAGCCAAATGTTTGGGGACCAATATAAGCTCCAGATATATGATACGATTCTTAAAGGAAAAGGAGGGGTAGACTCTAGTACTTTGTGGACTGGGAAGACTACTATTTACTACCGCATGAGAGTGATGGACGCAAAATCGTGTCTTGAGAAGGACAGACACGAAGTTTGTACCTGAGAGGGATGGACACATAAAAGGCCCGAATGTGGCCAAGGTGATAGCCGATTATAACAAAGGGAATCACCCTTCTATATGTAGAGAATAATAATACTATTTTGTTGTACTACTGATCATCGTATAGTAGGGCTCTTGTGAATATCCTATTCTTCCAAATTAGAATTAAGATGCAATACCGTAACTCAAACCTAGGTGATAGGTTTATAATTAAGGTATTTGCAGACTAATAAGTCAATCAAAGAATTCTTTTGAAAAAAGGTGTGTATCACCAAGAAAAATTACTTTAATTAAACTTATATCCATATATGGTTTTAGATATAAATTCTTGTACAGTATTTTCATACTATCAATTATTATGTTAGGCAATATATCTCACACATGTTTTCTTAAAATGACACAACACAATAGTGAACCAAAATGCCGCTCGGAAAGCTAATTGCCCGAAATCGAGGAGATGGAAATCTTTTTTTGTATGTTATTTTTGGTGCAATGCCACATGTAGATCACATGAGTTGATTAGTTTAATTTATTTTTCGCCCGACTTATATACAAGTATGACTTGTGTAACGTAAAAATGAAGAAACACATATTTGGTCGCGGTCTAACCTAAAGTAAAGGTTATGCATGGGGTAAGACATAATTACTTTTGGTCTGTAATAACTATACCTTGTAGATTTGATAACTCTAGTAATATTTTGTTTAGTTCCAAGACAATAACCTGTAAGTGTGTATGTGTGTGTGTGTGTTAATAAGTGTAGGATTGTAGATGTGTGAGTAATTGTAATTTTGTGCAAATATAAGTATTTAAACACGATTCAAGATAACGTGGCTTCCTAAATCCCCGATCCCGGATTTGGGGGGGTCACAATTTATAGGTTCTATTAACCAAGATGGAAATAAAAGATGTACAAGTAATTGGCTTTGGATTTGTCCTTTTGCAGTTAGACGGATAATTACGAAATTTACTATTTGTCGATTTATAATCCCACGAATCATTTAAGATGTTAGTGGGGATTATACGATACTTTTCGTCTAATTTTATAGTGAGTATTATGTTCATGTTCGGAGCTACCAGAATTCCTGGGAGAATAATGTAACATTCTTATAATTAGTCTTGTTTACTTTTACTTCTTGTAGTTTCCCTATTTACTTTTTTATGTTATTATTTCATTTCTAAATTGTAGTCTCATTTACAAAAAATATTATTGGTTAAGAAAGGGACCATTCTAATTGTGATGACTGTTATAGTCAACTACATAATGGGTGTGTTCGTGAAATATTATTTTTAAGTAAGGAGTAGTTTTTTTATTACAATTATATCTCTATTATTTTATTTTCTCTCATGTAAACTGAGTGTTAAGCTCATCATATTGATATCTAGAACACGTTTTAATTTGTGTTCTATTCTTACACTAAGGGTTGTTCATGTATAATTTATCATCTGACAATAGTGAAAATTAATTAAATGGTAATCATTAACTTGCTTAACTAATTCCAATATAAATGATTTCTTTATGGCACCGAATACAGATGGATATGAGGTCAATCCATAGCCTTGGAATGAATCCTCGACGACGATCCCCGAACATATGACTATTCTTAGGACCTGCATTGATCCCCAACAAACTTGATCCCTGTCCTGGACCAAAAACTTTGGATACTTGTTCAAAATCAGAGATTTTGTTTTTTAAATTAAGTATTATATAATTTATTTATGAAATCATAATATATAGACTATATATATAGATTGATAACTTACTTATTTAAATAATATTCAAGGTTGTTTTTTAAAAGTTTATATACATAGTACAGGTACATAGAATATGAAAAGATTTATTGATTAGAATTAATAGAAATATTCTAAACCTATAAAATATATATAAGTTTCATATATATTTTTAACAGTTTATATAATAGATAAATATAGTTTGTTAATTATATATATGGGGATTTCGTATTGGGGAACACAAAACAATGAATTTCTGGGTAAGGTGAGACAGTAATCTCAGTCCCATTCTAAAGGACCCCCAAAACCATATAATTCCAGCCCCTTCTTAGTGGTGATCCGATCGGGATAGACTTTTATCGGCCTACATAATATATTAAGAATGGCCAACAGAAAATCAGGGATTATTATATAATGGGAGCTAGAGTATGAATGGAAATTTTTTTTAGCAAAATATTATAGACCTACAACCTAGTTACATGGAAAATAGAACATGACATTGTTATGGTCCACATACAATAAGGCATTCGGACCAGATCATGCAAATTTGGAAGTTCCTACAATCTAATGTCAACCTCATTAAAATTGCAACAAATAAAATAGTTAATATTTATTTATTTATTGATATCTCTAGCTAAATTAGGAGATTGAGGTCTTGTTCCGAGGTGGAGTTCCAAATCTATGTCTGATCAATGTGCCAAAGTCAGCTGTTGTCCATTTGGAGCAGTATTATATGTGGTTTGATGGTTTGGCATAGTGGAAGAGGTTCCTGCATCAAACACATTGGTGAGTGGGGGAAGAGGCTGGTCAAGTCTCACATGTTGTTGGTGATTGGCCTCCAATTGATTCTGCTGATGTGTGAATTATGCAAGCTGAACCCTTATCCCAAAATTGCTGAATTAGCACACCAATTTTGCCATGGTTGTGAACCCTTACCTTGTAGCTTTGTACAACTTCCATGTTTATGCATGTTTCTTCTTCATCACCAATCTAATCCTACAACATATATGCAAAACTAAATTAACAAGCAACCAGTATTATTATTTGAAATATCTTGGTGGTTGAAGCTTAGACCATTTTATTTATTTCTTCGATTAAATGAATGGTTTTATTTATTTTCCTGGTCAAGCATAGTCTACCTAGAACCACCGAACATGTGATAGAAAAACAAGCGGTTCGTTAACTACTATGACCCACAAATCTGATTTACAACAAAGCAAGTACATTCACATACACAAAACAAAATTTAACTTATTTTTAGCCATTAAAGGAGAAATTGAATATAGCTAAGCACTAATCTAAACATACAAACACAACCGAGAAGCATTGACATATTAATATAATCTATGAATAGTGTTTTTTATTTGCTATACAGGTTGGAATAAAAAGATATTATTTGAATTAAAATTTAAAAAAAATAAAATTGCCTTAGAACCGAAAGTCGCTTCACATTTTCCAAAAAATCTTATTTCATACTTTTTCAAAGCGGTTGGTCTTATGGGAACCTCGACAAGCCCACCAAGTTCAGCACCTTGCATATTTGCGATTATCTATATGCGGAATTACAAATCAGAAGAGTAGTAAGACAGATAGAAAATTATATAAAACTAATGGATGTACTCATTTAGTGAATAATTTAGATGTGAGAATACCAACAAATAAGGGATGCTTAATAAGAAAAACAAATTGCCCTTGCTAAAGATGTGTTGTGTACAAATATCTATAATACAAATTTCGCAGTCTAAATGTATATATTAAGACTAAAAACTCATAAATTACTAAAATGTGGTTTAATCGACCATATGTATATTATACTTTTGTTTTAAAAAAAGAGGTACTTGTTAATGATACTGGACTCTATGTTGAAAAAAGGCAAATATATAAATAATGGGAAACTATAAGGAAATACTCTTAGTACTAAGTGTTAGAATTCAATCCCATTCTACATGTATGCAGCTAGCTAGGTCAAACATAGCTGAGTTGATAAACACTATACACAGTTTGTAGAAATAAATAAGGAGCAGCCTTATTAGAAAGATTAAAGCTGGGTTTGTAATATAAGTGGTATGAAAACAAGAACTAAGTTCCATTACAGCTAAAAGTATTGAAGTCCCAAGGAGATAATAACCACAGCAGCTTCCCAATGTTTAAGAGCAGGCTGATCATATTTGGATAATAAATATTCTAATGCAAAGCTTAGATCAACTTGTAGCTTACATATGCAGTGAGGTAATCATCTTGAGGTCTTATAAATAGGCTCCTGTATTTGCATTACTAAATATCCAAGTGAAAACCAGAGAAAGAGAATAGAAAAGAGTTGTAGCTCATAGTTAAGAGAAATAGGCTGAAGCCTTATTGTAATAAATTTTAAAGTTGTAGTCTTCGCTGAGTGAAAGAAAAATATACATCCCGTGTGTTCAAGCCAGTTCCAAACAAGCCAATTCCAAACCTTTAACATATTGCACATATGCACACACGTAAACAGTTTATTTAAGATAAAAAGTATCAAACCCAGGCCCATACACGTTTCCAACAAGTGGTATCAGAGCCTAGGTCACGTTTCTGAAAAATTGCGAGCATGATACAACCGCAAATTCCAAAGTTGACGGTGACAAATTACGGGAATTGGAGTATCCAAGTGAAGGTGTTACTCGGTTCTTATGATAATTGGGAAATTATTAAAAATAAATTTAACGAGCCCGCTGATGCAGCACTTCCAAATGCCAAAAAAACGGCGTTAAAGGAGATGCGGAAAAAAATTCAAATGCAAAAACGGAAAAAGAAGCGTGGGAGATTTTGCAAAAATAATTCCAAGGAGTTGAGAAAGTCAAAAAGGTTCGGCTCCAAATACTACGTGCGGAGTTCAAAAATTTGAACATGAAGAGTTCCGAAAATATTGGTGAATTTGTTACGCGTTTGAAAATGGTGACAAATGAGATGAAAAGAAACGGTGAAAGTCTCGATGATATTCGGGTCATGGAAAAATTACTTCGTTCGTTGACAAGAAAATTTGATTATGTTGTTACTTCTATCGAGGAGTCAAAGGACTTGTCCACAATTTCCATTGATGAGCTCGTAGGTACACTTCAAGCCCACGAGCAGCGAATGAACCAGTGTAATGATGCTTATAAATTAATTACCAAAAAAATATTAAATAAATGTAATGGTCATTTTAATAAAAGCAACCGTTTTTTTTGGATTTCATAAAAGCGACCACATATGGTGGAATTTAGTCTCCAAAAAATTAACAGCTTCTACCTTATCCTTTTCCCTGCAATTTTGTCCATATTTTCCTTTTCTCCCATCTCCACTTCCTTTCCTTCAAATTTTCTACCATTTTTCTTCCCTTCAATTTGTCTTGAATCCTGGTTGTGTAAAAACTAAGTTTTTCATTTAGTGCACAATCTTGTATTATAGAACCATCCATAAATACGTGTAACTTTGTTGTGTTATGTATCGAATGCTTGTCATGTTATGAGATAAATGCAAAGATCTGATCTTAAATTTGATGAAACTGCACAGATTATGAACTTACTTTTGTTTTATTTACGTAGGCTGGTACGCCAGAAAGGGTTCTAGAGGAGCATACCAGGCTTTTACTGGAGATGGACGACGAGTGCGACCTTAACCAGAATCTGATTTATTATCCTCTATATGATTAGTATTTAGTTGAACATTCAGTCACCCACGTTTGATAATTGGTTCTTTTAACGAAACTATGGAATATTTATCTTAACCTTGATGTAATATTTTGGTATTGGTGTGATAGTTTTTAACAGATTTGTGGGGAATGAATGTAATTAAATTTTGATGCACTATTATCTTGATTTTATTTAAGCTTGTTCCCCATTTCTTGTGTTTAGCCTTTGTTAATAAATCTGATTTATTTGTAAAAATTCTGGAAAATTGAGAATAAATGGCAGGCTCCTGGCCATTTTTGGTTACAATATTTGACCATATAAAAGCCACTGACTTTGGTGTCTTTAATCTATAAGCGGTAAGTTTAAAATTCAACGAAAATCAAGAGCGGAAGGTTCAAATTTTTACCAAAATGTTGAAGGGAAAAGCTGGAAACTTGACCTGGAATAAAACCAACCGACAATCTGGTCGCCTTTATATAAATTCCACCGCTGAAAAGAATCTCGACCAGTCCACCAATTTTGGTTGTTTATAGCTAAAAACAACCGATTTTTGACTGGTGGCTTTTAGCCTATTCTCTTTTGTGTGTATAAAAAAAGCATGAATTTAACCTACAAATTAATACATAGTTTACTATGTTACCTTGCGGTGAAGTGACACTTAAATTGTGAAGTCGTTATACCATTTCCTAATGAAATTAACTTCATACAACTGAAACATGTAAGTGAAATCAACAGAGACCCCAAATTCTAAAACCCAATTGTAGCCCTTGTTGTGCAAGAAATATTGTATATAACAAGACTAAGTCATATTGACAACGCTAAGGATAAGTTGTATAATAATCTAAATATGTATTATGTGATTGTATTCCTAGAGTCTATAAATTTTTTAAGTAGATTAGACTAGAAGATTTTTATGTGAACAGTCTTCAAACTAAGGAGTAAACTCTGTGAGAAGATCAAATCGAGATCATTCCTCATAGAGAAGTGTAGCATATTAGATTTGAATAATGCTATTCTAGGAAAAATATTCTAAGTCAGATATCGATAGGTTAGAGATCAATGGATCTCGAGAAGTCTTTCGAGAAGTCTAAAATGATTTAAAAAGAAGTCCCAAAAGATATCGATAAGTAAATATGCACGTAGAGATATCAAATAACATATCTCTTAAAAATATTAAAAACAATAATACTTAGCTAGATTGCCACACTTAAGAATATTAAAAATATTAAATTAAACTGGGGTATACCATCAATTTCTTAATATTCACCTCACATCTTCAAATTTTAAAAAGTTATGGATAAAAAGCAGGAAAAAGATTTGGCGGTAAATGACACTACTTAATCAGATAAAATTGCTAAACATAAAAGTGGGAGGCGGGGTATATGAAATGATACAAAACATAAAATGAATTCATAACTGAAATAAATTGAAAATAAAGTAAAATGTGCACCTTTGATACTTAATGAAATTCTAATATATGAAGAAAAGCAAAAGTTTGATAGTCGATTATAGAAAAGAATATATATATATATATATGTAGAGAGGGGGAGAGTGAAGTTCTATGGAGTCCACCTTTTAATTGGAGTCCTCGGAGTCCATCTATGTCTACCAAATAAAATATTTTCTAAAACGTGTTATCTTGCAAAACATATTTCACAAATATCATTATTTCAATAAAATCATGCAAACTAAGCATGTTTAGTAGAATAATATATCATTATTACAAGTACAATATGTATGTTGTGTAAGATGAACATTTAGGTTGTGCAAACTAAGCATGTTTGGTACAATAATATATTTTACAATGTTATACTTGTAAAATCTATGCAATCTCCAATATTTTCAATAAAATTGTGATATTTCTAGAATACCAATCAAAAAATAATACGTTCTGCAACAATTTAAGCTATATTTTACTTGCAAAATATATATGGACTCCAAGCACTCCAATAAAATAGGGACTCCATAAAACCTAACCCTCTATATATATATGTACTAGTTGGCAATAGAAGGATTTTGTGATATTAGAATTTGTTGATTATTAATTAATGTTGGTGGATTTATCGGCATAGATGTGCAGTTATAACAAGAGATGAACATAAAAAATCCCAATAAAAAGTGATTAACATATTATTTATATATCTTCACCTACATAGTTTCTAAAAGATTATAGACCTATGACCTAGTTACATACATTGTTGTGGCCCTAACACAGGAAGGCAATCAGACACTATTGAGAAAATTTGGAAGTTCCTACAATCTAACTTCAACCTCATTAAATTGCAATACAATAGTTAAATCTATCTACCTATATCAGGAGAAGGATGTTTCATTCAGAAGTGGAGTTCCAAATCTATGTTTGATCTATGTGCCAAAGTCGGTTGTTGTCCATTTCCAACATAATTATATATGGTTTGATGGTTTGGCATAGTGGAAGAGGTTCCTTTTGGAATAATATGAATATTATTTTTAAAAATAAGTTTGCTTTAAAAGAAAATTATGAGACTCTTCATTTTAAGACTCTTCATTGTGCAAGACCTTTCATTATGAGACTCTTCATTCTAATTTCTTAACCCACATCTGAAGGTACATTAGGGCAACCAGTAACATATCTCTTTTCATTAGATTTAAAGAAAATTAACCAATTATGTTTAAAATAAATTTAGGAGTAAAAGAAAAAAGGATGAGTTATAATATTATTTAACAAAAGACAAAATAATAAATTTTAACTCAAATAATGAAATAAAAGTAAAAATATCTTCACAAATAACATATCTCTTGCAAATGTTAAAAATAAGTACACCTAACTAGATCATCAATGTTGTGAATAATAAAAACATAAAAATAAAATGGGTTAAAGCATCAATTTCTTAATGTCTTCCATTTGTTAGAATTTCAAACTTCTCCACCATCCTAATAAATATTTACTAACTAGTTTATAATATGTATTGAATAAAACGCAGGGTGAGGTCATATATACATCCATGAACCAGCTGACCTGAGAGAAAAATATTAGTATCAGAAAAGAAAACTATGCATAGACTCTTATATGAGAAATATGGTCATTATATGTATGTAATTATGAATCCACGAAATATGATAGGCTAGTTGAGAAATTACTTGCAGCTTGGAAATCAAAGATGAAGACATAGATGTCACGGGTACTTAAACGGGTGGCTAGCCAGCTGGGCTACTAAATGTAGTGCAGCGAATAAAGGTAAGAAGTGAAAATAGAAAGCATTACTCAAGTATGACCTGAAAAAAAAAAGACAACAGGTGGCCATACGTGTATTGAACAAAACATAAAAGACACATGCTCAATTCAAAAATTGTAGACCTTGTAATAAATAAAGCTTATGTAAGTAATGATGAAAAAAAATCTGAGTCCTATAAATAAGGCTCTGTTGTGTAACACTAACAACACATCGAAGTGGTATAAACAAAGAGCTGAAGCTCAGTATTGTGAGGAAAAGAAAAAAAAAGTTGTGTTGGATTTAATCTATATATATATATATATATGTTTTGTATTTGTTTTTCCTGCATGAATAAGTCAGCTGATCTGGCGAGTATTTTTAGGAGTTGAATTGGTCATTCAGAGTTAGAGTCGTAAAAGGAGTTTAGTGGAACCACTCTAGTTGTTGTGGTTATTTTGTAGGCATTAGTTTATTCGTGCATATGCATATTTATATTCCTGTATTGTTTCTTCTATCTGTAAGTTTGAGAAGTGAAATCCCAGTTTAGTAGTTTATGTAATAAATTTCAGTTCAGTAAAAGTCTGTGTTTGTTTTGTGTGTGTATTTCTAACAATCTGGTATCAGAGCCTATTTACCCATTGAATGCCAAAGTTTATGACAAAACCAACAAAGATGGAGCCAAACAAAACCAAAGAAAATTCAGTCAGTTTGAATTATCCCATGCTAACCAAAACTAATTATGTGACGGTCTATCAAATTGAATGTATTTATGAAGGCTCATGGTGTATGGGAGGCCATATAACCTAAAGATCCTAAGTCAAGAATGGAAAAAAAGACTGACAAGCTTGCGTTGGCTACAATTTACCAAAGCATACCTGAGGACGTCTTACTGTCAGTAGCTAAATAGGAGAATGCCAGGGATACATGGGAGGCGATCAAAGCACTAAGGTTAGGGGATGATAAAGCGAAGAAAGCACGAATTCAGACACTCAAGGGAGAGTTTAAAATATTGAGCATGAAAGAGACAGAACCTTAAGATGATTTTTACTCAAAACTTAATAGCTTGGTCACAAACATCCGAGCACTAGGGGAAACTGTGGAAGAAGCAAGCATGGTGAAAAAATTGTTGAGAGTAGCCCGCACAAGGTTCTTGCAGATTGCTTCTTCCATAGAACAGTTTGGGGATGTGGATAGAATGTCTGTCGAGGAGGTGATAGGTTCACTCAAGGCGCACGAAGAGCGAACTCGTGGCCAAGTCGAAAATAATGAGGGAAAGCTGTTGTTGATAGAGGATGGGTGGAATAAAAGAGAGAATAGTGAGGGGAAATTACTGTTAACCTCGGAAGAGTGGTTGAAAAAGGCAGACAAGGATGGGACTTCAAGCACAAGTGAAAATCATGGTAGGTTTATAATTTGTGGAATTCGTGATAGAAGCAAACTCAAGTGTTTCAATTGCGGAGCTTATGGCCATTCTACTCATCAATGTAGTAAGACACGACGAATAAAAAGCAAATAGAAAGAGTCAGAGTCAAATTTAACCCAGGTTAAAGATGAGGAACCTGCACTACTTATTGCAGAGTATGGAGATGAATACAATAATGTTGTACTTTTAAATGAAGAAAGGAGATATGAATACTTGGTACTTGGATAATGGGGCCAACAACCACATGATTGGCCAACACTCGAGGTTTAAGAGTGTTGATGAAACTGTCCAAGGGAAGGTTCATTTTGGTGATGGATCAATAGTGGGCATCAAGGGAAAGGGCTCTATAGCATTGAAATGTAAGAACGGTGAGGAGAGAATTATGGCGGAGATATATTTCATTCCCTCATTATCCAATAACATAATAAGTTTGAAACAATTAGAAGAAGCAGAAAACAAAGTTATTCATGATGGTGAGATGTTGTGGGTGTATAAAAAGATTGGAAAGCTTCTGATGAAGGTTCAAAGAACTATAAACGGTTTGTACAAACTGACTGTAGCAGAAGAGGACATGAAGTGTTTGTTGACTAAGGCTGAAGAAGAAGCATGGTCTTTCATCTAATCGGGAGAAAAAAGGAAAAAGGCGTTATTGTTGTGCTTCCCTTCCCAGTCACCATTCCGACAGGGAATGAAGCGAGGTAGATCTAAGAAGCTTGAAACTAGGCAGCAAAATAAGGAAGAGTGGCTTACCGCAGGCTTTTCAAAATAAATACTTCAAGAGATATCGGCGGACCGGCATTCAAGGTTGGGACACGTGGTCTTCCGAATCTGATTATGCCAAAGAAGACGTGTGAAGGATGATTGCTAAAAAAAACAAGGAAACCTTTTCCTGGTCAAGCATCATTTGCAGCAAAAGAGAAACTCGAATTGATGCATGGAGATTTGTGTGGCCCTATTTCTCCAGTAACTCATGCTGGTAATAAGTATTTTTTGTTGCTTATAGTTGATTATAGTAGAATGATGTGGGTTTTTATGCTTAAAACAAAAGATGAAGCATTTAGTAAGTTCAAGACTTTTAAGGCAATGGATGAGAAAGAATCAAAACAACAGATAAAAGTTTTAGAACTAACCGTGGAGGAGAATTTTGTTCATGAGAATTTGTTGACTTTTGTGAAAGTACAGGTATTCAACGGCACTATACAGCCCCGTATTCGCCTCGGCAAAATGGGGTTGTAGAATGTCGAAATCGTACGGTTGTGGCAATGGGTAGAAATATGTTGAATGATAAAAAAGTTCCAGCAAAATTGTGGGGAGAGGCAATAAAGTATGCTGTATATATTCTAAACAAATTACTCACACGTGTCTTGTCCAAACCAATGTCGTATGAGATGTGGAAGGGAAAGAAACCTCATATGGGACACATAAAAATCTTTGGATGTCTAGGTTATATGAAAGTACCAGTAGCTCATGTGAGAAAGCTCGATGATAGAAGTAAGGTTGTGGTTAATCTTGGAAAAGAATCAAATACAAAGGCTTTTCGTTTGTACGATCCAGTTGAATATAAAGTGCTTGTAAACAGAGATGTTCATTTTGAAGAAGATAGGGGATGGTCGTTGACTTAAGGGGAGTCAGAAATTTCTCAGGAGACAAGCACGTTTACAATCATAAGTCATCAACCAAACACTCAAGTGGAAATAGTCAGCGAAAGTGAGAATGAGGGTTTTTAGATGCAACGCCCGCACTTAGCAGAACCGTAAACAGTAGTAGCAGCAGTATCTCAGGAGAAATGGAGGATCTAAGTGATGTTAGTAGTGAACCCAGACGTTTGATATTGGTCAATAGTATATATGATGCGATTGAAGAGATAGAGGTTGCAGATGAGTTGTTATTGTCTGAAGTTGATGAACCAGTAATGTACGAGCAGGCTGCGAAAGATAAGGCATGAAAGGTGGCTATACAAAATGAGATAGACTCAATTGAAGGCAATAAAACGTGGAATTGATAGAATTACCATATGGAAACAAAGTAATTGACTTGAAATTGGTGTATAAGTTGAAAAGAGACCCTCATGGCAAGGCTATCAAACATAAGGCTAGACTCGTGGCGAAGGGCTATGTAAAAAAATATGGAGTGGACTATGAAGAGGTCTTTGCACCTGTTATAAGGATGGAAACGGTTTGTTTGTTTATTGCACTTCCTACCAAAAAAAGTGGGAAGTACACCACCTTGACGTGAAATCAGCCTTCCTAAATGGAGATCTAGTGGAGGTGGTGTATGTGTCACAGCCAAAAGGTTTCGAAAAGGAAGGAGATGAACACAAGGTCTATCGATTGTTTAAGGCATTCTATGGCTTACGCCGGGCACCGAGAGCCTGGTATTCTCGCTTGAACAAGTGCCTTACTAAGCTTGGGTTTGTCAAATGCCCATTTGAACATGTAGTATATATTAGACATGATGGAGATGAAGCCTTAATAGTTGGGGTTTACGTCGATGATCTTCTTGTGACAGGGAGCATAGTGACAAATATTGAACGATTCAAGAGACAGATGGAAAAACAGTTTGAGATGAGCAATTTAGGGCGTCTGACTTATTATATTGGAATCGATGTTGATCAATGAAGTGATTTTATCAAGTTGAAATAGACAGCCTACGCAAAGAAGTTATTGGAAAGAGCAGGGATGGAAGATTGTAACTTGGTAAAGTATCCAATAGAGCCAAAGGTTCAGTTGCATAATGATGATGGTGGAAAGCTGGTAAATCCTATGAGTTTTAAGAATATGATTGGGGGTTTAAGATACTTAGTCCATACACATCCCGATATTTCATATTTCGTTGGAGTTGTTAGTTGATTTATGAAAAAGCCTACACTACTTCATTTAAATGCTGTAAAGAGGATATTATGCTATGTCAAGGGTACTCTGAATTACGGTCTTATCTATAGGAAGGGACATATGCTTGCTGGTTACTTGGATATTGACCTTGCAGGGAATGTGGAGGATAGAAAATCAATAGGAGGGATGGCTTTTTATTTGGACGAGAATCTGATTACTTGGGTATCTCAAAAACAACGGTGTGTAGCGTTGTCATCTTACGAGGAAGAGTTTATGGCTACAACTGCAGCGGCTTGTCAAGGAATTTCGTTGCAAAATGTGATGAAATATATCTGAAGCAAAGTCTGGTCCAGTGGTTTTGTACGTCGACAACCGTTCTGCCATTGATCTTACAAAAAACCCAGTATTTCATGGTCGTAGTAAGCATATTGATGTCCGATATCATTTCATTCAGGAATGTGTTGAGAAAGGGAGCATAATTGTCAAGCATGTGAAGAGCAACGAGCAACGAGCTAACATACTAACAAAAGCTTTCCATATAGTGAAGTTTGAAAATATGAGGAAATTGCTTGATGTTAGGAATTTGCAAGATGTTTAGATTAAAAGGGAGTCTGTTGGATTTAATCCAAACATATATATGTTTTGTATTTGTTTTTCCTGCATGAATAAGTCAGCTGATCTGGGGAGTATTTTTAGAAGTTGAATTGGTCATTCAGAGTTGGAGTCGTATTAGGAGTTTAGTGGAATCACTCTAGTTGTTGTGGCTAGAGGTGGCCAGACGGCCGGTTTGATTCGGACCGTTCGTGAACCGGCTCGTCTGATAATCGCTTGACTCGGCTCGTTGCGTGCCGGTTCATTATTCGTCAATAACCGGGTTTATATGCGAACCGAACACGAATCAGGAGAATAGAAACCGCGAACGGACCGGCCCGGACCGCGAACCGGCCCGTATGAACCGTAAACGAATAGCTTTGTTATAGTTTGGCACGGCACGGCCCGTGTGAACCGTTATTCGGCACGTTGAACCGTTATTCGGCCCGTTTGAACCGCACGGCACGTTATTCGGCGCGTAAACCTGCAGCTCCAACGGCCACCTGCGCCACCTGCAGCTCCTCCACCTCCAACGTTAACCTGCTGCTCCAACGGTTACCTCTTTATTCTCTATAAATAAAGTCTACCTCACTGTGTAGCTCTCACCTCTCACTCACTATCAATCTTTCAATCTCTCTCACTCTCTCAAGCTCTCTGCTCACAAATCAGATTCCGGCAACACTGCAACAAATTAGATTCCGGCGAGTTCAATTTTTTCTTTCTGAACAATGGAAGAAGGAAGGGGTACTATTTCTTCTCAGGGATCGAGTCAAGCAACTTCTATGCGACCTCCTCGACCGGAAGTTGGTAAAATTCTTCCTCAGTTTTTTGATATAATGTTCATATTCGTGTTCTTAAATTTTCATTTTTTTATGTTTTTTGGTTTATTAAAATTTTGCATTTTCGAATGATGTATAATTTTTTTTTTATGTTTTTTGTATATATTCGAATGTTGTATAATTTTTTTATGTTTTTTATGTTAATTTTGTATATATTCGAATGTTGTATATTATTAATTTTGTATATGTTCGAATTTTGCAGGGCCCTCTTGTACGTCTACGAGACATTCCTCGCACGTTTGGAATTATTTTTCGAGACAGGCAGTACCGGAAGATCCCAACAAATTTAAATGCTTTTGTTTACTTTGTATTCAAAGCGGCCGAAATCAATCCCCGTTTCTTCACTCTAAAGGTGCCGGCACAGGTACACTTGATCGACACTTGAAAACGCATCACGGAATTTCGAAACAAAGTCACGAAAGTGGAGAAGCACGCGGGGAATCACCGCAACAAACACAAATTGGTGGTTTTGTGACATCGTCTCCCGGTGGAGGTATGCCTTTCCACTATAGTCGAGATAAAATGATCGAATCTTTTGCTACTTATGTTACACTAGACGAGTTACCTTTTTCTCACGGTGAGAGTCCTAATTTAGAGCACATGATGAAAGAATCAATAAACCCGGCTTTTAAAAGAATTCCTAGGAACACGCTTAAACGTCACACACAAAAACAATATTATAGTCAACGTGCGCAATTAATTGAATTTTTTCGTGATTATGATGGCATGGTTTCTTTAACTAGTGATTGTTGGAGTTCGAGTTGCGGTGAGCCATATATTTGTGTTACCGTGCATTGGATTGATTCAGATTATTTTTTACAAAAACGAATAATTGCCTTCGATGTTATGGACGAGCAACACACGGGTTATAATATAAAGACGAGAATTGTCGAGTGGAGGATAGACTTATTACCGAAAATGATTGGGACTTGGCAAATAGGGTACGTGATTTGCTTGATTGTTATGCACGTGGTACTAAGATATTTTCTTACGTTTACGAGCCAAATGTACATCTTGTTATTATTGAGTGTGTTAATATCATTACTACTTTAAAAGCATACGAAGAAGATAATTGTTTTGGTGCAATTATTGTTGATATGAAAAAAAAGTGGATAGAATATTTTACCGAATTTCCTTTTATTTATGGTGTTGCATGTCTTATTGATCCCGGTGTTAGAAAAGAAGGTTTAGAAAATATGTTAGAACATTATTACTCGGTATTAGGAGTTTCATATAATCACGTGCTTTATGTGCAAAATTGTTTAGACTTGTTACACCGTCTTATAGATCTATACACTCCTAGAACTCAAAATATTATACCACCTAAGACTAGTCAGTCTAGTAGGTTTAATCCCACATTGCTTGGTATCCTAACTAAAAAACAAAAGTGTAGAATTTCCGAAAATGCATCTACACCTCAAACTTCATTTAGCATGCTTAGAGAGTTTTTTTCATATAACTATGAGTTCGATGAGGATTTTTCAATACTAACATGGTGGAAGAATCACGAGAACCAATTTCCGGTATTAGCTAAAATTGCAAGGGACATTTTAGTAGTTCCCGCCTCTACCATTGCTTCCGAGTCTGCTTTTAGTGCCGGTAGAAGAGTATTGGACGAGAAAAGATCAAGTCTTGCACCGGATGTGGTCAAGATATGTGTCTGCAAAAAGGATTGGGATCAAGCGGCAAAAAGACAACAAGGGATGAAAAAAGATGATTCGGACGGCGAAGAGGATACTTGGATGACGATGGACACTTCATCGGAATCGGGTATGTCAGCGAACGATCCACGAGAAGAAGAAGAATTTGATTAGTTGATACTATTTGTTTGCCTTGTATTTTTAAAATTTGTTATATTTTGTATCTTATTTTTAGAGAGGAGTCCTCTCAAATCAATTGTAACATTTTTTTAATTAATAAAATTTATAGAGGTACCGTCCTCTTTTCCTTATAAACATGTTAGTTTTATAAATTCAAAAAAATCAAAATTTTAAAAATAACAAATTTGTTTTTATTATTTGATTAAATAAAAATGTTGAAATGTGTTAAAAATTGAAAATGTTAAAAATTGAACCTTTTGTAAGTAATTTGAAAATCTAACTTTGTTTTAAAATAATAAATTTGTTTTGATTATTTTATCAAATAAAAATACGAGTAAAAGGTGGGTTTATACAAATTCTGTTTTAATTATTTGCAAAGTCTTTTTGTACAAAGTAAAAAACAAAAGAAAAGAAAAAACAAAAAAGAAGAAAACAAAGAAGAAAACAGAAGGTGGGAGTAAAAAACAAAAGAAAAGAAAAAACAAAAAAGAAGAAAACAAAGAAGAAAACAGAAGGTGGGTGCCGGGTGGGTGAACTGACTTCTGTGTTGTGTCAAATCAAGAAGCCCGCCTGAACCGCCTGAGCCTGAACCGCATGAACCGCCTGAACCGTTTTATTCGGTTTATTCGCGTGCCGTTCACGAGGCCTCCTATTATGTAATCGGCCCGGCTCGGCCCGGACCGTATCTCCTTACGTGCCGTTCACGATTTCAGTTGTCAACAAACCGGCTCGTCCAAAATTCGGCCCGGCTCGCTCGGCCCGCTCGTTTGGCCGGCTCTAGTTGTGGCTATGGTGTAGACATTAGTTCATTCATGCATATGCATATTTATATTCATGTATTGTTTCTTCTATTTATAAGCTTGAGAAGTGAAATCCCAGTTTAGTAGTTTCAGTAATAAACTTCAGTTCAGCAAAAGTCTTTGTTTGTTTTGCGTGTTTGTTTCTAACAGGCCGTAGCCTGCCTATGTGTGTAAACATCAATATATATATAGTGTACTTTTATTAGCAACAAAATATATAGTGTTATTATGTTGCTTGTGTAATAATTTATATCAAAGTTTTCATTTTTAAGTCCATGACGTTTCTAACACCCTGACATCTTTAAAGTTTAAAAAGTTATAGCTAAAATGTAGACGTAAAAGATTTAGGGTAAGTGACCTTACTTAATCATAACAATGATTTATGAAATAACAATACTTTAGATGAAATTGCTAAATATAAAAGTGGTGAGCGTATATGAAATGATACAAAAGATAAAATGAATTCATACTCACAATTAGTTTGTAGTCATCCTGTGAATGATTCTTTGATTTTAATAAAATAAACTAAAATTAATGTAAAATGTGTGTCTTTCATACTTAATAAAATGCTAATAGATGAGGAAAAGAAAAAGTTTGATAGTCAATACTCAATAGCTAATGTCGGTTTGAAAATTTAGAAATCTAAAAGAATATATATAGAGGAGATGATAAAGAATTTACTGTTATCCACTACAAGTTTCAGTCCCATATTTTAAGTATTTGGATATATGAAAAGTATTAGGCGGATGAACCCTCCTGAATTATTTTATTGAATATGTTTAATTTTTCTGTAAAAAATAATATTGATTTAAATAATATATAACTTAGTTGATAGGGCATTAAAGACCTTCTTTGATAATTGTTATTAGAAAACAAAAAGTTAGTAAATTAATTATATTAAATTTATGTCGAAATTTTATATATATATATATATATGTATGTGCGCCCAAGCGCGTGTGAATTTAGTTACATTTGTTTGGTCAAAGTATTTTAAAAAGTATTTTTAACAATTATTTGAAATTAAACCATAAATAAAGTTTTCAATTTCAACATTTTACTTCAATAATGAAATGATAAATAAAAAATTTTCTTTCTTACTCGTTTACTATTTTTTAATACCTAATATGATTATTAATTAATTATCCATTTCAGTTACTTCATATAATCCTTAATTTTTGTATTTGTTTATATTAGCATACACAACTTTTTGATTGTTCCAAATGTAACCGAATTAAATGAAGTTAATTATGTGCAGTTAATAACAATTATTTTTATAAACAATATATTGAGTAGATTGGGAATTTATTTTTTTAAATTTTAAATTCAAATTTTTGAATTAATAAAAAGTAACTTATGTTAAATACTAAATAATGAAGGTGATTTTAACAATAAATTCTTAAACATTAGTTGTCACACCCCAAACCAACAATACACACAGAGAACAAAAGTGAACCATAATTTTATTACATACTTATAAGTCCAAAAGATGATAATCCGATTACAAGCCCAACCAAAAATAATAACAATCCCAAGGTCTTTACAAGTTCAGAGTTTGGAACAACCCTTCTAACTAATACAAAATTACATAATAAAGGATTTCGCCTAATCTAGATATATATTCTACCTTCGTCCTCAAATGGTCTTCACCTTGCCTACCGGTTGACTTATGGGCGGTCCCATGATTGCTAGCTGTAGAACAGGGTTAAATACGAGAAAATGAGCTAAAACGCTCAACAAGTACTAACAGTCCTACTATACATGGCATTATCTCAAAATCAAGAGTTTGTAAATCAAGAGGTCATAGATACTTGATAAAAATGAAAACAAGAAACCTGAAGTTATAAAATAAAGGCATAGTGGAATCATAAAAATCAAAACATGACATACGATATCATGGCATATGAACAAGACGAGAAATAAGAACCAACATATACACTATAACATGCTGATCAGTCAGGACAGAGTGCGGATCTGTACCAAACCGCATAGATTAACAAACATAAGGAGTAAACAGGCAACTATGGTCTAATAATCAAAGGTCCGGTTAATACCCGGCCTATATCGTAACCATCCAGTCCATAGCTTAGTATCTGGAACAATCAGAATATTTTTGATGTATCTTAACATCATGATATATCAGAGTATATGTAACAAGGGTAAAAGTATAAGAATATGAATAGGGGATTCAATAAATTGGGAGAAATCAAGAATCGAAATAAAATAGAAACAAGAATCAATAATTTTGTATCAGTGTATGTGAACAAGAATTATCAAGGTATAATAGATATGGAAAGTAGTGTATATTTCACTATTCTGAACTTTGAATAGGGGAAAAACTTGCCTGGTATGCACTTCACCTCGTCCGATTCACTGTCTTCTTCCTCTTGCTTAATCCGCTTTGAGGATAAGGAATCTATCAAGGAAAGATATTCGTTTAGATAACTTATCTTATACACATATCTCAAATTGATACCACGAAGCCCTAATTGTCTATCCATACGATTCTATCAAACTCGCATATAATTATATAACACATAAAGTTCACATAATCACGTAAAGCACATAGCACATAAGGCACATAATTGATTTTAGACTCATAATTATTTTTAGAATCGATATTAGGCTTATAATCGCATTAACTAACACTATCTGGTTCGATTTCTACTTTTCCAGGATTCATTAAGCTCGATTCTACCCCTAATAGGGTCTACAAGCAATTAATCATCACAAGCCGACTAACTTTCGAAAGAAATTTTTTCTAACGCAATAAACAAGATTTAATTAATTATAAATCAATTATAATTAATTAATCATAATTAATTAAACCTTAATTATATTTTTTAATAATTATTTAATATTTATTGTATTTTTAAAATAATTAATCCCTAATTTTTAGAATTAATTACAAATTATTACAATTAATTACAAATTATTACCAATTATACGATTAAATCGACTATTTACAAATAATTATTCGATACGAATAACTATTACAACTCTTTTCAAATAAATAAATGATCACTCGAATAATAATTTCAACTTATTGAACTATTACTCGTATAAATACGAGTTACTTGCATTATTCGGGTAATTATCGAATTATTAATCATATTATTTGATAAATTTAATATAATTCATTAATTAATTACTTAATTATTAAATAATAGATAAATAAATAAATAAATAAATAGATAAATATTTAAATAAATAATTAAATCTGAATTTCTAAATTAATAAAATAATTTAGAAATTAATAATAATAATTTTCAGAATTTAAACCTAATTTTTAATTGATTTTTAGAATTATTAAAAACTGATTTTGATTTTATAAAAATAAAATTTAGAAAGACAAACTGGAAATCAGATTGGGGGTTCATTGGATCAAACCCGGGTCGTACACCGCGTCGAAACCGGGTCCTCAAGAACAGCCCAGAACCCGGCGTGGTTTCAGCCTCGTTCCTTCTGCGACTTCGATCCACAACAGACAAAACATCTCCTCCCTCCTTCCTACATCGATATGCAGCCGGAAACACGAAAAACCTCGCCGGTAACGGCGGTTCTCCGGAAAGCATGATTCGGCGTCAAAATAGAGTCGTTTGGATCGATTTGACCATCCATCTCACTGAAAATTTTATCAGCAATTCATCCATAACAATATCTAAATCAAATAACACATATAACTTATTCTACGGCCAAATCAAAGCATTTTTCGGCCAAAATTACAAGTATCAATTTAGTACATGAAAAATTGTAAATAAAATATCAAAATAAAGCTCATTACTTGTATAATCTAACCCCTATCAGCAAAGTAACCTCATATTCATATAAAATCAAAAACGGACTAATTATAATATGTATAAACCCTAGAATAAGAACTAACACTTAGAGCAATCATTTGATAAAGTAAATAGCATAAATCGACTGTAAATTAGCACATGAAACTATTACAATCATCAATTACAAACAATAACCCCATGAATCAAAACGCCTAATTTCAGTTCATGAAACCTAAAATATGAATTGAAAATAGAGGCAACAAAACACGAAGTTGATGGTATGAATAGAATGTAGAGATCAAGAGGATCATTTTGATTACTCACATGAAAAATTTGGTTAACAAAATCACCTTCAAGTCTGAGGTTTAATTCCTGCCCTGTTCTTCACCAACACAAATTTCTTGATTATTTTTCTGATTTTTACTAATTAATTAATGAATAATTATTAATAATCCAGCTATTTATATTTATGAAAATAATACCCCTCAATAAAATTAAGGATCCAATTACACATCTTATAAAAATATTTGGCCCCAATTTTTATAATTTTTGGGTATCAATTATGAATTTTTAATTATTCAATAAATACAAAATGAACGCCAAAAATTCCCATAAATGTGATAATTTTTATAATTTCATGATCATATAAAAATAAAAATATGATTTTTGTGGGGGTTCTTGACTCCCAATAGAGTCCGGAAAAGTCGTTTTTCGTAAAAAAGGTAAATTTGTAAAATATCTAGGGTTTCAGAATATCGATGTAGTATAGGTCGTTTTTGGCAAAATAGGGCCAATAATTTTGTTTGAAATACGGGATTTTAAAATACTATTTGAGCTGTATGAATTTTGATATAAAACCTATAACTTATAATAAAACACTCAATATATACCCAAAACACATTCCGATGGAAACAGAAAACGCGTAGCACATAGCACTTAGGGTTTTATGACTCAACACGTTTAATCACATAATAATACATATAATTATATTTATTAGAATATAATACTAGCGTAATTTTCCCGGTCGTCACATTCTCCCCCTTAATAGGATATTGTCCTCAGAATCACACTATGAAAATAATTGAGGGTACTTTTCCAACATATCACTCTCAAGCTCCCAGGTTGATTCTTCAACCACGGGATTTCTCCACAAAACTCTCACTAATGGTACAAACTTATTTCTTAAGACTCTCTCTTGCCGATCTAAAATTATTATCGGTTGCTTTATATACGACAAATCTGCCTGAAGTTCTACTGGCTCATACTCCATTACATGTTTTGTATCAGGGTTATACTTCTTAAGCATTGACACATGGAATACATTATGAATATGTTGCATATGGGGCGGTAAAGCTAATTCGTATGCAACTTTTCCGACTCTCTTCAGAATTTCAAATGGACCGACATAACGAGGCTTTAGCTTGCCCTTATTGCCAATTCTAGTCAATCCCTTCCATGGTGATATCTTTAGTAGTACATGCTCCCCTTCTTGATAGTCCACATCCCTTCTGGTTCAAGTCGCTTTTGAATAAGTTCTACTTTTTCCTTGGTCTGCTGAATTAGTTCTGGACCTAGAATTTTGCGCTCTCCAACTTCATCCCAACATGTAGGTGATCTGCATTTTCTTCCATATAAAGCTTCATAAGGTGGCATTTCGATACTCGCATGATAGCTATTGTTGTAAGAGAATTCCACTAGCGGTAAGTGCTCGTCCTAACTGCCTTCAAAATCTATTGCGCAAACACGTAACATATCCTCAATTGTCTGAATAGTCCTTTCACTCTGCCCGTCCATTTGTGGATGATAAGCGGTGCTCATGTTTAGTTTGGTTCCTAGACATTCTTGGAATTGTCTCCAAAATCTCGAATTAAAACGGGGATCTTGATCCGATACAATGGACACATGTACTCCATGACGCATCACAATTTCCTTGAGATATAAATGTACTAACTTGTCAAGCGAAAACCTTTCATTAATTGGAAGAAAATATGCTGACTTTGTTAATCTGTCGATGATAACCCAAATCGCATCGTGATTTTCCCTAGTCCTGGGAAGTCCCACTACGAAATCCATTGCTGAGTGCTCCCATTTCCATTCTGGAATATCTAGTAGTTGTAGTAATCCTATTGGGCGTTGATGTTCAGCTTTGACTCTCTGGCATGAATAACACTTATTGACCCATTCTGCTATCTCTTTCTTTATAGCTGGCCACCAAAAGTTTTCCTTCAGATCTTTATACATCTTGGTGCTTCCGGGATGAATTGAATATCTTATGTTGTGCTCATCTTGCACAATTTTCAGTTTCAATTCCGGTACATTAGGTATCCATATTCTCGAAGCAACTCACAAAATTCCATTGTCATCTATCTGGTTGGTAATTTCTTCTCCTGACAATTTATCAATTTCGTGATTCATTACTTTTTCTTGACATCTCCTTATCTTTTCCATTAATTCTGGCTGAAAAGTCATGACATAAATCATTTTAGGGGAGCTTTCGGGAACACGAACTTCAATTTCCAATTTGTCAAATTCTTTGATCAAGTCTTCTAAAGATATTAACAAGTTCAATCTTTCCTTTCGGCTCAAGGCATCTGCTACAACATTCGCTTTGCCTGGATGATAATTGATTGATACGTCATAATCTTTGATTAGCTCTAGCCAACATCGATGTCACATGTTGAGTTCTTTATGCGTGAAAATATAATTCAGACTTTTATGATCCGTGTAGATTTCACACTTCTCGCCATAAAGGTAGTGTCTCCAGAGTTTCAGTGTGAATACAATTGCTGCTAGCTACAGATCATGCGTCGGATTTTTTCTCATGAGGCTTTAGCTGTCTGGAAGTGTATGCGATTACGTCGCCATGTTGCATCAAAACACATCCAAGTCATCTATAAGAAGCCTTTCTATAAATAACAAAGTCTCCTTAATCATAAGGTAAAACAAGTACAGGTGTGGTTACCAGTCGATTATTCAATTCTTGGAAACTTTCTTCTTATTTCTCATTCGATTTGAGATTTTCATTCATCCGGGTTAACTTGGTCAATGGTGTGGCTATCTTTACAAAATCTTTGACAAATCTTCTATAATAACCTGCTAATCCCAAGAAACTGCGGACTTCCGTCGGAGTCTTTGGTCTTTTCCAGTTTAAAATAGCTTTAATCTTCGCTGGATCAACTTGAATTCCTTCAATACTGATGATATGTCCTAGAAATTGGACTTCCTTTAACCAAAATTCGCATTTCAAAAATTTCACATAAAGTTGTTCCTTTCTCAACATTTCTAATGTCATTCTCAGGTGTTTTGCATGTTCTTCTTCAGTCTTCGAATAGATCAAGATGTCATCAATAAATACAATGATAAACTTATACAAGTACTTCTTAAATACTCGGTTCATCAAATCCATGAATGATATTGGTGCATTGGTCAGTCCAAATGCCATCACAAGAAATTCGTATTGTCCATGTCTCATTCGGAATGCAGTCTTTGGAATATCTTCTGCCTTGATCTTCAATTAATGATAACCCGATCGCAAATCAATTTTCGAAAACCATGCCGCTCCTTTCAGTTGATTAAACAAGTCAAAAATTCGGGGCAAAGGATATTTGTTCTTGATACTTAACTTCTTCAGCTCATGATTATCGATACATAGTCGCATGCTACCGTCCTTCTTCTTGACGAACAACGCTGGTGCACCCCAAGGGGATATACTGGGCCTTATGATTCCTTTGTCAAGAAGATCCTGTAATTCTTTTGCTAATTCTTTCATTTCAACAGGGGCCATTTGATACGGAGCTTTGGAAATTGGTTCAGTTCCTGGTACCAAGTCAATAGTGAATTCGATTTCTCGATCCGGAGGTATTCCTGTAAGTTAATCTGGAAAGACGTCGAGAAACTCACAAACTATAGGAATATCTTCAATCTTGGGCTTTCTTTTTCTGTATCCAACACATAGGCTAAATAAGCTTGACATCCTTGACGTAATAATCACTTTGTTTGCATCATTGTTTTAAATCTCTGCTTCTACTTTTCATCTTTGAACGTTACCGTTGTATTTTCCTCGGTTCATAGTTTTACCTTCTTGTTTGTGCAATCGATCTGAGCATTATTATTGGCTAACCAATCCATTCCTAGAATAACATCAAATTCTCCTAACTTGAAAGGTATCAAGTCAACTGAGAAATGATGTTTTGCTATTTCGATATCATAACTTGGACACACTCGATCTACCGAGATCTGATCATCATTTTCTAACTTTATAACTAATACCTCGTCTAACCGATGAATCTCACAATATAACTTAGGAATAAAATCTTCAGAAATAAAAGACCTCGTAGCTCCAGAATCAATCAGTACTTTAGCATTTACGAAATTCACAGGAAGCGTACCTGCAACCACATTCGGACTATGTACCTCTTCTTTCATTGACATGTTGAAAGTCATTTCCCTGGGCTAATTCTGTGGTGGTGGTGGTGGAGGTAATGCTAAAACCCTTGGAATGATGGCAGCCATTTCTTCTCTTCTACAGTCCTGGACAATGTGTCATTTTCTTCCGTATTGGAAGCAAGTGACTTCTGCCTTCCCCATCAGACATTCCCCAGAGTAGTGTCCCTTTTTCTTGCACTTGAAATAAGTGACATTTGGCTTGTTACAAATCCCAATATGCTTCTTTCCACATGTTATGCAATCAGGTATTGGCGGTCGGATAAATCTTTGCTGATTTGGGGCTGGGAGTCGGTTACCCCTCCTCTAGTTGCCCTGCTCGGTTCTTCTGAAATTCACATTTCCCTGAGCTTGAAATCCTGGCCTTCTATTGGTACGGTTCTGGAATGTTCCTGGTCCCTTTTCTTTATAAGATACTTCACTCTCTCCTTCAATAATCATGGCCTTCTGAACAGCGGCTTTATAAGTTGTCAGCTCGAACATTGCTACCCTGTTACGGATCCATGGCTTCAGTACTTTCTGAAACCTCTTGGCTCGCTTTTCATCAGTATCCACCTGCTCGGGAACAGATTTGGCCAATTTAGTGAACTTGGCTTCATAATCCATGACCGACAAATTACCCTGCTTCAATTCTAAGAACTTAATCTCCATTTGATTCTTCATGTAAAGAGGAAAATACTTTTCCAGAAAAAGATCAGTAAATCTAACCCAAGTCACTACACCTTCGCCCTCCAAATCCTTATTCGATTCCCACCATTAATTGGCATCACCTTTCAGAAAGTAACTAGCAAAATCCGTCTTCTAATCTTCCTCAACTTTTACTAACGCAAAGGCCTTTTCCATTTCTTTTAACCAAGCTCTCGCCTTTATAGGATCTGCAGAACCTTCGAATTCCGGAGGCTTTACCAATTGGAATTGCTTAAAAGTAACTACCGGTGTTGCTGGTGGTGCTTGTTGCTCCGGATGAATGACTTGTTATAGCATTTGTTGATGAAATTGATGTTGTTGTTTCTACATCTGCTGCTACATCATCATCATATGTTATTGCATAAGGTGAAACATCTGGTCCATGGGATTATTATTATTCTGACCCTCAGTATTGTCATTAGAGGAGTCGAGTCTTGCTTTTCTTTTAGGTGTCATAGTTCTGATAATAAAACAATTGGGTCTGTTAATAACAGTTTATTAAACAGGTGATATAAATAAAGAAATAATTTGTATGACATTAAAATAAAATTTAAACAGTTGATATGTCTAAAACAAATAATTAAAACAATTCATATTTAAGTAAATCATTTTGAAATAATTGAAAATTTTGGAAAAATAAATGAAACAACATGGTCGTAATTGAAAACAACATTTTAAAATATGCAACAGTAAAAAAGTAAAATAAATGTAAAAGCTTAAAAGACTGGAAAATAAAAGAAAACATGAAAAAGTTCATTTTATATATATTTGTATAACACCAGCTACAAGTGTTAGTGCTTGATACAAAAAGGTCTACATCAGGGCAGTCCTCCTGCTAGTACTACCAGTCAAAACTAATGGCTACATGCATACAAACTAGTCATACTATAGTATGCTGCATCTATCTACATATAATACATATGGTATAACATCATATTGTCAGTTAAAATCAAAATCTGGGTGGCACACGGCCTAACTCCTGCTGTAGCGCCTCTAGTACGGCCTCGGTCAGTCTCATAGCCCTACGATACATGGCATTAGTGCGCACATCCGGTTGTCTCAAATCAACCATCTCCTGAGATCCTGACCTAAGTATCTAACAAAGTCTATCCCTCAGTATATAATCTGGCTGAAGTGCTCTGACTGGTCCATCATCTCTGGTCTCGAACAACCCAAGTATCTCTCGTTACTATTCCTACCATCTCAGCCTCTCCTCCCCCTCACTCAAGAACTGCTGGTAAGACACCATATGAGGCTCACGAAGATCAGTATGGGAACCTCGGGTAGGTAATGGCTGGTCAATAACTACCACATCCATGAACTCCTGTTGTGGAAACTGGTATATCCTAGGTACAGGTGCATAAATAGCCAACGGTGCGGGAAATAAGACAGGCTGCTCTAGGGGTGCAAACATAGGTGCCTCTGGCTAAAACTGTGGAATCTCTGATGGTGGTGCTAAAATATGTGGCTCTAAGTCCTCCCACTGTGGGATGTCAACCATATCAGGAATGTCAAACATCGGAAACTCTAACGACGGAAAATCAGGTACCTCGGGCTCAAAAGAAGGAGAATAATAAAAAAAAAATTAGGTACATCTGGTGCATGGGGGTACCGGCAACTGCTCTGGTGGGGGTCCCTGTAGCAATGGTGGTGCTGGTGGTGGTAATGGAGGAAATGCCTGAATCGATGCTGCTGGTACCTCTGGGTCTGAAGCTGTCCGCTCCGAGTATGATGTTGAGGAAGCCATCTAATAATAACCATAACACAAGAAAAGATCAATTCACATACCTATAATTCATAAACTCCTAATCTAATAAACAAACAACCCTAATACCATTAATCCTATCTTTTGTGATCTTCCTATCTTAACTCTAATGTTCTTATTTTTAAGGGCCAAAACCTAAGCTCTGATGTCAACTACAATACCTGTACAAGCGAGATATAAATAAAATAATTATCCCGAACTACTACTATTCAGAGTATTTTCAAGGTTAAGGATTGGAAACAAGAATGACAAACCAACTTTATTACAAACCAGTTTAAACAATATGTCTCGAGAACTCTCTTTATTATAAAATATTATTCTATTCATATTTTAAACTAAACAACTTTTATTCAAACTACACTATTACTCATCCTGCTACACCTGATCTGGAAATTCAAAACTCTCTTCTGGAATAGGGACAAACACCATTGGTATAAGAGGGTCCAGCTGCTTGACTCGCTTCTTGACTACTCTGGTTCTGATGGGTTTCATTCTCTACCTTAACTGAAAAATAAGGTGAACAACAATAAAAGGGGGTGAGCCAAAATTACTCAACAAGCTTGAAACAATATATATATATACTGTAAAGAGAATAGAATAAGTAAACTGTAATTTGCTGGTTTTAACAACCATCTCTTTCTGTATAGAATAATAACTTGCCATTACTAGAGAGTGCCAAATGAACAAGACGGGAAACAAGAACAAACATATGCACTATAACCCGCTGATCAATCAGGATACAGTACGGATCTATACCCCACTACATAGACCCAACCAACATAAGGGGTAGCCAGGCAACTATGGCCTAATAATCAAGGGTCCGGTTAATACCCGACCCATATCATAACCATCCAGTCCATAGCTTAGCATCTGGAACAATCGGTATGCTTTTGATGTATTCCAACATCAGGATATATCAGAGTATATGTAAGAAGGGTAAAAGTATTAGAATATGAATAGGGGATTTAATAAATTTGGAAAAATCAAGAATCGAAATGAAATAGAAATAAGAATCAATAATTCTGTATCAGTGTATGTAAACAAGAGTTATTAAGGAATAATAGATATAGAAAGTAGGGTATATTTCACTATTCTTAACTTAGACTAGGGGAAAAACTTGCCTGGTATGCACTTCACCTCGTGCGATTCACTGTCTTCTGCATCTTGCTTGATCTGCTTTGAGGATAAGGAATCTATCAAGGAAAGATATTCATTTAGATAACGCATCTCATACGCATATCTCGAATTGATACCGCGAAGCCCTAATTGTCTATCCATAAGATTTTATCTGACTCGCATATAATTATATAACATATAAAGTTCACATGATAACGTAAAGCACATAGCACATAAGGCACATAATTGATTTTAGACTCATAATTATTTTTAGAACCAATACTAGGCTTATACTCGCATTAAATAAGACTACCTGCTTCGATTCCTAATTTTTCGGGATTCATTAAGCTCGATTATACGCCTAATACGGCTTACAAACAATTAATCATCACAAGCTGACTCACTTTCGAAAGCAATTTTGATTTATATTTATTTTTAATAGAATCGGGTAATTTTTCTGAGTCTAAGGGTCTTCGTTTCACTCGAATCGGACTAACGGTTTGATTACTACGCAATAAACAAGATTTAATTAATTATAAATCAATTATAATTAATTAATCATAATTAATTAAACTTGAATTATATTTTTAAATAATTATTTATTATTTATTGCATTTTTGAAATAATTAATCCCTAATTTTTAAAATTAATTACAAATTATTACAATTAATTACAAGTTATTACCAGTTATACGATTAAATCGACTATTTACAAATAATTATTCGATACGAATAACTATTACAACTCTTCTCGAATAAATAAGCGATCACTCGAATAATAATTCCAACTTATCGAACTGTTACTCGTATAAATACGAGTTACTTGCATTATTCGGTTAATTATCAAATTATTAATCATATTATTCGATATATTTAATCTTATTCATTAATTAATTACTTAATTATTACATAATAGATAAATAAATAAATAATTAGATAAATAAATATATAATTAGATAAATAATTTAATAATTAAATGAATAATTAAATTCGAATTTCTAAATTAATAAAAAAATAGAAATTATTAATAATAATTTTCAGAATTTAAAACTAATTTATAATTGAATTTAGAATTATTAAAAACTGATTTTGATTTTATAAAAATAAAATAAAATAATAAAATTCGTAAACACAAACATGAAATCAGATTGGGGGTTTATTGGATCAAACCCGGTCGTACCCGGGTCGAAACCGGGTCGAACCCGGGTCCTCAAGAACAGCCGCCATGGTTGCCCCGAACCCGGCGCCGACGGGACTTTTTCCGGCGAACTACAGTGAACAAAACACGTGGTTTCAACCTCGTTCCTTCTGCATCTTCGATCCACAACACATAGAACATCTCATCCCTCCTTCCTACATCGATATGCAGCCGGAAACACGAAGAACGCTGCCGGTAATGGCGGTTCTCCAGCGAGCTTGATTCGGCATCAAAACAGAGTCATTTGGATCGATTCGACCTTCCATCTCACTCAAAATTTTATCAGCAATTCAACCATTACAATATCTAAATCAAATAACCTCTACAACTTATTCTCCGACCCAATCAAAGCATTTTCCGACCAAAATCACAAGAATCAATTTAGTTCATGAAAAATTGTAAATAAAATATCAAAATAAAGCTCATAACTTGTATAATCTAACCCCTATCAGCAAAGTAACCTCAGATTCATATAAAATCAAAAACGGACTAATTAAAATTTGTATAAACCCTTGAATAAGAACTAACACTTAGAGCAATCGTTTGATAAAATAAATAGCATAAATCGACTATAAATTAGCACAGGAAACTATTAAAATCATCAATTACAAACAATAACCCCCAGAATCAAAATGCCTAATTTCAGTTCACGAACCCTAAAATATGAATTAAAAATCGAGGCAACAAAACACGAAATTAATGGTATGAATAGAAAGTAGAGATCAAGAGGATCATTTTGATTACTCGCATGAAAGATTTGGTTAAAAGAATCACCTTCAAGTCTGAGGTTTAATTCTTGCCCTGTTCTTCACCAACACTAATTTCTTGATTATTTTTCTAATTTTTACTAATTAATTAATTAATAATTACTAATAATCAAGCTATTTATATTTATGAAAATAATACCCGAAACCTATAACTTATAATAAAACACTCAATAAATACCCGAAACAGATTACGATCGAAATAGACAACGCGTAGGGCATTGCAGTTAGGGTTTTATGACTGAACACATTTAATCACATAATATTACACATAATTATCTTTATTAGAATATAATACAAGCATAATTTTCTCGGTAGTTACATGGTGACGAAAATGATGTGAGGTTGAGTGCTATGATTAGCTTTTATTTCATTCAAGTAGTAGTGGAGTTTGCTTTTACCATTATATCCTTCATCTAGTACTAGCAAGATTTTGCAAGCAATGTTGAATGGGTCATGTAGTTGGTCAAATGGAGTTAGTGGAGGGTGAAAGGTCGGTTTTACCCTTGATTTCTATTTGGGTGTAAGTTGCATGCAATGGTACACTTGTAATTCAATAATTATTAAAAGTATAATTAAAAAGAATGAGTTTTAGTAATTAAAATATAAATCCATAAATCACAAGATTAATACCATAAATTCTATGAGATTTTAGAAGTTTAATAAAATTGTTTTAAGAAAATTTTGGCCAAAAATTTATATTAAAAGAGTTTTCTAACATTATCACACTAATACATAAGTCATGAAAAATATAATTAACACATTAAATTTCACTCATGCAATTACAAGTAAATTGACTTTATTCCATAATATTAGAATATAAATTATCTCATAATCGCAACTTATTTAAATATCACTAAATTATGAGAATCTCATATATTACTTAATCGTGTATTCGCAACTATTCATATATTATCAAATTGCGCTACTTATTTAATCACGTAAATAAAATCTTACTCGCGTACAAAAGCTATACGCTTAAAAATATTATAGCAACATTCTGAATGCCATATAACAAAATTATACAGAATATTTATGAATATATCTATCGCACTTATAAAATAGTTCAAATATTTACCGGTTGTCACATCCTCTCCCACTTATAGGATTCTGTCCTCAGAATCTTGGTGAATAGTTGAGGATACCGATTGTGCATTTCAGATTCTAACTCCCACGTTGCCTCTTCAACTTTAGGATTCTTCCACAATACTTTCACTAAACTTACTGATTTATTTCTAAGAGTTCTCTATTGTCGATCCAGTCACTCCTAGAAAAAGTAGAATAGACATCGGCTAAAAACCGATGTCTATGAACATAAAAGTCCGATGTCTTCGTGGGTGATGTTAAAGACCTCCCATTTAATATTGGGTTTAAATTGATGTTAAAGAAGACGTATAATATCAGTTTTTAAAGATGTTAAATTTTTAATGCATATCTAATCTTCATATATTATCATAATATGATATTTTTATCAATTTAAACATATGTGAGATAAGCAAAATATTTTCATTTACTCATTAAACTGATGTTACTTATACCAGTAACAACAGTTTGAAAGATAAACCGATGTAAACATAACTTTTGACATCGGTTATTTATTTCAAACCGATATTTATTGGGAATAAACCGATGTCTAAATAGTTTATAACATCGGTTTTTTGTTTTAAGATTATGTTGTTGTACTATTTAACATCGATTTTGTTTGATGCAACTGATATAAATGTTCAACCAAAACTGATGTATTAAGCTTTGATATACATCATTTTGCACAGCAATGATGTATGTACTTTTTTTATTAATGCACATTTTAAAATTAATATATTTTTTAGTTGCAAAACTTCAGTTATCATTACCAAATCAAGATGATAAAGTCTTACAATGACGAAAAACCAGAAACATATAATTTTCAAAGATACAATAATATAAAACCGACATCCATTTTAAAAAATAATATCCAAAGTAATTTATATATTTACTATTCTGAAGAAAAAATAACATAACTCTTCTTTCTATCAGATGTATTGATGTGTGCGTGCCTTATCGTGCCACCGTGTACTTCAGTCCCTCCCATATTTGGATTCTTTTAGCTCTTGTACAAATCCTGGATGAGATCCTCCTATCTATAGGCTTGACCATAAACCAATACAGCATACTTCATAATCTCAGGCCAATCTTGGGATTCAACAATCTATACTCATGCAAAAAACCTGGTATTAAACGAAAGAAATAATAATAAATAAAGAATAATTGAACTGGTCGGATAGAAAGCAATATTAACTTATATCAAACTTGCCCAATTCCATAATGAAGGCATTGTAAAAATGCAACAAGAAGAGATCAGTTTAGGCATTTAGAAATTTTAATCTATTCTGTAAGATGAGCGTCTGTCACGGGCAACCACAAAAGGTTAATAAGTAGACAGAAACAGGCAGAATATGCACCTTATCCTTAACACCACCAACAGGTAAAACTAGACCTCGTAGTGTCATTTCCGTTGTCATTGTCGTATCTGATCTTACTTTTGTCTGACTAAACAGTAACACCAGGGCTGTTAAAAGGTCACACCTGCAGAGGGACCATCTTTAGGTATCACACAAGCAGGAAAATGAATGTGAACATCCCGCCCTTCCAACAAATTTATTTCCTTTCATTTTAGAACCTAAATCACATTTTTATTGTCAAACTAGCAAGCTTTGGTGTTACTAATCTCCGACAACCTCACCATAATCCTGCAGGTGTCCATAAATATTCATCATCAAAAAATCATTAAAGTTTGATCATATGCAGAGTTTGCATGCCGGTAATAAAATACACAGACCCTTTGACATGTATCAAATTCCAGATGTTTGGTTTCATATTTTGTGACCGTATTTTCCTAAATCTTCCTTCAAATATGATAAATACTGGGAAAATCAAGTGACATTACATTAGCTAGGTGATGCTGATTAATTATGACATAAGTTGGCAGACATAATCAGTTCCAAAGCTGAAATCTATACAGCCACTTTACAAAGAAACCAAAAACTGTAAAATAACTACCATAGTGCAGATAATATCAAGAACATAAGTAAAATGAATATGATAAACACTGGTTATAAATTACTTACCGCAGATGCTATGTTGAAGTCAAATTCATACACTTTTTTGTTGGTCAATAAATAATCCAGAAAGGGGCCTATTAACAAAAGAGAGGCATCTTGGACTAGTGCGGTGTGCCCCAACAAATTAAAAGAACTGAGTGAGTATTTTCGCTGAAGGTAATGAACATACTGCACAAACAAAGATGCACATTAATTAATGACACTTACTATTCGTGCTAGGAAACTACAGGAAACTCAAAACAATATAGGACTTTTCAATAACTTAGAAGTGCTTACAACATAGGACAACCATGTCATTCTCAGCTTAAACAGTCTAAAGTTGTCACCGTAATAAGAGTGTTTTAAGAACATAAATCCTTATCATGCTAAAGTAAATGTCACTACATATGAACTGAGAATACAGAGGTTTTATGTTTTCGTCACAATATTAAAAACTAGTTTGACCAACTATAGTAAGCAAGAAAGAGAATCTTGTTTGAACTATATACTACTTTGGGTAACATCCTTTTGCATTGAAATATGGTGTGTACTCGGTTCCCTTTAGATGATGGCGATGAAGGCTATACTACAAATTTTACTTCCATATTATAAAAAATAGCAGGTAGTCTATATTAAGAACACTCTTTTCTGAGTTTTCCCTACATTCTTTTTTAAGTTGGACTACTTGCCCTCATAAATATCAATTTCTAAGTTCTAAAGAAAAATATTATCATATCTAATACTTTAGTAAGTACGATCCAAATGATTTAAGACACTTACAAAATGCTGCATAACTACAAAAAAAGCAACAATGAAACCTCTACTATTAACACTCACGTTAGTAACAGTACAGACAATAACACCCATCAGAACGACTAAGATACTCAGTTTTGTATCTCTTGAATATTGTATTTTGTTTAAAAAAACTTCCAATAAGCAGGATACAGGATCATACTCAGCTTCGTGATCGGAAAATTAATTTAGATAACAATTAGTCCAAATTTGGCATGTCAAAGACTTATATAATATATATACATAAATATTTATAAATAGTTAGTAAGATGGAAACATCCAGGTACCTGGTAAAATCCTACTGAGTTCAATATTAAGCTAACATTCATCCCTACAATGATTTTTTTTGCAAATAGGACAAATTTGAGAAGCTCTGAAACGGTTAAATGAGAAGGCTGGATGTTTTCCAACCATCTAAGAACTCCTGTCATCAAGGTTGTCGTAAGGTTGCAAACTAGTTAATGTTGTGGCTGCAGATAAAAAGAAATGAAAAGTTATATAAGCATCTCCTTATTATAACTTATTAAATTTACAAAAAAGTAGTATGTTTCAAACAGTTAAATATTACAAGCAATCACCAAACTGATTTGATATCATATGGAACAACATCTTCAGCATTAACGGGAAAAGGAGGTGCCCCAGGCCTCAAACTCACTGGAAATTCAGCATCTCGTAGTAGAACTTAATCAGCCACTCAGGTCACATAATGCTAACTGAAACATTAAGATACCTCAGGTGAATATGTTGATAGCATGGAATCTATTGATAGTGCCAAATCTGATGCATACCGCAAGGCCAAGGAAGCTGTTGCAGGTTCCACCTACAATAAAAGTTGTGTTTTAGGTTGCAAGTAAGATATCGGAAAAATGGACATAATGAATAAGCAATTAAGCATAAAAGCACCTCACCTGATCCATGAAAGCACACAAGACATCGATGATGCAGGGAAGGCAGCACAAATCGTAATGCCAATGACGCATGTCAGTGTCACGCAAAACACAATAAAGAATACATCAAAAGCCAAATATATTATACAAAGCCTGCGTTAAGATCACATATAATCATTTATTTAGATTTTATTATGATAGTTCAAATTTAAGGAAATAGTATCAAAACGAACCAATAGAACCAATAGAGCTGAGAGGATTGCTCAACTAAAGCTTGCCCATCAAGGGAGACCAATAAAACTCAAATATCCACCACACAAAGGAAAACATTGTATTTGCTGATTCCAAATTCTTCACTACAAAACTAAGAATGAAAACAGAGTCAAACGAGCATATAATATATTAACTCCAAGAAATTACCTCAAACTTTCAAGAATAAATTGTGTTTATCTCGTGCATTTACTCTATATATATAATGTAAGAATACAAGTATTCGGCAGTGAGGTTCAGGTCTATGAACCTGACTTATCATAGCTCCCGGATTCATCTTGAATATAACGATATATTATGGACATAGATAAACAACAAGGAGAAAAGAGGAGTACCCTGTCCTCCGACGATCGTAACTGAAGGTAACGCGCCCCAGATAACAGGCAACGGGCTTTCTTCATAGTAATCACCATGAGCACTACTAGTTCTTTGTAATTCACATCCAATAAAATATAAAAACACAACAAAAAACTAAAACAAAAGTGTAAAAACAAAAATAAAAGAAAAAGACACACAATTAGTTATATATATAACTGAAAAGAACAACATATATGTTAAAAAGCTAAAACTTGAAATTTAAAAATGACTTACTAATTCGAGCGGAAATAGGATAAATAATAACATAGATAGGCCGATTCCTAGTTAACACAAATCGAATGATTTATTGAAAATAAGAGTTAGGGTTCATGTAATTGAAAGATATAATTCAAATTAGGGATCTTAATTATGAGTTCTTGGTTTTAATTTGGAAAGTTAGGTTTTGAATTTAGGGTTCTATATTGAGAGTTCGGAAAGATGGGTGGAGAAGGGAAGTAAGAGTGATGGAGAGAGAGAGAGAGATGTTCTTCCGTCAGAGAGAGTTTTGATAGTTTTGATAGCTTTGATTTTTAATTTTTTTTTTTATAAATGTATATTTGAGGATAAAGTTGAAAAGAGGGGGAAGAGTTGAAAATAAACTAAGGAAAAACGGGGGAAATTTAAGAGGGAATGAAATTTTGGCTAGGGGAATGGGGAATGCGCGCTGCTGAAATTTTTTCAACAGATATTTAACATTGGTTCTTCTAACAAACTGATGTTTATAAGCACAAAAGACATCGCTTGCTCAAAACCGATGTCTAAAATACTTTACATCGTTGAAATAAGCAACCGATGTAAAATAGGCGATGTCTATTCTACTTTTTCTAGTAGTGAGTATCTGCACAGGTTGCTCTACATATGATAAATTAGCCTGAATCTCCACTGGTTCAATCTCTATCACATGATTGGTGTTCGGATTATACTTTTTTAGCAATTAGACATGAAATACATTATTCGCGTGCTGATATTGTGGTGGCAAGGCTAGCTCATAGGCAACTTTCCAGACATGTATCTTAGAGCTAATTTCCCTTTCTTACTGAATCAGGTCAATCCCTTCCATGGTGAAATTTTTAGCAATACAGCTTCCCCAATTTAAAATTTCACATCCTTTCGGGCGGGGTCCACTTATTTATTTTGTCTATCCTGAGAAGCAATGAGTCTCTTCTAGATCACAGTGATGGTGTCCTTCATTTGTTGAATCAATTCAGGTCCTAAAATCTTTCCTTCCCCAACTTCATCCCAACTCGTCGGTGTTCTACATTTTCGCCCATATAAAGCTTCATATGGTGGCATGCCAATACTTGAATGGTAACTATTATTATATGATAATTCTATGAGTGGTATATGATCGTCCCAACTTCCCGAAAAATTAATTTGCACAGCTTCACAACATATCTTTAATGGTTTGGTTTGTTCGTTCGTTTTGGCCATCGGTTCGTGGATGATATGCCGTACTAATGATTAATTTCATTCCAAGATTTTCTTGAAATTGCGTCCAGAACCTTGAGTTGAATCGCGGGTCTCGATCCATAGAAAGTATCTTTTATAAACTTGATGCCAGGGGGTGATTTTCCATAGATTCTAAGCAAGGATGTCAACTATTCCATTTTCAAGGGATTCTAGGCAACTGAATTACGATCAAAAGTCAAAGGTTTAGAATTCTAGGTTTCTTGTCCAGTACACATTATCATCTCACTAGCGAGGGGTCATCAAAGATGAAAGCTCAATCATTCATGACTAGGAATAGTTAATCATGGGAATATCGCATAATTCACAAGATCAATTATAATCATGGTATCATAAAGTTCAATGAATAAGGAAGAAAGTATAGAAAAAAACATAACTATTATCAATAGGTTAAGGAAAAACAGTTGCACAAAATGATTTTTAAAAGAAGAGGAGGAACACTTGCATAAAATGAGTTGAAAGAGAAACATTTGCATGTCTCTAAAAGTCCTTAATTGATCTTATAGAAACCTTGAACCCGCTTAATCGACTTTGATGGCAAGAGTCTTTCTGCTACTCAATCTTGGACCTACACATATAATAAATCAAATAAATAAACATACTCTATACTTGTAGACCATTTGACTCAAATGCAACATATAGGTTTTATGCACACGAGTAAACTTTATTATCATGCAACCCTACACATAGTTACTTATATACATTAGTACTCATAATCACATATAAACACGTAGCAACATGGCATTTATTCCACATAAACACATAAGTATCGAATGATCTCAAGATGCTCTACCATTGATCACTCGACTTTCTCTACTCCACATTTGTAGTCTCAAAACTCTATAAACTCAAGTACTAAAAACCCAATTCAATATATTCCTTATAGCATATATCTTAAAAATATGAAGACGCATACAGGCCTCGCCTAATTGGACTAAAAAGTGTTTGCACAAAGCCAACCAACATTTCTACCTTGTGCATTCACTTAATTCTGACTTTTCTGAACTCCTAACTCATAAAACTAACTCCTACACTTGGTTTGACACTAAGGCCCCACTTGGGCCTACTTATAGCTTCCTAAGAAGTTGACACCAAACTGCAGTTGCAACTTTACAAACTTCCTTGTTTTAACCAACTTAAAACCCATTAATCTTGATCTAAGTTTGATTTTAATTGCCTGTTGACCTTCCTTGGACTCCATTACATGATTACCAATCAAGGCCCGTGGAATGCCTTCCTAGAACAAATCTAAACTAGACCATAATCACTCTTTTTCCAAAACTGTCCATGTTTTGGTTGCTCTCGGTTTTACATCAATGCACCTATCAGAACCCAAGATTTTCCACAACCTATGGCTACTGATATCAGGCTTAAACATTATCCTAAAATTTCCAAGCATAGGCCTCCCAACGCCTCACCAAATGGACACTCAAAACTCAACAAATCTATTACTAACAATAACTCACTACTCGCACCATGCTACCCTTTTTTCCCTTGGCTCCATTAAAATTTACCCAACTCCAAACCAAGGATAACCAAAAACTAATACGCTAACCACTTGATCTTTATATTAACTATGTATGAGATCATTCCATTCTCTAAAATTGCCACAACCAAAAAGTATATTAACAGAACTAAGCATGCATAGCACTTAATCATATTTTTGAGTTAATCCTGCCACAAATTCGAATATAATCATCAATATAAAGCAAAATTGTAAACTGCATAAGATCACTTTAAAACTTAACACACTTAGTTTAAGAATATAAGATATTATCTAGTGCATGCAAATCAATTCGAATCCAAAATATATGCATTTAACCATAGAATAATTAGTCTCAAAGATACACTATTAGCACTATAAAATTTGGGACTAAAACCAACATGCAAGCATTCATGCATCTATATCTCAAGTAATACATGACATTAAATAGTTTTATCTAAGAAATTTATCATAAAACATGGTTTTGATTAACATGCAAAAGTTTAAACTAACATGCATGAATTGATATGACAAGAACTATAACAATCAATGACATGCAAAGGCTTTAACTAATAAATTTATAATAAAACATGGTTTTGATCAAAATGCAAGGGTTTAAACTAACATGCACTTAAACTTTTTATAGAAAATAAAGCAACCAAAAATTGGTTCCATTCGGTTACCAAAAAGCCATTACCGAAAGGAGAGGACGAAAATGGTAGGAGTATAACACTTTACCAACCGTAACCATCTCCAACAATGATGCAACTCATGTTTTGGACTTTAAATTTATAAAAATTAAGGTATCTTCCACTTGAGTTTTAAGAATACTAGACATGGAACACTTAATCACTCAAATTTCATCAAAAAACATATAAGAATGAATTGAACAAAGATTGCAGGGTTATATTACACTTGGATCTTGAGAAATTGGATGAAAAATTAGGGTGTGTGTGTGTATGTTTGTGTGTGTGCTTCGGCCGAGAGGAGAGAAGAGAAGGAGAGAGAAGTGAGGTGAGTAGAAAACTGTAGGAAAGAAATTATCATTTTTTGGCCTAGTTTTGAGTTTATGTATTTGTTTTTGGTAGTTGAAGGGAGAAATTATTTGCTTGTCCTTCTAGGAGAACTACTGAGGTTCGCATGCCAGGTTATGCTTGTAATTTCACTACACCAAATATGACCTATGGCAACGCCATCCAAATTAATGTTACCCGGATAAGTTACTATAGGTATGCTACTCATGACCTATTGCAACATTGTATTTTTAGTGTTAGCTTAGAAAAAAATGTGATGTTACATTAGCTAAAAAGTGTTAAAGTTTGCAACATTTAAAAATAAGTGTTATTCTAGAGTATTGAAAAGATAAATATAATTATTTTTTATGATTAAATAATAATTTCATAAGAATTTGATGTGATATACAAATTTGACAAATAATATACATAATGATATACGCATTTCATACATAATAAGATTAAAAATATGATAATAAGAATTTTGAAAGTATTAAAACATAAAATTATTTATTTTAACAAATTTATAAAATTATTTATATATATATATAATAGACATATTACAAATTTCCCCACAACTTTTAACATAAGCTTTGATATGTAAGTTTTATAAATAAAAAATATGAATATCAAATTTATAAAATTATGAGAAAAAAGTATATATTAAAGTATAAAAATATGAATTTATAAAAATAATAAAATATTCAAAATATAAATTTATATGAATTTATAAATTTATTAAAGTACAAATTTTTATTGGTCCTGATTTATCATAAATTTTAAATCAAGCGCCCATTTTTTTGGCAAAAGCCGCCCAGTTCAGCCCATTGGAAACCCTATCCCTCTCAGTTCTATCAAACATCCCCTCTCTCTTCGCTCTCTCCCTCTTCTCGGTCTCTCCTCTTTCTAAAATTCACTCTCTTATACCACTTTTTGGACCAAAATACCTCTCCCTCTCTCAACTGTATATTAGATCGACGAGTCTTTAAATTAATTGATTGAAGCTTATATGGACACGATTGTTGGCATTTTATTTATCTCAGTTGGTTGTTTTCTAATAATTGTTTTATTTTAATTATGTAATGTTAACCAGCATATGACTGGGTCATGCAGTGAGGGAGAGTTTTTAGGATGTAGTGAAATAAACGTTAGTGATGGAACTAGTCTAGGAAGGTGGTGTTTCAGTTCCTGTTTTTCTGGCAATATTTTCTGTGTTAGTCATTTCCCTTTATTAGCAGATTGTAATCATTTTTTTTCTAATGAGAAGAGCTGCATATTTTCTCTTTCAGGTTCAGTCTCTTTAGTCATACAAATACTTAGTATAAATATATCTTACTCTCTTCATTTGGTATCAGAGCGTTCAGGTTCTTGAATGCCCAAATATATGCCAAGAAATACACAGAACACAAAGATGGACCCACCAAAGACTAAAGATGGGTCGATTGGTTTAAGTTATCCTATGCTGGCAAGAGGCTACTACACGGTGTGGAGTCTGAAGATGAAGATTTTTATGCAGGCGCTAGGCGTGTGGAAAGCTGTAGAACAAACCGATCCGAAGGCACCTGCAGTTGATAAGAAAACTGACAAAATAGCCTTAGCTGTGATATACCAATATATACCAGAAGACATGTTATTGTCGATTGCTGAAAAGGAGTCCGCCAAGGAGGCATAGGAGGCTCTCAAGGTGATGTGTATGGGGGCAGGGAGAGTAAAGACGGCAAAGGTGCAAACATTACGATCAGAGTTTGAATCCATGATGATGAAGGAAACGGATCCACTCGATGATTTTTGTATGAAGCTTACTGGTATATGAACAAACATCAGAATCTTGGGAGAGACTATTGATGAAACAACTGTTGTAAAGAAGATCCTACGCGCAGTCCCTGCAAAATTTCTTCAGATTGCATCGACGATAGAGCAATTTGGAGATATGAAAGAGATGTCTGTAGAGGAAGTGGTTGGGCGGCTCAAAGCTCATGAGGAACGCATGAAGGGACAGTCCACGGAGGATACCGGAGGTCAGCTTTTGCTGACACAGGAAGAGTGGGCGAAGTGGAACAAGTCTGGCCCATCACAGAACAGGTTTCAGAGAAATAAAGGAAATGGTTCATTTCTTGGTCACGAAAGGAATAATCATTGGAATAATAGAGCTGGAAGAGGCCAGCAACAAAATCGTACTGAGGTGAATAATCGAGGCAACAACGGTTCAGGTGGGCATGACAGGAGCAACATAAAATTGATTTAACTATAACAAATACGGGCACTATGCAGCAGAGTGTAGAAGGCCAAAACGAGAAAAGGATCATGACAAGGGACAAATCCAGGAGTCTAATTTGACACAAGTACAAGATGAAAAACCTACACTGCTATTGTCACAGTGTGGAGGAAAAGAGAATATTACTGTACCCTTGAATGAAGAAAGCGTCATCCCAGAGCTCGGCACAAGGATATGTGAAAATTCCAATTTGTGGTACTTGGATAATGGTGCGAGCAACTATATGACAGGAATACGAACAAAATTCAAGACACTGGATACGGGAGGGACAGGAAAGGTTAAATTTGGAGATGGGTCTACCGTAACAATAAAGGGAAAGGGTTCGATTTCTTTTATGTGCAAGAATGGCAAAGAAAGGCAGTTGCATGAGGTATATTTCATTCCCACCTTACGTAATAACATAATAAGCCCTGGACAATTATCCGAAAGTGGAAACAAAGTAATACTTCAAGATGATTACTTGTGGGTATATGAAAAGGATGGAAGGTTGTTGCTAAAGGTAAAAAGGTCGGTGAATAGGCTGTACAAGATAACTCTCAAGGAGAACGTTCCTTTTTGTCTGTTGTCCAAAGTTGAAGAAGAATCATGGCTTTGGCACATAAGGTTGGGACATGTTAATTTTCTGGCCTTAAAATTAATGACAAGCAAAGAGATGGTACATGATGTGCCAGAGATAGATCAACCAAAGGAATTGTGCACCGGTTGTTTGTTGTCAAAGCAGACACATAACTCGTTCCCTTCCCAGACGAGTTTCTCAGCAAAAGAAAGGTTAAAGCTCATACATGGTGATCCGTGCGGACCACTATCACCACCTAAACCAGCCAGAAATAGGTATATTTTCCTACTCGTTGATGATTATAGTCGAGCTATATGGGTATACCTGTTAAAGTCTAAAGACGAAGCTTTAAGTGCATTTAAAAAATTCAAGGCACTAGTTGAGAAAGAAGCCAGGAGTACTATACGGATTTTTAGAACTGATAGGGGTGGCGAGTTCACATCAAAAGAATTTGAAAATTATTGTGCAGATGAAGGAATTTTAAGGCATCTTACGGCTCCGTCTTGACCCCAACAAAATGGGGTAGTAGAGCGTAGGAATCGCACGAATATTGCAATGACGAGAAGCTTGTTAAAAGAGAAAAAGATGCCTCAAAAATTCTGGGGAGAAGCACTAAGACACGCAGTTTATATCATGAATAGAATGCCCCCACGAGCATTGGTTGGTGAGACTCCATACGCAGCTTGGACAGGTAAGAAGCCAAATTTGGAACACATTCATTTTTTTGGGTGTATCGCCCATATGAAAATTCCAAAAGTTCATACTCATAAGTTGGACGATCGCAACAAACAAGTGGTCTATCTTGGAAAAGAACTTGGGACGAAGGCACATCGCCTTTTCGATCCCAATTCTGGTTGTTTACATGTGAGCAGAGACGTGCGATTTGACGAGAAAAGGATTTGGGATTGGGCGCTATAGAATACAGAAAATAGGGCAGGCCCAGACTCATTTGTGGTAATTAGTGCTCAAGCTGGTGAACAAGAAGAATAAATAGAAGGATTTATAGTACCATCACCTATACAGACTCAAACATTAAGTGTTAGTAATATAACAGAAAGTGACAGTAGCATTGCAGAAAGTAGTAGCAGTCAGGGCTCTAATGCATCAAGTGAAAGTAGTCAACCACGCAGGTACCAAATGTTAAGTGACGTCTACAATGACACTGTTGAGATGGAACTATCTGATGAACTTTTGTTTGATGGGGTCGATGAAATAGTGACATATAAGCAAGCTGTGAATGAATATGAATGGAGAGTTGCAATGTAGGCAGAAATGGACATAATTGAGAAGAATAAAACATGGACCTTGACTGATTTACCGAATGGAAGAAAAGCAATACAGCTGAAGTGGGTTTACAAACTGAAACAGGATACAGAAGGAAATATTGTGAAGTACAAAGCACGTCTCGTTGCAAAAGGGTATGTGCAAAAAAAAGGGATAGACTTTGAAGAGGTTTTCACACCTGTTATCAGGTTGGAGACAGTGAGGCTATCGCTCGCGTTAGTAGCAAAACATGGATGGGAAGTACATCATTTAGACGTAAAATCCACATTTTTAAATGGCGAATTGCTTGAGGAGGTATATGTAGCACAACCTGAAGGCTTTGTGCAGGAAAATGAAGAAAGAAAAGTGTATAAACTCTTGAAAGCCCTGTATGGACTACACCAGGCACCTCGAACCTGGTATACTCGATTAAATCAATATCTGAGAAAGCTGGGATTTGTAAAGTGCCCATACGAGCACGTCGTTTATACAAAACGTGAAGGTAGTCAGTTTCTTGTGATTGGCGTGTTTGTGGACGATTTAATTGTGACTGGATCAAGCGTTCATGTTATAACATCATTCAAGCAAAAAATGAACAATGAGTTTGAGATGACAGATCTGGGAAGTCTTTCATACTACCTTGGTTTAGAAGTGTATCAAGGAAAATAGTTCACTGAGTTAAAGCAGACTGCCTATGCCAAGTAGGTGTTAGAGAAAGCGGGCATGAGGGATTGTAAGCCAGTCACGTATCCTATGGAAACAAAGTTGCAGCTGACAAAAGATGAAAATGGTGAATTGGTTGATGAAACCCAGTTTAGAAGTATGATGGGTGGGCTGAGATACCTTGTTCACACTCGACCGGACATAGCATATTTGGTTGTTGTTGTTAGTGGGTATATGGAGAAACCTACGGCTTTGCATCTTAACGCGGTAAAGAGAATTCTTCATTACATCAAGGGAACCATTGAGTATGGTCTGAGATATTCTCGAGGAGTGGGGAATTATATCCTTTCGGGTTATGCTGATAGTGATCTGGATGGAAGCTTGGATGACAGGAGAAGTACAGGTGGTATATCATTTTACTTGAATGATAATCTTATAACATGGGTCTCACAAAAGCAGAGGTGCATCGTACTTTCCTCATGCGAGGCTGAATTTATGGCAGCTACAGCAGCAGCGTGCCAGGGCATATGGTTGCAGAACCTGTTAAAGCAGATCACTGATACAAGTCCAGGTTCGATCATTATATATGTAGACAATAAGTCTGCAATTGATTGAACGAAGAATCCGGTTTTTCACGGTAGGAGTAAACATATTGATATCCGATACCACTTCATACTTGATTGTGTGGAGCATGGTGAGATCGTTGTAAATTATGTGCACACTAAACAGCAAAAGGCTGACATCTTGACAAAGCCGATGTCAACTGTAAAGTTTGAGCAGATGCGTATGTTACTTGGAATAAAAGAACTGATGGGACCAGCTTAGATAAAAGGAGAGATTGTTGGCATTTTATTTATCTAAGTTGGTTGTTTTCTAATAATTGTTTTTAGGATGTAGTGAAATAAACGTTAGTGATGGACTAGGAAGGTGGTGTTGTAGTTCCTGTTTTTCTGGTAATATTTTCTGTGTTAGTCATTTCCCTCTATTAGCAGATTGTAATCATTTTTGTTTCTAATGAGAAGAGCTGCATATTTTTTCTTCCAGGTTCAGTCTCTTTAGTCATACAAATACTTAGTAAAAATTTATCTTACTCTCTTCAACGATGATATCAAATTTGAAAGCTTCAAATTAGGGTTCTTAGAAACGGAGTTCCAAATGTTTACTTAAAATTAGTGCTTCTTCACTTAAAATGTCAACTAATTATTAGGTTCTCTACCTTTTATTTCAAGTCTTTTTCGGTAGATTTGGAGCTTTGGGGTTTCGATTTTAGGTATTTTGATGTTGATTTTATGTATTTTGGGCCTTATTTATATAGATAGGCTCTTTTTGGAGTTTTTTTGGTTTTTGTTTTGAAAAAACACTGTTATTTACACTGTTAGTAATGCTTGTATATGTTTTTATTGGTTCTCCTCAAATATGTGTAAATGTTTGAATTCGATTGTGTGATATTCCAAACCCCAGAAACATCAACTCGAAGCTTTATTAAATGAAAGCCCTTGGATTAATATTGTATGTATGTATTTATATTTCTTAAATATTTTTTATTGCTCATTTGTGGTTGTTTTCTGCGTCATGGCTAGAAGTTTGTATTTTGTGGTTGCACTCCAGAATGATGAGAGGGTTCGTTATTTGCTTATTTGTCTCATAAAATTATGTTTTAATTAAAAATTTGCTTCTCTATTTGATCAGTTTAATACAGTGATATCTTAATATGTGTAATTGAAAATTTGCTTCTCTATTTGATCAATTTGTTATAGTGATTGTTGATATGTGTTTCTAATGATCAATTTTCTTATATATGGTGTTTTTAATTGTATGCATTGAAATCACTTGAGTGCTGATACTCATAATTTGTAGGTTGTTTTGACCAGCTTAGGAGTTGGATCCATAGTATGGGTTGAGGATGGAGATGTTTCTTGGATCCATCAAGAAGTTTTAGGTGTCAATGGTGAAAAGATTGAAGTTCTTTGTACTTCAGGGAAGAGGGTGAGTGTTAGGTCACACACACTGTAGAAGGGGCTTGAATACAGTGTATAGCACAATCAAATCGAATTCTAATAACATAAGTAACAGAAAATAGACTTTATTCAATGCAATAAACTTTGTTACAATATGGAACTGTCTTCTCTCAGTGATTAACAAATATCACGAGAGCTACTAGGGTTACAATAAATAATATTCTCGATAATGATAACACATATAGTGTAAACCCTATGTCTGTGTTTATATACTACACAGTTACAAGATAATCGCTAATTGATATGGAATATAATTTTGTTTCCTAAAATATATCAATCAGTTATCTTTTCTTCCAAGTATTCCATTCTTCACAGAATTCCTTCTTCATGCATATCTCTTCTTACGTTTGTCCTGATCTTCTTTCCTTCCAATCAGCCGCCTTCCTTATCTGAAAGTTTCCTTTAAGTCCTGATAAATATCTCCTGAACCTTAAGTACTGATAACTTAAGTTCTGACTTCAGTATAAGTGTTGATTTCAGTTAAGTACTGATTTGTCCTGTTTAAGTAAGATCTGAAAACTGAACATAAATCATATTAGACATGACATTATCAAATATATCTAACAATCTCCCCCAACTTGTAAATTAGCATAATATACAAGTTTAACAGAAATTTGATGATGTCAAAAACATTAAGTACAAATGCATGAGAATTTGACTAGATAACTATAACTTACAGTCCTTAAAGCTATACCAACTTTAACTTCTGATAACAACTTCAGTCTGTATACATATCAGAATTTGAGTAGTTGTAGATCTTGACTTGGCTTCACTTTTTGATCTCTCTGAGGTCAGGAGTTGTTCTGAGATAGTTCTTCAACAAACATCTCTCAGCATATCTGAGTTCATCAATCATCCTCCTTTTAACATCTTTGAGTTCTGCAGTATCTTCACCATTTTGGAAGATAGCAGCCCTGAGATCATTTATTCTAGATTTCCTTATGTCCTGATCCAGTATAATCAAATATGCCTTGTCAGACTCAAGATTGAATTCTACAGCCATATAACCCAGAAAGGTAGTTATAATCTTAGCAGAGTTAGGCTTCATCTCAACAATATCACCCTTGTGATCTCTGTACTTTGGAAGATATGTGCTGTCAGACTTTACAGAATAAAATATTTTATGTCTCTGAATTTGAGTCTTCAAATAGTTTGCAGCACTTTCTGTTATTCTGTCATTCACTTGAAGTAAGAATAAAACATGTTCTAGTTCTTCAAAATACTTTAGTGGTATAGCATTTTCCCTTATATGGTAAACCCTACCATCTGTCATGAAATATAACAGGATGTGTTCTTTCAAGTAGGTATGGTAGACCATCTGTACAGATTCTAGTTGATTCAATCTTTCAGGAGTTGCTCCAACACCTGGTTCACTTAAGGAAGTTGGATCATTGGTTGTGTTCTACACTCTTCTTTCATCAGCGCTACCCAATCTAGTTTTATCTCTTGCTTCCTTTCCAGTAACCACTATTTCTTCAAAACCACTTGATGCAGTCTTCAAAGGTTGAGTCTGTTTGGCTTTAGTGAATCCTGGTAGGAGTAACCTTGAGGATTTAACATGAGCAATGTCAGAGGTTTCCTTTGATTTATCTTCTGATATCAAGTCAACTTGAGCTATGTCAGAGGTTGCTTGCTTCATGGTTATATCAGAACTAACTATATCTTGACTCTGAACAACTTGAGCCATGTCAGAAGTTGTCTTATCCTTCAACATAAATTTCTTCATCAAGATCCAAAAGTTCATCAGAACTTATCCTTTTACCAGTATCAGAAGTTATTCTTCTCCCAGTATCAGAACTTGTTCTATGACTTGTAGGTCCAACTCTTCTTGATGAGAGACCTCTACCTTGATCATGACCTCCACCCATTCCAGAGTTTCCCTGGTCATCTTTTTCATCATCCTTCCCCTTCAGTGTCTTAACAGTTTTGCATTTGGACTTAATTACTTTCTCCCCCTTTTTGGCATCAGCAGGTAAAAGAAGAGAGACAAGCAATTTCACTGAGGATTGGATTTCATTGAGTTGAGATTGCTGAGAAGCTTGATTTTTCAAAATTTCATCATTCTGAGATTGTTGATTCTCTTGGGTTTTCTCAATGTAAGCAACTCTGTCAAAGGTAGGTTGGAAAAAACTTTTCTTTTCAATTTTCATAGTCATTTCTTGCTTGAGTAATGCTTCTTGAATTTTATGCACTTCGGCATGAGTTGTTGAGTGTTGACCTTGAAGATGTCTAGTACTCAATGCAGTAACTCGTAGCTGTGTCATGAAATCATCATTAATTAGCATCTCATCAGCTTTTACCAAGTGCTCATCAAGAATTTTTTAAGATGGAACATAGGTGACTGTGTTCCACTCCTTAGTCCACTCCTGTCCTCTAGGAGTTTCACTCCAACGTACTGGTGCTTCCCCTGTAACAAACTTCTTGACTATCTCAGCTTTATGAATAGTTTGTTGAGGTGCATGTCCTGATGGACAAGCTGCATTATCATCTTCATTTGTAGCAGCATCACCAGTATCATTAGCATTTGCAGCATCAGAACTTACAGAGTCAACATTCTCTGATAAAAGAACAGTATGAGAGGCTATTGAGACTTTAACATCATCCTCTAAGTGCTGATCTGCTTCCAAGTTCTGATCAACAGCCATATTCTGATGCTCACCTATAGTCTGATCTTCAATGTCTAGATGCAGAGAAGGTGTTGTAGACAATTCTGGAGTTTCATTAGCATCAGGAATTGGTGGTTGTGATGGATTAATTGGAGCTGGTGGAGCTTCTAAGTAGAGAAATTTAGGCACAATTAGGTTGTGAATATCAATCTCAGCACTTATGCCTGGGTCTATAGTAGATACTGGTTCATTCACAGGAGACACAGGTGGTGTAGATACTTTATCTTGAACAGTTTCCTGAGTTGGTGACAATGGAGGTGTAGATGCAGTAGCTTCAGCAAATTATGACTCTTTTGAGATCAGAGATTCCTCATCTCCTTCCTTAGCTGCTGCTTCCTCATCCTCTGAAACTGACTCAGCCATGTACCTTTGTGCTCTCTGCTTTTTGTATCTCTTTGAAGCTGGAGATTCCTTGGGAGTTTCAGCAAAATACATCCTTCTAAGCCTTTTGAGAAGCTTATAGCCCCCAATTCCAGTATCCTTCTGAGAAGAGACCTTCTCAGCTTCTTTGACAACAGGTTCTGACACAGGAACCTGTTCCTCACTATCTGACTCATCTCTCAGAATAATCCTCCTTCTCTTCTGTGGTGTCTGAGGTACAGTCTTTGTCCTCTTGGGCTTTGAAGATGAAGGCCTCACAGTATGTGTTGATGATGAAGGTTGAGATATCTGTGAAGGTTTAATATATGTTCTGATAGAGTGTTGAATAGGGTGAGATGTATATGTGGTATGTTCTGATGGTTGTTGTGGTGTCTGGGATGTGTTGGTGGGTTGAACATCAGGGTAAACATATTTGTATGTTTGAGGATCAGCATTTACCAGGATCTGTTTGACAGACTGAGGTATCTGTAAGGGTCTAACTACCATTTTCCTAAGGTCAGCATTTACCAGATCATTAAAATCCCGTTTTGCAAGTTTAAAGGGTGGAATTAAAGAACTGGCTAGTTTAGGGTCATCAGCACAAAAAAAGTATATATAAGCTGACAGAATCTAGTAAAGTATACTACATTCCTATCATCTGTCATCCTCTCCCCTATAACGCCTAGCACAACACTTGCAAAATCAAAATGAGTTTGGTGAATAATAGCATACCCGATGTGTTGACTCATAATTGGAATGGCATCAAAGTTGGAACACTTATTAGCGAATGCCTTGGTGATGCAGTCAAAGAAAAAACTCCATTCCTTTCTGATATGTGCTCGTTTCAACTGTCCAAGCTTGGCCAAACTCTTCTCATACCCCAAATTGGCCATGAGCTGTTGTAGAACAGGTTCCTCTAGTGTTGAGAAAATGCAACCTTCTGGTAAGTGTAGAGCTTTTCGAACTGCTCTAGGAGTTACAACATGCTCAACATCATTTACTTCAAAAATATTGCTTGGAGTACCAGTAGCACCACCATTATCAAAATGCCCAGTCCCCCAGAACATCAGAACTTGTTGGCTGGAAATGACTTGAGGCTGGGTCAACGCATACCCAATCTCACTGTGTGCTAGAAGAACTTGCACAAAGTGCAAATCAGATGGAGCTTCAGCATGGTTTAAGATTGCAGCATAATTGTTGGGTACAAACTTGGCTCCATCTATAATCAAATCCTTAGGTGCCATGAGAAAAATTGAGAAATAAGGTTGCCTGTAAGGTGTTTGATAAAATGTCTGTATGAAAAAAAATGTGAGGAGATGAGAGAGAATAAAAGTAAAGAAAGAGAGATAAAGTGTGAAAGTAAATAAAAGATTTTACAATCTTCTCTCTCTTTTACTTATACACAATAGAAAAAGTAACCGTTGGACACCTGTCAGACATGCAGCGGTAAAAGATAATTAATGGGCACGGGAATATAGTAATCACTACTTATCACATGCAGTATTTCAAGGAAAAACTGTTCCACTTACCAAGTAATCCCATTAATTATGGTAGTTCGGTTTTAATTTAAAATTTAAAATTGTTCCCACTTAATAAATTATTTTTACTGCGAGACTAATATTCTGTAAAAATATGACCAATGATAAAATGACCATAAAGAAACCAAGTAACAAATATTGCCACGTCAGAATCAGAACTTGATTTGTATCAAATGACTCAGAGACAAAATCTTGCATAAATATAAAAATTTCATTAATATATTGAGAAAATACATATCATGAAATTTATTTTTTCTTCCTAACATCAACAGCTTTTTTCCTAAGCTAAGAATCCTGACAAAGCTGACGGTGAAGAGAAACAGGTAGGAGAAATTATTTCTTCTTCCTACTCTCAACAAAAAGAACAGTGAATCGAATGATTCGCTCCTGCTGTCGGAGAGCTTCCAGCCGTTCCTCTTCCTGTCGCTCAAGATGGCGATGGTAGTCCATGTAAAAGAACAAGAGATTTGTGAGGACCTCTTGGGGAACTGAGTCCTAAATCTCATCAGGAATGGCAGTGATATGCCATTCCTGCTGCCATTCTGTACACCTCATGGTGAGAGTGAAGGTATCATAGTTCAGAGCTAAGTCGTAATGAACCATGGTTGTGATGAGAGAAAAAAAAATGAGTTGGAGGGTTCGAGAGAAAATGAGAGATGGGATTGATGGAAATGAGGTGTTGGTTTATATAGCCAATAGAATGTCAAGAGACGCAAGGAAAATTGAATTGTTACAGGTAGAAATAATTCTACCTCGTATCCCTAGACTGATGAGAATAAAAACAGCCATTGGAAGTGTAAAACGGGATTTAATGCGCACAATAAACAAGTAATAATTAATATGCATGGACTTGTGCCACTAACCCTAATTGAATTGACTATTAATATCTCACCCAAACATATTCTGATTTTAAATAAGACTGTTTCAGATTTTAACCAGAAATAAGTCAAGTAAAGAATCATAGTGTAATATCAGAACTTAGACTTATATCAGAACTTAACAGTCATCAGAACATGATTTCTGAACTCGAAAAGTAAATGTCTATTTCTGCAACTCTTCACACAAAATCTGATTTCAGTGCTTCAGAACTTAATCATCAGAACTTGCATCATAACTTGTCCTCAGAATTTGTGCAATCTTAGACATAAACTGTTCATATAAAACATCATTTATCACCACAGTAATTTTCATCATTCATATGGAGTGTTTGTGTGTGCAGTGAGCTAAAGATCAGATAAAAATTAAAGTTTAATTCACTTTAGTAAATCTTAGAAATAAGGAATAACTAAGAACTTTGCTCAAAATATGTCATGATTCTGAAGTCTACTTTAGAATGAGTTCATGCATGAGTCAACCTCAACTATTTTGTGCTAATTTTATGCATCTTTTGAAATTCCATTTTACAGTGGCTTCTCAGTGTAAGTGAGTCACGACTGCTTATCAGAATTTATGCTATTATCAGAGTATTTCTCCAGTAATCATAGAGTAAGAAAAGTCACCAAGAAAAATATTTATTTTTGCTTTTCTGATGCATATTACTTAATACCAGCAATGCACTTGGGTCTTCCCTTCTACGGTTTTTACTCTAGACCTCAAAGGAGTACCTGATTTTTATTTCTTTTTCTTTTCCTTTTCTTTTGATAAGTGAGGCTTATCAGAACTTAGTACATTCATCAGATTTAAGAATATCAGAACTTAACAGATGAGAAGCATTATTCTAGTTTTTGACTTAGTAATAAGATAGACAAAGTAAACTTAACTAAGCTCAATATCAGAATTTGCTTGGGTCAATAGATTTCCACATAAATAATTATTTCTAACATGGGATTTCTTAGTATATTAAAGACTACTAGGTCAGCATCTAGCATATTTATCCTCATTGGATTGAATAATCACAGAAACATTCATATCACTATCAGAGTTTAGAAATTCACATCAGACAACAATCAGTACTTAAGCAATTTTCAATTAGGAACATAATATACAAAGATAGTAATATCTGTAAATACTGATCATAAAGTCTGATGCATCAGAACAAAAGCTAAGCAGATTTAGAGAAAAAACCTGAAACCATTCCAAGTTCATATACCAATATTGTAAAAGTAGCTTCACACAGTGGTTTGGTGAAGATATCTGCTAGTTGTTGATCTGTTGGAACAAAGTGCAATTCCACTGTATCTTCATCCACATGTTCCCTTATGAAGTGGTACCTTATGCTGATGTGCTTTGTCATTGAGTGTTCGACTGGATTACCTGTCATAACAATAACACTTTGGTTATCACAGTAAATAGGGATTTTAAAATATGTTAACCCATAATCCAGTAACTGATTCTTCATCCAAAAAATCTGTGCACAACAGCTTGCTACAGCAATGTACTCTGCTTCCGCAGTTGATGTGGAAATTGACTTTTGTTTCTTGCTAAACCAAGAAACCAATCTGCCACCAAGAAATTGGCAGCTTCCACTTGTGCTTTTCCTGTCAATTTTGCAACCTGCAAAATCTGCATCTGAGTAACCTATTAGTTTAAATTCTGATTCTCTGGGATACCACAATCCCAGATCAGTTGTTCCCTTAAGATACTTGAAAATTCTTTTCACAGCTGTTAAATGAGGTTCTCTTGGATCTGCTTGAAATCTTGCACAAAGACAGGTAGCATACATGATATCAGGTCTACTAGCAGTTAGATAGAGTAGAGAGCCAATCATACCTCTGTAATCAGTAATATCTACTGATTTACCAGTATCCTTATCCAGTTTTGTTGTAGTGGCCATGGGAGTGGATGCACTTGAACAATCTTGCATTCCAAATTTCTTCAGCAAATTTCTGGTGTACTTGGTTTGACAAATAAAAGTGCCTTCTTCATTCTGCTTGACTTGAAGGCCCAGAAAATAGCTAAGTTCCCCCATCATACTCATTTGATATCTTGACTGCAGCAGTTTGGCAAGCTTTTTGCAAAGTCTGTCATTTGTAGAACCAAAGATGATATTATCGACATATATCTGAACCAAAAGTAAGTCATTTCCATGGTTGAGATAGAACAGTGTTTTGTCTATTGTTCCTCTGTTAAATCCACTTTCCAGAAGAAACTGAGCTAAAGTATCATACCATGCTCTTGGAGCTTGCTTCGGGCCATAAAGTGCTTCATCAAGCCTGCAGACATGATTTGGATATTGCGGATCTATAAAGCCTGGAGGTTGTTCAACATATACTTCCTTTTCCAATTCTCCATTGAGAAAATTACTTTTCACATCCATTTGAAAGACAGTAAACTTTTTATGAGCAACATAAGCCAAAAATATCCTTATGGCTTCCAATGTAGCAACTGGTGTAAATGTTTCATCATAATCAATTCCCTCCTTTTGAGAAAATCCTTTTGCAACCAACCTTGCTTTATTCCTTGTAATTATGCCATCACTATCAGTTTTGTTTCTTAACACCCACTTTGTACCAACAACAGATCTGTTCTTTGGTCTTGGCACTAGGGTCCAGACTTTGTTTCTTTCAAATTCATTTAACTTTTCCTTCATTGCTTGCACCCAATCAGCATCTTGAAAAATGTCTTCCACTTTCTTTGGTTCAGTATGAAAAAGAAAAGAATTATAGAGACATTCACTTCAAGTAGTTGTTCTAGTTCCGACACCTGCATCAGGATTTCCAATAATTAAGTCAGGTGTATGTGATTTAGTCCACTTCCTTGGAGATGGAAGGTTTTCTCTAGAACTAATGATCCCCCTGAAACTATGCTCTCTGAGTTGGATCCTTGAGAATTTAAGTTTTCAGAACTATCAGAACTTGGATTATCAGAACTTGATGAATCAGAACTTGAAGAGCCAATTGTATGTTCTAATGCTTCTTGAGATGTGATTGTATCTTCAGTATGCTCCCCCTGCACTGATGCATCTTCCTTTGACATAGTCACCACAGTTTCAATAACATCAGAGTTTAATCCATCAGAGTTTGCAGTATCAGGATTTAAACTGTCAGAATTTTCAGTATCAGAATTTAAGTTTTCATTTTCGAATCTCAGTTGATCATGATCATTGAAATCTTCAAGTCCAGTAATCTTATTATCATCAAAGGAGACATTGATAGATTCCATGACAACCCTTGTTCTTAAATTGTAGACTCTGAAGGTTTTTGTGGAAAGTGGATATCCAACAAAAATTCCTTCATCAGCTTTTAAATCAAATTTGGATAGCTGTTCAGGATGAGTCTTAAGAACAAAACACTTGCATCCAAATACATGAAAATACTTCAGATTTGGCTTCTTTTTCTTCACCATCTCATATGGTGTCTTTCTTTCCTTGTTAATGAGTGTTGCATTCTGAGTGAAAAAAGCTGTCTGCACAGCTTCGACCCAAAAATAGTTTGGAAGCTTTGCTTCATCAAGCATAGTTCATGCAGCTTCAATGAGAGTTCTATTCTTCCTTTCAACAACTCCATTTTTTTATGGAGTTCCAGGAGCTAGAAAATTCCTGCTTGATTCCATGATCTTTGTAGAACTCTTCCATTGTCAAATTCTTGAACTCAGTGCCATTATCACTTCTTAATATTTTCACAGAATCTTTGACCAATTTATCTAGTTGCTTGACATGATCAATCAAGATAGATGCAGTTTCACTTTTTGTGTGCAAGAAATACACCCACGTGTATCTGATGAACTCATCCACTATGACCATAACATATTTCTTCTTTGCAATGGACATGACATTCACTGGACCAAATAGATCAACATGTAGTAGGTGATATGGCTCAAGAATTGATGATTCATTCTTGCTCTTGAACGAAGATTTCCTTTGGTTACCCTTCTGACAAGAATCACAAAGGGCATCAGGAGCAAATACTGACTTTGGTAGTCCTCTCACAAGATCTTTCTTGACTAGTTCATTTATATTGTTGAAGTTTAAATGAGAGAGTTTCTTGTGCCAGTTCCAGCTTTCTTCAATTGATGCTCTACTCATCAGACAGATTGCAGAACCATCAGTACTTGTTGAAAGCTTGGCTTCATAAATGTTACCATGCCTGTATCCTTTCAGAACAACTTTGCCTATAGATTTGCTTACAATTTCACAGTGTTCTTCAAAGAAATCTACATGATAACCTCTGTCACAGATTTGACTAACACTCAGTAGATTGTGTTTAAGTCCTGAGACCAAAGCTACTTCCTAAATGATGACATTCCCAAGATTGATATTTCCATATCCCAATGTTTTTTCAATGTTGTCATCTCCATAAGAAACACTTGGGCCAGCCTTCTTCACAAAGTCTGATAGCAGGGCTTTATTTCCAGTCATATGTCCTGAACATCCACTGTCCAGAACTAACATGTTTTTCCTGTTGCCCTGCAATCACAAAGACCAATAATGATTAGTTTTAAGGACCCAGACTTGCTTGGATCATGCGGCCTTATTAAGTTTATTAACATTTACAGCGGATTTAGCATCAGAGTTTATGTTAACATTTTTCTTATCAGTATTTATACTATCAGACTTTGTATCAGAACTTACACTAGAAGGAACAATGCTAACTTTATTTAAAGAAGGTTTTATTTGATAATAATCATAGTATAAACTATGATATTCCTTACAAGTATAAATGGAATGCCATAAACTACAACAATGAAAACAAGGATTTTGTGGCCTATATCTAACAGACTGACTCTTAACTCCAGACTTTGAAGGTAAGGAGTTTATGTTCTTTTTCTTCCTGCAAAAAGAAGCCAGATGGTTAGAACTTCCACAGTTATGACATGTTTTTCTAGGAGCATTAGGAACAGGCTTATAATCATTGCTTTTATTCACACGTTCCTTTCCATTCCTATTTTTCCTAGATGACTTTACCTTGTTTATATTCTTTACATCTTTCAGCTTATGCTTAAGCTGCTTCTTTGTCATTAAGCCTACGTTAACTTCAGTTGTCTTTTCCTTTTTTAGTTTGTCAGAAGTTAATTCCTCTTTAACTTCTGATTTCTCAGTATCAGACTTTACATCAACAAACTTATCAGGTTTTAACTTTGGCTTTTATTTAACAATTGTAGGCTTAATTTCTACAGTTCCTTTATCATTCATATCATCTCCATAACCTAAGCCCTCTTTCCAGTTTCCACTACTTAACAAATTCTGAGTTGTTCTGCCAGAGTTAGTCCAAGTCCTAATAATCTCTCTTTCCTTTTCTAACTCAGTTTTTAGAGATTCATTCATTTTAAGTACTTCATCCCTAACATAGAAAGCATCATCTCTTGCAATCAGGAGATATGTGGCCTTTCTCACCACAGTTGTAGCATTTGACATTTATGTAATCTCCTCTGTCAGACTTCCCTCCTATGCCTTCAGATTTTCTGAAATTCTTCTTATCAGAACTTGCACCTTTCCTGGAAAACCTCTTTCCCTTCCTGAACTTCCTGTATGTAATCCTTATGATTCCTTTCACCATAAGAGCACACAGCTTCATCATCTCTTCATTAGCATCAATCTCAGGCAAGCTTTCAATTTCTGAATCATCATCACTATCAGAACTTGATGACTCAGTATCAGACTTTCTGATGAGCGCTTTTCCCTTGCCTTTTCTTGAGGTAGTTGCCTTGGGGGATTCTTCTTCAGCCTTAAGAGCAACTGTCCTTGACTGTCCTCCTTTCCGCTTGCTTCTTTGTTCCATCTCAAGTTCATGAGTCTTGAGCATCCCATAAATTTCATCAAGAGTTGTTTCATCAAGAGTTGTTTCATCAAAGATTATAGTTGTCTCTTATAATTGTTGCCTTCAAATCCCAACTTTTAGGAAGAGCTAACAGGAATTTAAGGTTTGAATCTTCAATATCATACTACTTATCAACTAGTGACAAATCATTCAAGAGTTTGACAAATGTGTCATATAAATCAGTCAATGACTCATTAGGCTTTGAGTCAAAGTGTTCATACTCTTGAGTGAGTATTGTCTTCATGTTCTTCTTAATCGAATCAGTTCCCTGGCACCTTGTCTCCAAGGCATCCCATATTTCATTTGCAGTCTTGCAGTTAATTACCCTATTTGACATTACATTATCAATGGCACTATGCAGCAAGTGTCGTGCCTTAGCATCCTTAGCAATTGATGCGATATCTTCAGCAGTGTAATCACTCTTCTCCTTTGGTACAGATTTTGCTGCTTCACCTGCAAATATAACATCGAGTTTTGTTGGCTTGTGAGGTCCTTCATGGATTCTGTCAAGATATTCTGGATCAGTAGCTTCCAGAAATATAGTCATCCTCACCTTCCATATGGGATATTCAGATGGCTTCAGTATGGGAACTCTAATAGCCTCATATCGACTATGGATTTGAGTCTTTGGTGGTTCTTCAGTTTTGGTGGGCTTGGTTGGAGTTTCTGCTTCAGACATGATTGTTTTTGGATCTCAAACTGTTTGTGTGTTAACATATAGGCTCTGATACCACTTATTAGGTCACACACACTCTAGAAGGGGGTTGAATACAGTGTATAGCACAATCAAATCGAATTCTAATAACACAAGTAACATAAAACACACTTTATTCAATACAATAAACTCTGTTACAATATGGAACTGTCCTCTCTCAGTGATGAACAAATATCACGAGAGCTGTTAGGGTTACAATGAATAATATTGATGATAATGATAAAACATATAGTGTAAACCCTATGTCTGTGTTTATATACTACACAGTTACAAGATAATCGCTAATTGATATGGAATATAATCCTGCTTCCTAAAATATATCAATCAGTTATCTTTTCTTCCAAGTATTCCATTCTTCACAGAATTCCTTCTTCATGCATATCTCTTCTTACGTTTGTCCTGATCTTCTTTCCTTCCAATCAGCCGCCTTCCTTATCTAAAAGTTTCCTTTAAGTCCTGATATTATCTCCTGATAAATATCTCCTGAACCTTAAGTACTGATAACTTAAGTTCTGCCTTCAGTATAAGTGCTGATTTCAGTTAAGTACTGATTTGTCTTGTTTAAGTAAGATCTGAAAACTAAACATAAATCATATTAGACATGACATTATCAAATATATCTAACAGTGAGAACTCTGACAAATTGTATGCAGGGACTTAATATGTGTTATCATAATTATATTTTTTTAATATTTGATTGATGATTTCTGTAGTAAACTAAGCACGATATTTTGTCATTCATGTAACATTCGATTGCCTTGGGAACGTCATCTCTCGCTAACTCATCCTATAGAACAACATATAATGTTACATTTTTCTTTATCTTTTTTTGCTTTGAACATATGTATTTGTGAATTGATATTATATATATAGCTCTATTTTGCATACCGAGGAAGTTCCAAAATCATCAACCGTTTGACTAATTATTGATGCAATCTTTAATATATCTGATATAGACTTTAGAAACTCTAAGGCTTCCATCTTAATAGGACTTGTGGAGCTAATGTACGATTGAACCATGATCATAAGTTGTGCAATTGACCCTATTCCACTGTCTAGGTACTCTGGCAGTGTTGGTTTGTATCCACTGTAATACCAGCGTGCCTCCACTAGGTAAGATTTCAACATATCAGCCCAATGATCAAGATAAAAGTACTTAGGGTTAGTATATATGTGTTTGTAGAGGAAGTAATGGAAGAGATCAAGTAACGAGTGATTACCAATTTTTTTCAGGTGTGGCAAAACATTAAGGTTCTATTTTCTCAAAATGTGGTAAACTTGGTCATGTACAAAGCTATAAAGCAGAACAAAGCAAACCTTATGATAGCCACATTATATCAAAGAATTATATGTTGGCCACATCTTCTGATAGCCTTATGATAAATATAAATAAATATAGTTAAATGCACATACATATACATGTTTATAGTTAAATGCTATATGGCCCATTTAGTAAGCCAAAGTGCTATATTATTAGTGCAGAAAAGTTTGTAAAAGTGACGGAATCATATGTACAGGCTTATGTTATATAGTAGAAATTTGATTGTTTATGCTTTTGAAAAATTTAAATGGTGAATAATTGTATAATTGCATGTATGTGTTTGCAAGGCCTTCTGGAAAATGATGTTTTGTTGTTTCTTTGAATGGGATTACTATTAGTAGACTGAGAAATGGTTCGTTGTTGCATCATTTTGCTTCTGCTTTACCTAATGGATGAAAAATGGTGGTGGCTCTGGAAAGTCATATATGATACTTGAATGCATATTCCACGAGGTATGACTTATAGTTACGAGATTATATTTTTTTAACCACTTGTTGGCAGATTGATGTAACCAACTGTATTCTAGTGGCTGGAGGTGAAGCATGACTAGTTAATGTAATACATTAACTGTATTAGTTGAGATAAAGATTTCAATCAGGGGTGTAGCAAAGGGGGTCATCTGATGGACTTTGCCTTTGACTTTATTATTAGCAATGATGGAATTCATAAGGATAATAATTATTACAAAGAGAAGAAAGGCATAAGAATATAATACTTGTTACAGAATATACGATCACTTCTTCTACTTGCCAAAAATCTGATTTTGATAAAAAATCTGATTTTGATTTAATTGATTTTGAATTAGGCCAGCATGGAGAGTAAAAAGATGAGAAACAATCTCACATTATATCAGATGTAAGATGCTACATCATTCGAATAAAACTCCCTGTGATGTGAAATATCCTTTTAATATAATTAAATAAGATCTTTCAAATCACCAGGGTCTATAAGCACTACACCATATATGGCCTCTAGCAACACCCCAAAAAAGTGTAAAAATGGCCAAAAAATGTTACCTAAAGCAAAAAATTGGTCTATGGTTACACTTTTTGAAAATTTCGTGGTGTTGGATTTGCTTGTGCTACAATAGGGGTCTATGGTAACAGATTTTGAACCTTTCGTAACATAGCTAAAAATGTAACAATAGACCCCCTATTGTTATACTTTCAGTATCTATGGTTACAAAAGGCAGGTGTAACCGTAGTTCTACTGTAATACCCAAAAAGATATAGTAACATCAAAAAATATGTTGCAATAAACTCTTTCGCAACATCATATTTGCTATTGTAACACTGAATGATAAAACAATTCAATCTTTTAGTAACATTTTTATATCTTATTGTAATATTTCTTTTTAACATTTTTTGTATTTATAGTAACATTTTTTCATGTTTTTACTAACATAAAAATATCTACTACAATACAACAATACAAAGTTTTAAGTCAACTAAAATAAACAAAGTTTACAAATTCATCCAAAAACCACAACTTTTGACCACATTTCTAATTGAACAAAAATAATCTCAAGTTATAACATCAAATTTATCTTCCAACAAGTTCCTTCCTTGCCACAAGCATTTCATGGGCTTTTGCTTGTGCTTTCTGCAGCTCCACTAGTCAACTTCCATAATTACAATTTTGTCCTTAAGACTCCTTGCTTGATGTTATATTCTATAGCTCCCATATGAAAATGCAACATCTGCAGCTCAAAATCAACCTGTACCTGCATCACAACAAAATTGGTCCCTGGGCATGATGTACTGCAAATCAATTGATAACTACCCAAACAAATATGTCCTAAAACCTTTTATCTATCTTCAAACATAATAATCCTTGATAACCTTTTCCCACCTAGTTTCAAAGTTCTTGTCTTTTAATATTTCAAGGACTAAAGTATAGTTCACAGCTGCCCTATTAGATCTCCTCGACTCATTCACAGCTGCCCAGTTAGCTTCACCAAGGATTAATCGTGCTAGGGCTATCATCTTGTTGGCCATTCTGGCTAATCATTAGTTGGACATAAATTTCATGAAAAATTATGAAGATTTGTGATAAGTTTGATTCTATTAATCTGAAGTATATAGAAAAGAAAAGCTATCAAAATAATAAATCACTAAGGCCAATACAGTAACTAGTTATGTCACTCTTTTCCTTACGCGAGCATTATTTAACTATGTTTGGAAGTCACTGTGCCATGCTCTATCATACTAGCCAAGAATGTTACTATTATAACAAAGATATATAACTAACATCTTGTGACCTATCAGACAATTTATCACGAGTAAGTGATCTAGTTTCCAATCACGGAACAAAGTTCTCTAACTTTTAAAAAATACCTTTTCCCTTGATACTGAAGGGCACTCAATAGAATATGTAGCACAACGGAATTCATGCATCACTCTTTCGAACGCAACTCCTCCATATAGACGAAGCGTGGCATTAGGAGGTTTTATATCTGCTGTAACTCCAGGCCAGCTCCCAATACCACTCTCTGATTTTTCTTCCTCGGTAGTTTTCCCCCATTGCTCTGGGGAAGGATCTGCTGGTCCTTCAAAAAAAACAAGCAACCCATCATATCTTAACATCAGAATCATATGATAGTGTCATCGGTTATATTTATATCAAATCCTTGCCTCGAAAATTGAAGGCGGCATGAAGAGAACGTAACAAGATAATTATAACTAAGAATAAAAACATATGTGCATCTAGTATGGTATATGCGAAGTATAGTAAACGAGACATTTTATAATATCTGATAATTTAATATGGTGCTCAGTTAACTCATAAATGGTAATAGTAGAAGCGATGGAAAACTGATATTCAACTTCATAACAACTACAAGTACGGATATTTCACGGATAATAAGTCAGATTAGTATGTGATAGACGAATTAAGCCAAATAGCACATCCAATGTATGACAAGTTCATACTAAGGACTTAAAGTTGTGGAACAAGAAGTGAATGAACATCAAATATTGATTTGAGGAAGTCAGTCTTAATAAAGGTATTTTCCCAATAACTATCCAAAATTCTGAACTTGGTTAATGGCTTTATTTAGAGCCAAAATATCTAGTTACCTTCCCGCATCACATTTCCAAGCACAATTTCTATTATTCTTAGTAGATTGGCATAAAATAAAAGTCGGGTAGTAAATTATATTTCGAAAACGAATATATTTCCAAGCACAACATCTATTATTTTAAGTAGATTAGTATAAAAGAGGGCCAAAAAATTAAATTTAAAAAACAATAAAAGTTACCTTTTCAATGGCCCCACTTAATTTAGTAAATGCCTCAACTTGCAGAAAGTCTGTCAGTACCTGAAAATATGCATAGATAAATTAGATTTCTGAAGGACGATTCAAAAAAAGTGTTGCAAACACCTTACCTCAGGACTTGACTATGTATAGTTGGACAGTCTGTCCATTAGTCGTGATAAGACTGTCTTGATATCGACCATTGCCTGAATTTAAAAGGCACAAGGATGAATATTATGACTTAGAAGTTTACCACTGTATTTTAGAATCCATCCTTGCTAATTCATCTGTGACTTCACAGCAGCACTGTTCAAGTAAAGCTAATGTTTCTGGTGCATTTAACTATACTTATATATTTATATAGAAAAGAGTTCCATCAAATGTACTGTCTATGATAAATCTACAATGAAAATCCTTATTGGACAACAAAAGGATACTAACATTTAAGATACAGGTATTCTTACAGAATAGTGCAGCTCTATGAATATTGGTTAATGAATACTTATAATAGTATTCTTACACTATAATGCAACTCTGTAAATAGTATTACAACATCTAATCGGCCAGCAGAGCCATGAATGATATCCATGCCCAATATCATTGTTGGGGTGTTCTTTATCACGGGTATACAAGCAACAACCTCAATCACTAACAAATAATTAGTATCCCATACAATTATTACAAAAGGTTAGTAATAATAAGAAACAATAAAAGATTACAAAATTGGGGTATTTATGGAGCATAAGAAACATATCAGATTAGTTACAAAAGCTATAATAGATGCTCAAGAAGTTATGTCAACATACTGAACTTTAGCCTTACTGGAAGTTTACGGGCGAGATTGATATTGTGCTATTCACATCAAAGTTTATGGTTCCTTTTATAGTTGGATCATTTCTCTTGACCCTGGAAGAATTAAGAAATAAATATTGCATTTTTGAGTTAAAAGTAAAAATAATAAATGTCTAACTAATGCAAGTCCTCATCTTGCCGGTTGTTGGGTCCAGGATAACCCACCTTTCGTTCCATTTTCGTAGCTATGTACATGAATTCAAGGATAGATTAGCAAGTTATGAAAATCTCAGATAATTTAAAAACACTAATGAAACTCTAATCTCGTGAAATACGCGGTCTCATATTCTCGAAGACTTTTAATTTCACCCACTAAAACCCAGCTTTATATGGTGTCATAAAATCCTAAAACTCGGATGTTATCCTACATAGTGGAACTAGTTTCTAGAGTCTATCCTTAATGCTCTGTATGCTAGTCCTACGATAATGAATTTTACTAGGGTTTCTAGTCATTCATGCACATGCTTCAGTTAAAATGTTTTTTCTTTGAACTTGTACAAGTTTACATACATAAAGTTTGGGAAGGTATGATCGATTTGCTAGACTCCCCACATATTGACGTTCTTTGATTATGCATGAGTGGTATAATTAGCCAAAGAACCGTTTTTAACCATATTTACTAGTAAAGGGAACATGATACATCCTGATACACAAGGGCGCCAGGACATTCACCCTATCCTTGTAATAACATCATCAACCAAAATCCTCAAGCTTCTCTCGAATTGTAGTGGCATAATTAGCAGAAGAACAACTTTTAACCACATTTACTAGTCAAGGGAACATGATAGATAGTGAACTACATGTTCACAAAACGCTATCCCTAGCTACTACATCTCCTAAATATAAAAAACTTACATAAACAGCACATCTAAGCCTCAACTATGACACATAATAAAGATGAACATAAACCCTGAGTTTAAAACTAACACAAATATACAATCAGTATTCCAATTTTCACTTACACCCTGCAATTTATTAAGTAAACTGTAAACACAATCGGGCAACAATAACCAAAAGAGCACACATTTTTAATTAAACAAAAAAATGTATAGTTTAAATGCGGGGTGACTATTTACTAAAAATGCTCTTTGCACAAAAGATAGTGCTTTCGTATATCGCTCAAGAGACACCACATTATAGAGCTACCGAAAATAACAGGGAAAATAATCAATTTATTAAAGGGTAAAGGAAATTAAAAGCTATTGTTTTTAGTAATATCTCTAAAATGTTCAAACCTCGAATGGTAGATAATTAGGCTTTCCAGGTTTACTCTAACAAATAAACTTTTAAATTTAAGTAATATTTTCTTACCAACACCGTGCATACCAACAATTAAACACAAACAATTAAACACTTGTCACACTGTGCATACCAAAAATTAAACACCCTACAAACTTAGAATCTAAATATCACAAACATACATACAAACATACAAATCCGGCGAGGAAAAATCACAAGTAAACAAAGATACCTAATTACAAGCAAATAAGAGAAGAAAATAAACCATACCCGACTAAATGTTGACTTAGAAAAGCTCGATTGAAAATAAAGCCCCAATTACTCAAACCCTAAACCCGACTGAGAAAAGCCCCAATTTAAGAACCCTAATTCACTTCAAGCTAACTGGGAAGCTCAGCTCAAACCTAACAACAATAGCCCAACTAGAAGCTCAGCTCTGAACCCTAATTCATCTTGCAATGGCTCTGAAACAACTGTGCGTTTTGATATGTGAGAGAGTCAGATGTGTTTGTGTGTGTTTTTGAGATGTGTTTTTATGATGAATAACTGAACAAACTGTGTATTTTGTACAAAATAAATGAGCGGGCTATTTAGTTACTTTTGGGCCGCCCAAAAATTTGGTCCAAAAAAGAAGCGCCTAAATGATGTCTAAGGGAAAAAAACCGCCTAAAATTTTAGTTCTATGGTAGCACATTTTTTTATTTCAATGCTAACATTTTTTTTATGTTACAATAGCATTATGCTCCTGTCTATGGTAACACTTTCTAATCTCTACTGCAACGCTAAAAAATTATGTTAGCTTAGATCAATTTTGGGGGATGTAAGGTAACATTTTTGCTTGTAACACCAAATAAAGTGTTGGGAGAGGCCATATATGGTGTAGTGAAGTTTTATCCGAATGAAGTAGCATTTTACATCTGATGCATTGTTATATTTTTTCCCTTAATTAATGCTCTTGGAAGATCAACCTCGACAAGTCTGAAAATTCAACGAAAGCAGCAGCAGAGTCCGACAAGTCGACAAAAGCTATCAAGTGGGCTACTGATTACCTTCAATTTTAAAAGCGTATAATGCTATCTATTAAGTCTTGAACTAGTTTAACTTTTGTTTCTGTACTTTAACTTTTGTTGGATGTTGGATGTTTTAGTAGGGGGTTGGATGTTTTAGTAGGATGGTTATTGGATGGTTAAATGTTTTGGCAAGATGTTTGTAAGATGTTTGCTTTGGATGTTTTATTGAATTTGGGGATGCCTAAATACCAACAGCACAACATCTATTATTTTAAGTAGATTAGTATAAAAGAGGGCCAGTAAATTATATTTAAAAAATAATAAAAGTTACCTTTTCAATGGCCCCACTTAATTTAGTAAATGCCTCAACTTGCAGAAAGTCTGTCAGTACCTGAAAATATACATAGATAAATTAGATTTCTGAAGTACGATTCAAAAAAAGTGTTGCAAACACCTTACCTCAAGACTTGACGATGCATAGTTGGACAGTCTGTCCATTAGTCGTGATAAGACTGTCTTGATATCGACCATTTCCTGAATTTAAAAGGCACAAGGATGAATATTATGACTTAGAAGTTTACCACTGTATTTTAGAGTCCATCCTTTCTAATTCATCTGTGACTTCACAGCAGCAATGTTCGAGTAAAGCTAATGTTGCTGGTGCATTTAACTATACTTATATATTTATATAAAAACAGAGTTCCATCAAATGTACTGTCTATGATAAATCTACAACGAAAATCCTTATTGGACAACAAAAGGATACTAATATTTAAGATACCAGTATTCTTACAGAATAGTGCAGCTCTATGAATATTGGTTAATGAATACTTATAATAGTATTCTTACAGTATAATGGAGCTCTGTAAATAGTATTACAGCATCTAATCCGCCAGCAGAGCCATGAATGATATCCATGCCCAATATCATTGTTGGGTGTTCTTTATCACGGGTATACAAGCAGCAACCTCAATCACCAACAAATAATTAGTACCCCGTACAATTATTACAAAAGGTTAGTAATAATAAGAAACAATAAAAGGTTACAAAATTGGGGTATTTATGGGGCATAAGAAACATATCAGATTAGTTGCAAAAGCTATAATAGATGCTCAAGAAGTTATGTCAACTTACTGAACTTTAGCCTTACTGGAAGTTTACGGGCGAGATTCATATTGTGCTATTCACATCAAAGTTTATGGTTCCTTTTATAGTTGGATCATTTCTCCTGACCCTGGAAGAATTAAAAAATAAATATTGCATTTTTGAGTTAAAAATAAAAATAATAAATGTCTAACTAATGCAAGTCCGCATCTTGCCGGTTGTTGGGTCCAGGATAACCCACCTTTCGTTCCATTTTCGTAGCTATGTACATGAATTCAATGATAGATTAGCAAGTTATGAAAATCTCAGATAATTTAAAAACACTAATGAAACTCTAATCTCGTGAAATACGCGGTCTCATATTCTCGAAGACTTTTAATTTCACCCACTAAAAACCAGCTTTATATGTTGTCATAAAATCCTAAAACTCGGATGTTATCCTACATAGTGGAACTAGTTTCTATAGTCTATCCTTAATGCTCTGTATGCTACTCCTACAACAATGAATTTTACTAGGGTTTCTAGTCATTCATGCATATGCTTCAGTTAAAATGTTTTTTCTTTGAACTTGTACAAGTTTACATACATAAAGTTTGGGAAGGTATGATCGATTTGCTAGACTCCCCACATATTGACGTTCTTTGATTATGCATGAGTGGCATAATTAGCCAAAGAACCGTTTTTAACCATATTTACTAGTAAAGGGAACATGATACATCCTGATACACAAGGGCGCCAGGACATTCACCCTATCCTTGTAATAACATCATCAACCAAAATCCTCAAGCTCCTCTCGAATTGTAGTGGCATATTTAGCAGAAGAACAACTTTTAACCACATTTACTAGTCAAGGGAACATAATAGATAGTGAACTACATGTTCACAAAACGCTATCCCTAGCTACTACATCTCCTAAATATAAAAAACTTACATAAACAGCACATCTAAGCCTCAACTATGACACATAATAAAGATGAACATAAACCCTGAGTTTAAAACTAACACAGATATACAATCAGTATTCCAATTTTCACTTACACCCTGCAATTTATTAAGTAAACTGTAAACACAATCAGGCAACAATAACCAAAAGAGCACACATATTTAATTAAACAAAAAAATGTATGGTTTAAATGCGGGGTGACTATTTACTAAAAATGCTCTTTGCACAGAAGATAGTGCTTTCGTATATCGCTCAAGAGACACCACATTATAGAGCTACCGAAAATAACAGGGAAAATAATCAATTTATTAAAGTGTAAAGGAAATTAAAAGCTATTGTTTTTAGTAATATCTCTAAAATGTTCAAACCTCCAATGGTAGATAATTAGGATTTCCAGGTTTACTCTAACAAATAAACTTTTAAATTTAAGTAACATTTTCTTACCAACACCGTGCATACCAACAATTAAACACAAACAATTAAACACTTGTCACACTGTGCATACCAAAAATTAAACACCGTACAAACTTAGAATCTAAATATCACAAACATACATACAAACATACAAATCCGGCGAGGAAAAATCACAAGTAAACAAAGATACCTAATTACAAGCAAATAAGGGAAGAAAATAAAGCATACCCGACTAAATGTTGACTGAGAAAAGCTCGATTGAAAATAAACCCCAATTACTCAAACCCTAAACCCGACTGAGAAAAGCCCCAATTTAAGAACCCTAATTCACTTCAAGCTAACTGGGAAGCTCAGCTCAAACCTAACAACTATAGCCCAACGGAGAAGCTCAGCTCTGAACCCTAATTCATCTTGCAATGGCTCTGAAACAACTGTGCGTTTTGATATGTGAGAGAGTCAGATGTGTTTGTGTGTGTTTTTGAGATATGTTTTTATGATGAATAACTGAACAAACTGTGTGTTTTGTACAAAATAAATGAGCGGGCTATTTAGTTACTTTTGGGCCGCCCAAAAATTTGGTCCAAAAAAGAAGCGCCTAAATGATGTCTAAGGGAAAAAAACCGCCTAAAATTTTAGTTCTATGGTAACACATTTTTTTATTTCAATGCTAACATTTTTTTTATGTTACAATAGCATTTTTCTCCTGTCTATGGTAACACTTTCTAATATCTACTGCAACGCTAAAAAATTATGTTAGCTTAGATCAATTTTGGGGGATGTAAGGTAACATTTTTGCTTGTAACACCAAATAAAGTGTTGGGAGAGGCCATATATGGTGTAGTGAAGTTTTATCCGAATGAAGTAGCATTTTACATCTGATGCATTGTTATATTTTTTCCCTTTATTAATGCTCTTGGAAGATCAACCTCGACAAGTCTGAAAATTCAACAAAAGCAGCAGCAGAGTCCGACAAGTCGACAAAAGCTATCATGTGGGCTACTGATTACCTTCAATTTTATAAGCGTATAACGCTATCTATTAAGTCTTGAACTAGTTTAACTTTTGTTTATGTAGTTTAACTTTTGTTGGATGTTGGATGTTTTAGTAGGGGGTTGGATGTTTTAGTAGGATGGTTATTGGATGGTTAAATGTTTTGGGAGGAAGTTTGTTAGATGTTTGCTATTTTGGATGTTTTATTGAATTTGGGGATGCCTAAATAATCAATAGCACATTTTCAATTTCTTATTTGTCACAGTGTTACATTAGCTTCATAAACTCTTATCGTACACGATGTAAAATGTTTTAGTAGCTTGCTTACAAATGTTACATTAGCTACTAAAAGTGTTACCATAGGTTCTTAAAATACACCATAAAAGTGGGACCCACATGCCACGTCATCAATGTGGTCCCCACACTGCCACATCAGCAAGCCAGATTGCATGCCATGTCAACATGCCACATCAGCATTCCACGTCATTTTGAAAATTCATGGGCTCTCTAATGTAACATGCGTTTTACGTTACATTTGGTCTATTTTTTGTTACCTTAGGGGCCTAGGGTAACAGAAAAGGCCATGTTACAGTAGGCAACATTTATGTTAGATTAGTTACCCTAAGCTATCACCGAAAAAACTAACTTAAATTTTATGTTACCTTAGGTTATTTTTGGCCTTTAATAACGTTAAAAGGGCCCTGTTGTAACATTTTTTTTGTTACAACAAGCTGTTTTTGGTGTAGTGTTTGGTTTATCAAAGAAGTCTTAATGGGTTTGAAATTTACAATAATATCATTCCCTCCAATTGAATGGCATGCAAGGGTATACTTGTAATCAACTAATTATTATTCACACTATCAAATATCATTTAAAAAATGATTTTTATAAATTAAAATATTATTTCATACATTACAAAAATTATACCATAAAATAGCTTAGAATTTTAGAAATTTTATGGAATCACTTTTATAATTTTAAAAGAGAAATATTTTGAAAACTAATTCCATCATCAACTAATATCTTTAAAATCACACACAAAATTCTAAATAAACTACCTTGATTATCGGTTCATAATATTCTGCTATACTAGACACATAAACACATAATCGACATGTATTTATGCAAATCTTTAATAATTTACGATCAAATATTTATATACAATTCAATTACAAAGAACCAGATACCGGTTGTTACATGCTAGTCCCAAAATAAAGGTTAATAAGCTAGAAGGAAGGGTTTAATCGATTATAACATTTTTAAACTTTAGAGCTTGGCATTTTTCAAATTTTCTTTACTGTTTAAAAACCCGTTATGTGTAAACAATTAATCCAAGTTTAAAAAGATAAAGTGGTAGAGATGTATAGTGTGAGACAGATGACTGTCACAAATAGAGTACACTTACCCTTACTCCAGTCCTCGAACTCCTCCCTGAACTACATATTTTCTCTACAATAACGGAACTCCTTTATAGCAGGCGAAGAAGCCTTTAAAACACTATGTATTTATCTTGGACCTGAACTACCCAATAATTCCTCAAAATACAATAGAAAAATATACTAGAGTAATCTTGGAATGTAAATCTTCGTTACTTCCTCACAATCTAACTATAACCCTTTTAAGCTTGTCTTGGAGCGTAACTCCCTGCTACCTCCTCAAAACTCTACAACTTAACCGAATCCCATGACAAGCTCAATAACATAATATTCAAGAGAATGAAGCGCCTAAATGAACCTGAGGACAAGCTCTAAAACTTAAAAATATTTATATTCCGAAATCATAGTTAACAATTCGGTATTTCGGCATAAACTAGACTCTCTAAAATCGAGGATTATTACAATATAGTAGTTACGATGCATAAGTTTTCATTTATTGTAAACCATCCTTAATTACCCAATACATAACAATCAACAATTTGACATCCTAATTACTTCAAGAATCCAAAGTTTGGTTCCCAAATTTATTGTTCTACTAAATACTTAATCAAAAACTTACAAACAAACAACAAAGTACTAGAACATAACATATATCATTAATCTATAAATTTCTTGGAAAAGTTGTATCTTAAACATTGAGGAAAAGAAAGTGTATAGCTTTTCTTAAGTCCTTGAATATCTCTTCTTGAATGTTGAGACCTTGTAGAGTCCTTATCTATGCTAAAGGATTCTTGGAACATAAAAAATCAACAAACTAGAGGTTACTATTCATCATCTCCTTCATAAATTTAATTGACTATAAAAAACTTAATAAATGATATGAGTGATTTAGTTTTCCTTAGTTTAGATGTTAGAAAGCCTAGTAATTAGTTTGATGATTTTATCATGATCAAGGGTTGGGTTTTTGATTTTTCCTCCTTTTTTAAAAAAAAATTCTGAATGGAAGATGATGTGGATGGGAGAGAGTTTGCTTGGCATGTTGATGAGGTGTTGGTCACTCTAGATATGTATATGTGTATGTACATAGTTTAGTTAGGATGCATTAAATTTCCAAGCCGAGGGTCATAGCTTGCACACCATTTTCAACGTCTTTATCATCATGAACATGAATTTATGTTTTAGGGAATTATGTCTCTAACTAGATTCTAATTTATCAACTAGCTTGGTTATTTTGAAAGTATTAGTTTACATGGAATTTGCATCGGTTATCACTTGGTCACTTATCATCCAACATTTATCTCACATTCCTTTTCATATGTGTTTAAATTAATTCCCGCAAACGCTTCCTTGAATAAATATTTTTATTGTAAATCCTTACCATTTCTAGTGCTCGTACTTGTTTGTAATTTATGAAATTTCGGCTCTCATAATCCCTTTGTCGTAGTATAATCCTCGTATTCCTCGATAGCTCGTAAAATGATCTGTTGAAGTATGTTTTCTTCGAAAACCAATGACGGGTACATACACTCATTTGTTACGCATAATCATAATATCAACTCAGATATTTAATTTAATTCCTTGTATATAGCATGGTCGTAAAAGTTTTTATCAACCGCAAAATGACTATTCATAGAAGTCTTTTACCAATATCAAAAATTCAGGATTTTACAAAATAATATTATAAAATCTTTTTGAATAATTTACTTGCAATACTTATGAATATTTTACTTTCCATAGAAATATCAATGTCTTATATTAAGTTCTATGATTTTAATATATATTTTATTTGTCACATAACTTTACTCTCATTTTGGATATCTTAGGTCAAATTGATTTAAGTTTAACGAACATATAAAATTTATTCATTTTTAATTTTACCAATTTATAAATTTATTATTACTCTTAAAAAAATTAACAAAAGGTTTTTTCGATATATTTTAAAAATTTAAACTTATTTATACATCAATATTAAAGATGAAAGATTCATGTGATCGGTCATTTTATAATGTGATCATTATATGCTTATTTAATATGATCAATTCATTCACAGTTATAAAAAGTGATGATTTTCACGATTAATCGGTCGATTTATTGGCAATCGGCAGCGCTCCGATCTGATTCTTCAGAATCGGTCGAAAAAATTATCATTCAGTAACCATCAACTTAGCTTAATTTGTCGACTAGGGAGGGGATTGAATACAATATATTTTTTTTACAATAATTTGTATTTGTGAAATGATAACTAAACATAGATATTCAAAGTTTTCAGCTGATTTATTTTTTGACTCTCCACTTGAGGTTTATATTAAACAAATATTCTGTTACCATTACAAAGTAATCTTACACCTACAGTTTACATTGTTTCACTTAGAGGAGGATCACTCTCTCTTTGACTCTCATGAATGTAAACCTATTTCTTAAATAAAATATCTGCTACAACTTGGTTTATGTTTTACCAAGTTATAATACTTGCTAGACAATACATAACACGGTATTCTAGATCCAGCAAGATTGCTTCTTCATTCTTCCCCGTGCGGTAGGGATATCCCTCCAATTCGTCATGCATAAAAAAAGAATATTTCTTATCCTTCAGAATCCAATATCACATGCAAAGTTTGTCTTGGATTCCATTTTCTTTTATTAAAATTTCCATTAGCTCGTGTGCTTTATCAGACTCAAGACTAGAACAATGTCAAGTCACTATCACCAGCTATGTGAGTTCTCTTAGTAGTTGACAGTCACTAGATTAGTGGTTGGCAGGTTGATGTAGTTAGCGGCTAATGTTGTAACTTCACTCAGCAATATTTACATGTCATCGAGTATTTACAATTAGCCACTGAATTTTTTATTATCCATTGAGTCAATATGACTTCTGAATGAATAACATTTCTATCTATAACAGAGAATCTTATAGAAAAGTGTTACAAAAACATCATCAGTTGATGGGATACTAATTCAATAGCTTACCATAATTATGCAATATTATTCACTTATCATCAGGATTCAGGTGTGGTTCCTAACAATCTCCCTCAATTTATGACTCATAGAATAACAACAACAAATTAAAGCCTTGATGATAATAAAACACATTATAACTTATAAACACTGAGAGTGCATACTGACATAATGTAAAGATCCTGATAAATGGATTGTAGAAGGAAATAATTTTAAGGAAAATATGTTACTCTAAAAGTAGCTCCTTTAGGATGAGCAGATAAAAGATTAGTTTCTTTCAAATTTCCTTGGTTTTTGATACACCATTCTATCTTTTTAAGAATTACAAGAAAGATCCCTTCATCCTTCACATTATTAGTTACATTCTTCAAGAGAAATACTGGATCTTTATTAATTCTCTCAAGTATTAGGCTTCTGACAGTGGTAGTGAAATTTCCAACTCTTTTTGAACCTAGAAATTCATTTATGTGAAGAGTTGGTATCCTTCTTTCAAGATGTGATGCAGAAGTCATGTGTTGTTGATTCTTTTCCTATGGTAAAAAACTAGCCTTTTAGATAGTTTTAAGGTGAAATGCAATCTTTTAACTTCATAGATCTTGTCTGGATGTGGATTTTTATGAGAGTGCTCATCTATGTCAGCTCGATACATAATTGAGTCATTGTTTTCCGTCTTCTTCACTGATTAGGAAATTTCATCCTTTAAGACTGGTGCTTTTATACCTTTCTCATTCTCGATAGCCTCTACAAGTCCTTTATAGAAAAGAGAATTATAGCACAATTTTCTTAGGATTGATACGCTCTTCTTTAGACAGTTTTGGAACCTCATTAAATTTGATTGTTACTGCTGCTGATTTATTCAAAACTGAATTATATCATTCGTACTAAAACACTAATATCTCTCAAGTTATACCACATATAAAAAACAACTTAAAACTCCCTTAAACTTAATTGTAGTTTTGTCTCTTAAATTCTAATTGTTAAATTTTTTAAAATAAATTTATGATTAGATATAATAGTAATATTTATTATATTAAATTTGCCAAAGTAATTATAAATTGAAATATTTTAAATCAAATGCATGACCTATTTAATTGCGGTATATATTTTTTAAAACCTATTTATTATGGTCAGTTTATAAACTTAGTTATTTCAAAACCTAATTTTAAATACCTATTAAAATATAATGAAAAATATATTCATTTATACTTTTTTAGACATACTAACTCTTTAATAAATATAATTAATAAATTATTAAAATAAATAATATTAATAAATTATTAAAATAAATAATAATTATTTAAAACAGTCGTGGATGACAAAAATTTTAGGCTAGTTTTATTAAAAATTAAAATATAGATTCATAATATCATTCAACTTTTGATTCTTATTTTTTCAAGTTCAAGTATAAGTTTAATTTAATTGTTGAATATTAATACACATAAAAAACGGTTTAAACCGAAATTGAACCCAACCAAACCAAAACATTTTAAACGGATATGTGTAGTTTGATTTTCTTACTTAAAAATTTCATTTTGAATTGAAATTTACGGAAAAATGATAATTTCGGTTTGGTTCGGTTTGAACACCGAAAACCGCCAAAATAGCCTGATAATTTGTCTCAGTTTTTGGAACCAATCTATAAGTTTTAACTTTTTTTTTATTTAGTTATCATATTTTTTTTCTTATTAATTACTTACGCACCAATCAATAGTCAAATTTTCGAGCATCACGCATAACCGAAAAACACAACGGTTTTAGGTAATCTGTTGTCTCTTCTTCATTTATTTTTTCTATTTTTGGTGTTTAGGAAACACCAATATCTACACTTGTTAGTCATTAACGACTTTGTTAGATGAAAAAATTGAGTTGCGTTTTTAAATATTTATCAGTATATTTGGTTCAATAGCAATGAATAAATTTTGCATATTCATGACTACCAAGGGAAGATGACTAGTATTTTTGTGTGTATATGTGATACAGATTGAAGAATTTCAAAAACAAAGCTATCTATAGAATATATTCAACAAATCAAATTGATTATGCATGATTGTCTCCGGTTTGTTAAATCTCTCTTTCTCTCTCTGGCTCAATCTCTCTCTCCCCCCCTCTCTCCCTCTTCTCTCTCTCTCTCAATTAAATTAGATTGATATATACACGTACACAATTTCAAATGTTAACTAATCTTCTTCTTCTTCTTCTCTCAAATCTCAAATCTAATTTCCTCTCCGTTGCCCAGTAAAGATACAATTATTTAAGGGAGTTGGATACAATTGTATAAATATTTCGAATAATTAATAAAATATAACAGCTTTTTATATATGTGATAAAAATTGTTACAAAATCCTCTCAGGAAATACTGATGCTCTTGAGAGCTGCTAGGTCGAATGATCCTCGAGTGTGATACTTCTAATAGATGACCTAAACTATGCTTAGATACTACACAACTACAACAGATTAATCAAAGATATGCACTATAAAAAACTAACTGAGACTGATACATATCTTAAACTAAACAGATATCTGCTCCACATTATAAGGAACAGAGTAAATCCTTTAATGCTGACTGTCTTCAAATACTGATGTCATACAAATGATGATGACATACCAAATCCTGACGGTGCATCAGATCCTGATAACATCCGAACAGCCAGATCCTGAGCTTCTTCTAATCATTGAGAATTCAATATGTAACAATCTCCCCTAATTTATGCTTAATGTAATGAAGTATAAATTCCATTCTCAATGATGCCAAAACCAATCTACAAAATGTACAAGGTGTAAAGCTTACTTCACTATCTTCAGATAACTGATAGTTGTTCCAAAAAAGTTGTTCAATCTTTCTTGCTCCTTATCTTGTAGGACTTTAACAAGCTTTTTCTTCAACCCTCTCTTCTCTTCAGTGTCTTCTCTAAGCTGATAGATAGCTGACTTAGAAATCGAGCTTTTGTTTATCTCAAGATCACCAATTAACATGAAGCTTAAAATGACATCTTCATGATCAGGACTGAAGGATAACCGATGACTGTTGAGAAAAACTTATAGCACAGTAGCTCCCTTTTTTATGTGCATTTCTTGACAGTATAAGTTATGTATTCAGGAACATAATCACCATTGTATTTATCATCTTTTGGCATGACTCTTCTTCTGATCATTTCAAGTATCATAGAAGATTAGTTTCTAGTGACTTTGTTCTCAACTCTAAGAAGATAGTGAATGTATTTCAATTCAGTCACAGTCTTCATTAAGAGTTGCTGCAACGTAAAGCTTTTTACTTTACCATCTCTGAAAAAGTATAGAATCTCTTCTCTAACATCATTATCATTTATCTTTTTATGAACAATCTTCACAGCTTCAACTTTCTCAAGATGTGAAGGAGAAATTCTTTCACCAAGATTTTATGTCAGAGTATCTATATCCAACAGATCAGATTCCAAGATCTCCATACTGGAATGATCAATGCCTCATCTGGTTCAAGATTTGATAAGTTTCAGTTTTTCATTATATACCACCCAAGAAGGCTTCTTGATGGACTTATCAACATCTTCCTGTTTTGATATAGAAACTCTTAACCCAGATGATATAAATTCAACATGCTTGAACCCTTTAGAATAATTGAATACATGGATGTCTTTCCATCTTCTATTCTTCTTGCGGAGAGGAACCTAGTTTGAAGATAAATCATCAGTCTCCCCTTCTGCTTTGTGCCATAGCTCCCTCTTTGATTTTAAAACTCTCTGCAAATAATCTTTGTATGCTTGATCAACTTCCCTTCTATTAATCTTTTCTTTTTTATCAGCCTCTGAAATATGAGGAGTGATTACTAGAGAAGGAGCTGACTCATTTAATGTTTTGATCACCTTTTCATCAGAGTCAAAATTAGTTATCAGGTTCAATACATCAGGATCTGCTTTTACCTCAGGATTTATGTCTGCATCAGGAGTTACATTCTGATTTGTTGTATCAGCTTGATCAATATCAGTGGCTGATCTTTTCTTCCTTGGTATAATCAACTCTTCTAGCTTATGAACTTCTTTATCTTCTTTTTTCCTTGTACATGAACATAACCTTCTCCGGATAGAAAATTCAGAAAAGTAGAGTTGAATATAGTCACTTGCCTTGATTCAGAAGTTCTTCCACCTCTCCCTCTTCCTCTTCCTCTTGCAGATCTACCACCTCTTTTTCCTCTTCCTTTAGAAGTGTTAGATTCAGCTTCAATTTGAGCCAAAACCTCATTTTGTTGCATAACTTCTTCTTCAAGTGTTAGATTAGGAAATTCTTCAGTTATATACCCAAGAGTACTGCTAGCATTCTTTTTTCTCAAATGGAATCTATGCCCCCTGCCCTCCAAACAGTATGGGACTTCTTGTCTTTGTAGTACAAGAAAATCTCTTCACCTGTTATGCTTATGCCTGTAAGGAAAGAACATCCCTTTAGCTTCTGCTAAATTTGAGATTGTAATATCATCATCCTCAAGAACACCAACAGTATTCTTGTGCTTGGCTTCATAAGCACCAGTAGACTTTCTTTGCCCTGAAAAATCATTCTTCTCGGAATGTTAAACAATTTGGCATCAGTAACTGGATTATTCTTATTACCATCATCATCAATATCTTTATCCTTTGTCTGAATAGAATCTGGTGTACATTTTGTGGAAACTATCTTCTCCCCCTTTTTGGCATCAGTATTTGAAAGAAGAGAAAACAAAGCATCCAGTTTGTCACCTATAGAAGAGACATTGTCTTCCAAGGAGGAAAGTCTAGAGGCCATGCTGTCTTGAGATTTAATAACATCTTTGATGATATTTTTCACACTTTTGATTTCAGCTGAGTTAGGTGTGTGAAGCAAAAATCCATCATTTTTTTCTTTGACACTAGCATGAGACTTCTTCATTTCATCAAGTTCAGAGTGAATTTCTTTAACAGAAATGGTTGAGGCCTTAAGATGCAACTACAGATCAGGAGTTTAAATTTCATCATAGGCACGATGAATGTGTTGCAGGCCAATAGTAGATGCGATAGAAGTATTTGCAAGTCTCCATTCATAATCCCATTTTGTCTCTGAAATACTCAGCATCAGGATTGTAATAAGAAGGATGTTCAGTGAAGTGTGAAGAAGAACCAACATTGGACTTCTTGGATGCATCACTTGTAGACTTAAGCTAAGTAGTATCAGGATCATCGTCATTACTATCATTGTCAGAGTCAGACAAGCCATCAGAAGAATGTGCAGAATCAGGAAGAATTACCTTGCCTTTATCCAGATTCTTTGCAAGAGATGCATGTGGCTGATGTGATCCTGAAACAAAAACATAGTAAGCCCTAAATCTCTCTGTTCTTTTAAAGTGATCTCATCACTTCTCACACAATATATTTCTTTTACGAGTAATATTATTCTCACAGAAGAAACTTTATAAGTAAAAAAACACTTATAAGATTCTTGTCTCAAAATTACCTCTCATTTTGCCTGTACAGGAGACTGCCACTCAAAATAGATGTAACCTCAAATAAGAGACTATTTATAATCATACAAACATGAGAATATATGAGAAGTTAGCAAAACTTGAAGGTGATTCCTCAAGTGGAAGTGATGAAAGTGGAGGAACAAATAATACATCAGGATGCTTTTTCAAACTAGTAATGGATCATCAATTATAGCTAGTCCAATTGAAGAATGATTCTCAGTAGGAGCTGATGTATCATCAGGATTTGATCTGTCAGGATAAGTTGAAAGACCAGCATCCGTATTTTGAACTGATGGTTCTTGTGCAGTTTGAGACATGTGAGCTGCTTCACCAATGCTTGGTGAAGGTTCTTGTGTGCTCTTCTCAAAAATAGGATCATCAATGATTGCATCCACTCGTGAAAGTATCTCCTGATGAGTTTTCTTTTCCTAGAGTAGTTGAACAGAGTCTGCAAGAAGATCACTCTGAGCAATATTAACAATGATTTGTGTAGCTTCAGTTTCTGCATCTTCCCTTTCAGAAGATGATTCTTGTGTGACTGGATGTGTTGAAGTTGCTAAATCCCTTTGAGACCTAGGTTCTTGTGTACTAACATCCTTGTCAAGAGGTTGAGTCTTCTTCGTCTTTCTGATATATCCAACTACTTCTTCACTTCTTCTTTTCAACTAGCTCTTTGCAGTTTTCTTGTTTTCAGCAGTTGCTTCAATTACTGGAAGCTTGTCAAGCAGAGCACTAGAATCAGTAGTTGTCTCCTTGATTCCAGTAGTGTCAATCAAGTCATCAGGATTTTGATCAATGGACTTCTTAATTTTTGACAGGGACCCTATTGGCATATGATCATCTGATTGCTTCCAACCTAGCAACATGAGCAAATGTCTCATTACAGTCAATACCTTCCTGTTGGGAATATCCTTTTTCCACTAATCTTGCCTTGTTTCTGATGATTGTTCCATCAGAATCAGTCCTATTTCTAAAGATCCACTTTGTGCCCATAATTTACCTGTTCTTAGGTCTAGGCACCAGCTTCCACACTTCATTTTTTTTCGAACTCATTTAATTCTTTTTGCATAGCCATGACCCAATCTGCATCCTTGAGTGCATCTTCTACTTTCTTTGGCTCTTCTTTTGAAAGTAGATTATGATATAAACATTCATTCTCAGTTGCACTTCTTGTCTTTACACCATCATCAAGATTTTCAATGATCAGATTAGGAGTATGATCCTTAGTCCATTTTCTGGCACTGGGAAGTGTCCTTCTGGAACTAGATGCTCCCCTTGAATTGTATGCCTCATCAAATGCATTTGAGGCTCCCCCTGAATCTATTTGGTCATTTCCTGATAAAATATTGGGATTTGGCTCATGTTCTTCTGATGTTGAATCAGCATTGGATTGAGAATAACTTTGATATGATTCTTCAATATTAGCATCATCAGCTGACCTTTGTTGTTGCTCCCCCTCAACTTGTACAGGCTCAATAGCACAATGATTATCTTCAGAATCTCAAGGAGTGTAAAGATTTGGATCATCAGGATTTGACAGTTCATTAGGGTTTGATCCAGTTTACAATAATGCTTTTTCATTGGAAAAGATTAAACTTTCATGAGTGTCTTCTTCAAACCTAGGAATCTTCTTATCATCAAAAGATACATTGATGGAGACTACTACAGTGTGTGTTCTTAGATTGAACACTCTGTAAGCTTTTGATGGTGAGTATCTAACAAAGATTCCTTCATCAACCTTTGATTCAAACTTTCCAAGCTGATCAGCATGAATTCTCAAAACAAAGCACTTATATCCAAATACATGAAGATGTTTAAGACTGGTCTTCTTTTCTTTTAGCATTTGATAAGGAGTAACACCATGTCTATTTATCAGAGTGACATTCTGAGTATAACATGCTGTGTTTACTGCTTCAGCCCAGAAATAAGTGGGTAGTTTTGCTTCTTCTAGCAGAGGTCTACCAACTTCAATTAAGGTTCTGTTTTTTCTCTCAACAACACCATTTTTCTGAGGTGTACCAAGAGCTGAGAATTGTTGCTCTATGCCTTTGTACTTGCATCATTCCTCCATCTTTGAGTTCTTGAATTCAGTGCCATTATCACTTCTCAGGATTTTCACTTTCTGAGTAGATCCATTTTCAATTTGCCTTATATGGTCCAAAAGAATTTTTGGAGCTTCATCTGTCCTGTGTAGAAAATAGACCCATGTATATCTAGTGAAATCATCAGCAATTACAAGTGTGTACCTTTTCTTGTTGATGGACATTATGTTCACTGGTCCAAAAAGGTCGAGGTGCAGCATGTTATATGGCTCAGAGATAGAGAATTATGTTTTGCTTTTGAAAGACACTCTTCTTTGTTTAGACTTTTGGCAAGCATCACAAATACCATCACTTGAGTATAACATGTTTGGCAATCCTCTTACAAGCTCCTTCTTGGCAAGTTCATTGATTGAGTTGAAGTTGAGATGTGAGAGCTTCTTATACCAGTTCCAGATCTCATCTACTGATGCCTTAGAGATAAGGCAAGTAGCTTTCTTTTCAAGACTTTCATGTAGCCTTGCTTCATTAATGTTACCATGTCTGTATCCTATCAAGAAAATTTTCTTTGACTTGTTATGAACAACTTCGCAGTGTGAGTCATAGAACACAACATGATAACCTTTGTCAGTGATTTGACTAATGCTCAGAAGATTATGCTTCAGTCCTTCCACCAGAGCTACATTCTCTATTTCTACCTTTCCAATTATCAAGTTTCCATATCCCAGAGTATGTGCTACATTTCCATCTCCATAAGATACATCTGGGCCAACCTTCTTCTCAAATTCTGACAACAGGGATTTATTTCCAGTCATATGTCCTGAACATCCACTATCCAATACAAGTGTATTTTTCTTGTTACCCTGCAATCAGAAGAATAATTAATTAGAAGGATTTTTAAGTACCCACAGTTGTTGGGTCCACTTTTTGGACAACTTAAGCCTTTGTGTGCCAAGAGTACTTTTCACAGTCTTTCCTTTGTCAAGATTTGTCTTGTCAGAAGCAAGTTTAGTAAAACCAACATAATTAATCACACAAGCAACTTTATTAAACTTAGGCAAAGGTTCATAGTAATTGTGATACAACTTATGATAAGAACTACAAGTATAAATCGAATGCCAACTACTATCACAATGAAAACAAGGATTTTGTGGTTTATAAAATACTGATCTACCCCTAACATCAGACTCGGGAATAGTAGTTTTCCTTTTCTTATTTCTCCTGCAATTAATAGCAAGATGATTAGTATTTCCGCAGTTAAAATAAGTTTTCCTAGGAGAATTGGGAACAACCTTGCAATTTGAATCCTTCGAAATACCTTGCTTACCATTCATGTTTCTTTTAGGACACTTTACTTGAGGTTTTTCAGTAACCTAAGATATTTTCTTTTTCAATTGTCTTGCTGTCAAAACTCATATATTCTTTTCTTTCTTAACAGACTTAATGGTTTCCTTGTTTTTATTTCTTTGAGTTTTATCAATAACCACTTTCTTTGAGTCTTGGTTATATCACAAGCGTAACCTTTGGCCTTACATGTGTCTCCGTCGTTAATTTAAGAGGGTACTATATACAAAACCATAAATCATCTAACATAGTTTATAAAATTATATGATATGAGTATTTAATTATTTTTGTTGTTTGATTTGACTAGGTCGTAGATGACATATGACCCATTGAAAATTTTGTGGCATCAAGTAATTCTCTAACTTATTCGGTGAATAACAAGGTAAATGCTAGCTGCGCACTTATACTGGAATTAAATAGTTGAAAGAACTAAGTTTACATGTAGATTTTTATAGTGATTTTGTTTGGTAGAGCTTTATGATCTTGATTTATCTAAAAGTAATGTTGTTAAATAAATAATTGTGAGCCTACCCTTAGAATTCCCTACAAGGCAATTTTCAGTACCAAATCGACATCACAACGCATCAGTAAACAATAATCTTAATCAAGTTATATGAGTGGGAAGTATCTCTCAATTTTGTTTGTTAACTTTTGATTTTATCTTATGACCGTGACTGCCAGACATAACTAATGATGAATTGTCTCTGACTCATCCGATTCAATTTGGACTTGCTCTTAATTTCTCAGTACTTTATTATGAAATTCTGAATTTTCCTGATCGAGCATGCATCTTATAGAACATGTTTTTCCACCAATTTTTGTAACACATTAGGCTTTATTTAAGTTTTTCATAAATTTTTACGGGTACTTGCAACATTTAAAGCTTTCGATGAAGTTTTTGCAGAGTTGGATACTGTGGGAGAATCTTTATACAAGGATAACATTCTTATTATGTAGCTTCTTCGAGACAATATGACCCTATGGATTTCTGATATTCAAGTATGTATTTGGACAAGATTTATAATATAAATTATGCCTAACTTCAGTCTTTGGTGTCAATATACTGATTTATGTTGGTTGTCCAGGACGACGGGGCTGATGATCTGATGAGTTATAAGATGTAGCACCCAAGCAAGAAGAAAAGCCAACACTAAGTTCACAACTTATGAAAAAGAAGCTTGATTCCTTTTCCATATGATAATTTAATTTTTCGTTTATTTTTAAACCTTAAATAAATATTGATCATTGCTCATCAAACTATTAATAAAAAAGCACTATTAACAAACTGTATGCTTTTATGATTTTTTGGATTGATTTTTTGCAGATGGATGAATTTGAGATTAAGATCAACTCAAGAATTACATAGTATTTGTATGCCAACTGTTCGATTTCAAATTTTAAACATCTAATTCTTAAATATTTGTTTTTTTTGTTTTTCTTCCTCTTCGTGCAATTTATTAAAACATGTTTGTACATATTTATCAGCATATACAATATGTGTTTGTTATATTTTAAAGAAAAATATTTGACTTTTTATGTGTTTCACTCTAGCTTCCTGTCAAGACTACGGTTATGTGTGACGTTTTAATATGTAAGATTACTGTTTACTATCTTTGTACGATCCTTGGATAAGACGTGATCTATAATTTTCAATTTTACAATATGTAATGGTTTTAAAATAACTTGCTCAGTACTTTTAATCTTACAGAAAATTCAAAGTTATACTTCTGTAATATATTTATTAGCACGCGTAGCGCCGACAAAAATCCCTAGTTGTTGAATCAATAATGTGAGCTATGTATCTTGACAGTAATAAGTGCAACAAAACAACACAAGTTGTGTATCTTGATGATTAAATTCATAAAGTTATTTCAATTGATCTATATATTATTGGCTAATCAACTGATCTTTTATTTTACTGCATGTAATTGAGAAGTTGCTAGAACCTATAGTCACTCCATCATCATAGCAAATGAGTTTGTTAGAAGAGTCCAATATAATGTTAAGAAAATAATTGCATATAATAGAGTGTTGAGGCTTATAATGAAATTGTTACAAAACATGGGAATCAATGGGTTTATTGTTACTAGCCCATCATGTATTGTAGAAAGAAAAATATCTTATTGTTTATATTCTTTTACTATAAAAATAAAAATAATGAATGTATGATTATCAATGAATACACAATTATTTTAATTTTGTTACTAAATTTGAACTTTGAAAAGATATCTTCCCCATATTATTATTTTGGTATTTTTTTAATTAAAATATAAAATTTAATTACAGGTATATCCTCCCACTTGAACATGAATTTAATTAATTTGAACAAAGCTATGCCAAAGCTAGCAAAATTATACTCAAATATATTAATTTTTAAATACAAAATAAAAGAGATTCCTTTATTACTATAAATTAGATTTGAATATTTTAAGGAATTATCTCTACACCAAGATAATAAGATTGAATAATATATTAAAATTTTAATATACTTTAGAGCCATCGCGCTATATTAAAAAATATTTACATTTTACACTAAAAATATTTTTACATCCAACAAAAGAGTTCTTTTATTGAAATTTTATTAATATCCATTGATAGAACTGTAACATTCATTTTTATCGCATGCATTGTTTAGTTAAAGTACTTTTTTTAAGTTTCATATATTTATTATATTTCGGAGAAAAATATTTTATATGCTCAAAAAATACTTCCAATACCTTCACTATATTTTGTATATTATAAAATATTTTGTTTAAGTATTTATTACAGTCAAAATATTGGTCAAAAGATTTATTTGGTTCCACAAAAGACTAATTTATTTTATTCTTAATTTAAAGCTAATTTAATCATTATAAACCCAAGGAACTTAAAACTTGATATTGGTCACTTAAATTCACGTAAGTATACGCGTTCGCAAGTAATATAGAATAATTTCTAGTTCGTTCCCTCACGGATATGTTTAGGTTAACTTTAATCAATGTGTCTATGCAACAATGGTGTGGTTATTATTCAATGCTAAGACGAATCACAAGATAAAGTTGTTTATAACTAAGATTAACTAAGAGATTACACTAAAGAATATTAACTAAGAGAATTAAAAGAGAGTTGAATACTATATGACACAAACATGGGATTCTAACTTCATTAAATACTTCATTCAATAGCCTTTTCATTCTTAACCTTAGCATGCAATGGTGATGATACTAATCAGATAACATAAAACTGATAAACGCCAAATTTTATTGTACGAATACCATATTTCGAGACATCCACAAAAGAGAGAGAAGCTGAATAGACACTAATTATATTGAGACCCTATATGTCTATGAAATTTGACAACAGAACGGTTTAAAGCACAAGTTATCTATCGTGATTACATAGGGCAGGTAAGATGATTAAAATTACACTACGCCATGGGTTGGATTATTCAACCCCAGGAAACCGTAACTAAAGGCCAAAAAAGCGTTGTTAAAGGCCAAAAAATGCTATTGCGACTCTTTTTCGGGGTTGCAATTTTAGGCGTTGCAATAGAGTTTTTTGCAACCCCGGGGACACCCTATTGCAATAGTGTTGCTAATAGAGTTTTTTGAAAAGTGTTACAACATGGTTTGGGCTATTAGTACCATATTTTTGGGGCCCACATGTGGGGTATTGGTGCAACCCTTTTGCAACATTTTTATTATTTTTTGCAACATTTTTAGTGTTTTTTTCAATATTTTGCACTGATTATTAGCAACACTATAAAGACCTATTGGAACGCTTTTACAAAAAAAATGCAAGGAACTGTTTATAAATTGGCATGCCCATAAATAAGATCATAGTCTTAAAACTAACACAATCAACCAATCCACCAACTATAAATCAGTTATCACAAACAAACATAACTACCTTCACCATCACCATACTACCATCCCACATTACATGTTCATCTCATAAATTTCAAACAATATAACCTAAAATAAGCATTCATCTAATAACCTAAAATGCTCGTTAAGCACCTTATTACTAGTACAAACATGAATACTATATTTAAAATTTATAAATATCCGACTACGAAGGGATGCACTAGTCTTGTACTTTCAATCTTCTATATTTTGCGTAAGAATCATAACGAAAGTGTTGTATCTGCATCTGATTCCTACCTCGGTCTGAACATACATGTAGCTTGAGCCTATGCTAATAAATATTCATGTACATCAAAATGTAAGACATGAATTAGACAAGCAACTAAATGTATTGGAAATAAATTTTACATAAAAACAGTCATATTCACATTTATTATAGCTATGCATAAGTACTTGATCAGTTTAAGTATATTGGCAAAGTAATTTTTAACTTGATACATGTTAGTGTGCATTTACATATACTAACTCTAATTTAGGCACAAAGCTCTACAAAGGAAGATTATGGTAAGTCCCTTGCTCCCAGGGGTATAAAACATTCTAATAATGCCATCAGGATGAGTGACATGTATAAATCTGTTCGAGCCTTATTAAAATATATCTCATATTTAAATAATTTGTGTCCATGTCTACAAGCTTTCAATTAGATTTTCATCTGCACTTTCATGGCCAAAAGAAAAGTTAATTGTTCAAGTTTTTGATAGTTCAACCAATAAATCATTAATGGTACTTAACTAAACTAAATCTAGAAATAAACTAATTAGAATTAAGTTTGATAATTTGTAATGTACATTGTAGAAAAATGTAAAGGTAGAGTGCACAAAATTGTATTAAATAAAAAATTTAATATATAGCTGACATATATTGCACTTCAAAGTTATATTGTGTAATTACATAATCTTATAATAAAAGAGGAGATGAAGTCCTTTCATGCCACTGTGGGAGACCTGTAACTGGATCCTACAAAGAATAATGATATTAGATGCAGTAGAACATAACAAAACTTCATTTTTTACAAATAAACTGAGAATTATATACGGCGAATATCAAAAATCATATTGAAGTCATCATAAAATTACATCTGACCTTAATCTAACCTAACAATGCTTACTTCCTCATGCATGATATTTCCTACTAGTCACTGGATGTACGATGGTTTCTTTATTCGCGAAGTTAACTAGTCAAAGTGGTTGTCCTACTTGTTGGTATGAACAAAAGCACAACATTGATTTAAACAAAGCACAATCTATTCAATAATTTATAGACAGCAGGATATAATTGAGATTCTCTCTGTTACTGTAGACTGAAAACTTGATAGCTTATACGAATTTCAAATTGAATAATGTGAAGCTAACATTAATCTTGTGAATACAAAAGCCTCGATTTTCAAATTCGAGGTAGAAGACTTATCCTAGTAAAGAAAATAGAACAAGTAAGACAAAATCAAGGCCCAGTTTGGACTATACACTACTAGAAAAAATAGATTAGACATCGGCTAAAAACCGATGTCTATGAACAAAAAAATCTGATGTCTTGGTGGGTGATGTTAAAGACCCCTCATTTAACATCGGTTTTAAACTGATGTTAAAGAAGACGTATAACATCAGTTTTCAAAGATGTTAAATTTTTAATGCATATCTAATTTTCATATATTATCATAATATGATATTTTTATCAATTTAAACATATGTGAGATAAGCAAAATATTTCCATTTACCCATTAAACTGATGTTACTAATACCAGTAACAACGATTTTCAAGATAAACCGATGTAAATATAACTTTTGACATCAGTTATTTATTTCAAACCGATATCTATTGGTGACAAACTGATGTCTATAAAGCTTAATAACATCGGTTTTCTGTTTTAAGATTTTTGTTGTTGTAGTATTTAACATCGATTCTAATCGGTAATACTGATGTCAATGTTCAACTAAATCTGATGTATTAAGCTTTGACAGACATCATTTTCCATTGTAATAATGTCTGTACCTGTTTTATTAATGCACATTTTAAAAATATAGATACCAAAAATTTGCCATACCAATGAACTACCAAAACTAATTATTGCACAATACCAGTTATCTATAAATCTAACAACCAATATTCAAACATCCGGTACAATAGATTCATCTAGTCCAAACATCAAATACTACACATATCCATCCATCTATTCTACTACTGTCTATACAAAGAATTTGACTTGGTACCGGCAATACTAACAACAAAAACCAAACTAGAAAGTAAGCAAAATTTTCCAGGAGTTGTGAAGATTTTAGTGTTTCATTTGGCTTTGTCCCTCTCCCTGGTATTCCATTATCTTGGTTGACTAAGGGTACCTGAAAACTAAAATAAAGTCCACATTAACTAAATGGAACTTTGCAGCAAAAATAAAGTCCAGGAGTTGTGAAGATCTTCATTTCTTGTTTGTTCTTCTCAACCTATGAAGAAGATACAGCAGCTCATTATAAAATAGAGCGAGGAATCAACTTAAAAATATAGTAAATTAAAAAAATGAATTATATTATATAGGAAATACTGAATTGACTCTCAGTCTATTTCTTTACCAGCTGTTTGTATCCGATAAGATCAGTGTTATCGAATTGCTTCTTTCCAGGCCCCAACTCTATCCCTCTTACTCTACTTGCAAAGTTGAGAGCGCGAAGAGTTTCACTCAAGTCATTCTCATTAGGACTGATTTGTACCAGCATTAATGTTTTCGAATCTCCGCCAATATATATAACAGTTTATTAATATGAATACAGAAAAAAGTTCCTTATTCCTCAACTCATAACCAAAAATGGACAAAGTACCTAATGAGTCTTGAAGTAAGTGAGTAAGCTTGGAATTCCAGCACACAAAGAATAAGTTACAAAAATCAAAATAGAATCTAAGCCATAAGTAAATACTTGCATTTCTTGTTTCCTACCTGAAAGGAATATGAGGACTCTTGGTTGCAAGAGAATATATAACATCTCCAAGCGTAGAAAGAGATCGATTAATATTCCCCCTTCACCATAACACAATATATGACAAAGTAAAGTACACTGAACTTCGAGAATGATTTAAATAGTAATGATATTCATATTAGTAAACTCACCAATGGGATCGACTACTGTGCTCATTAGCATTTGTTGATCCAACTACCCTCGCTACCCTGTTCCCCAGCATTCATGTTAAAATCCTGAGAAAAAGCAGAACTCTGCACAAACATTGGACCATTAGCAATCTGATTATTACTGTAACTAACATTATTCACAGGAAAAATATTTGCGGGTTCACTTTGTCGGATTGGACCAACTCCAGAAGAACCAATCATTGAAGACGCCCATACAAGCTCAAAATTTTGTCCACTATGATGAAGAAGGTTTTGCGCAGCAACAGAACTAGATTGAGGCATAATACCTACACTCACATTTTGTCCTTCTGAATTGGTATAATTTAGATAGGTAAATGCAGTACTATTGAGTGACATATAATATGGAAGCTGGTTTTGTTGAAAACTCTGCATATCATATTGTAAGCGTGTTGTACTTGAGAATAAGTCATAATAACAAGCTTCTTTTGCTAGATATCAAGTTTAAAATATGCCTACATTATGATCCTATAATGTTTGGATATTATAAGAAAACCTGCACATGGTGAGGGATTCGTTACGTCAGTAGACGTAAAACATGTACATTAGACCATAAATGGGCATACTAAACACGACTGGGAATTTTACATTGCATTCCCCTGGTTTTATTAATTCTTGGCTTCCAAAAGTCAGTTCCACGGATTTAAATCATCCCTAAATTCACTAAAACTCATTCAAAGTTGCTACATTCCTTCGTTAGACGGTTCCATTTATATAGTTTTTAAACGGTGGCGCCTTATAGTATATATGTTTTATGATTCAAGTATCTGTGTCAATTAATTAAGACCAAAACTGCAGGTTAAAGTGATCATTAAGCCAAATCATTACCTTGTAAAATGGGCCAAAACCACCTTGTCCAAGCTTGTTTGCAGAAGAAAAATTAGCAGTTGCTATCAAGATAGTGTCCAGACTGAAAAATGTCAACTCTATGTTGCTGTCATTCTTCAAAGTTTGGCTGCCAGAAAAGTTTATATTAGATTACTAAATCTGAAAATATCATTTCTCAATAAGTTTTCTTCTGCCCTTAGCGATTTTATTTCTTTCTGCAAAGATAATTAAGCTCCCTGAACCATGCATAGCAACCACGACCACCAACATTGACATTTGCGCTGGCATAGGCAGTGCAGTTGCAGCTCTTTAAACACACTTCTTCATACTGTTGTAAGCTGAGATTACCATAAAATCTAGAAAATTTTGCATAAGGAAGTTTAATGCCAGGTAACTTCAGAAACCCCTCTCCAGCACCTTTCCCAAAAGTGTGAAATCAGTAAGCAACAGGTAAGAAGTTAGTATATTCATTACCACAGGTTACTACATAATGCATAAACTTTAAAGAACCTCAATGATATAGGTTCATATGTAAAATAGAAACATGTGGCTTCAGCAATAAATATCAATGCTAATCTCAAGTAAAACAAATTACATCAATACAGGGAACTAAATGGTGCATAAAGTACAGGAAGTTGCATGATGTGTGTTCATATGTGAAAGAGAACAATATCAAACGCTCGAGGCTTCAGGCATAACCATCAATGTGAATTGCAAATATAAAAAATAACAAATACTTTTTCGAAACAAGATATGGTCTGCAGGCTATCTCAAATACTAAGCATTATAATTCAGTTTTCTGAAATTTATAACAGAAAAATAATCTAGAAACCACAAAGCAACCGTTCTTGAAACAAAAGTCAAGAAAAGGCTAAACCAAACAGTTATTATAATCTCGAAACAGCCAAATTAGAAGCAGCTCATCTCAAAATGGGTACCACAACAGCATGAAGGATAAACATGGATGGTTGTTTTAGATTAAAAACCTTAACAAAAAGGTACTAAAGTCGAATTAGAACACAGATATCAGAATTATATGTAAAAGTCTCAAACTTTACCTACTAGAACAACAACATTCACTAACATAATTTGTAAAACCAATCAATAGCAATGACAACATACATGGATCTAAACACAAATTACAAGCAAGGCATACAACTATATTCATCAATACATAGTACTAAGATTAACTGGATCCAATAAAACCCAAAGATCCACCACACAAAGTAAAACATTGTATCTGCTGATTCCAAATTCTTCACTACAGAACTAAGAATGAAAACAGAGTGAAATGAGCATATAATATATTAACTCCAAGAAATTACCTCAAACTTTCCATAATAAATTATGTTTATCTCGTGCATTTACTATATATATATAATGTAAGAATACAAGTATTCGGCAGCGAGGTTTGGGTGTATAAACCTGACTTATTATAGCTCACAGATTCGTCTTGAATATAACGATAATGTTATGGACAGAGTTAAAAAAACAAGGAGAAAAGAGGAGTACCCTGTCCTCCGACGACCGTAATTGAAGGTAACGCGTCCCAGATAACAGGCAAGGGGCTTTCTTCACAGTAATCACCATGAGCACTTAGTTCTTTATAATTCACATCCAATAAAAAACAAAAACACATCAAAAAAACTAAAACAAAAGTGTAAAAACAAAAATAAAAGAAAAAGAGACACAATCAGTTATATATATATATAACTGAAAACAACAACAAATCTGTTAAAAAGCTAAAAATTGAAATTTGAAAACCACTTACTAATTCGAGCGGAATAAGGATAAATAACAACATAGATAGGCCGATTGGAACTTCATCTGCACCTAGTTAACACAAATCGAATGATTTATTGAAAACAAGAATTAGGGTTCATGTAATTGAAAGATATAATTCAAATTCGGGATCTTAATTGTGAGTTCTTTGTTTCAATTTGGAAAGTTAGGTTTTGAATTTAGGGTTGTACGTTGAGAGTTCAGAAAGATGGGTGGAGAGGGGAAGTAAGAGTGATGGACAGAGAGAGAGAGATGTTCTTCCGTCAGAGAGAGAGTTTTGATAGTTTTGATAGCTTTGATTTTTGATTTTGTGTTTTTTAAAATGTATATTCGAGGATAAAGCTGAAAAGAGGGGGAAGAGTTGAAAATAAACTAAGGCAAAACGTGGGAAATTTAAGAAGGAATGAAATTTTGGCTGGGGGAATGGGGAAGGCGCGCTGCTGAAATTTTTTTAACAGATATTTAACATCGGTTCTTCTAACAAACTGATGTTTATAAGCACAAAAGATATCGATTGCTTAAAACCGATGTCTAAAATACTTTTTACATCATTGAAATAAGCAACCGATGTAAAAGAGGCGATGTCTATTCTACTTTTTCTAGTAGTGATATACACAAAAAGCTATACTTACACACAAAGCCTTCACAATATTAGTAATGATATATTCTTAAGAAATCATTTTAAATTTCAAGGTTTACTCAGAAATCATAAAACAGGAGTGTACACTTTTACTAAGTATTTTATATTCTAAATCCAGAAACCAATAGTTGCTTGAAAGATGTTAACTAAGCCAGCTGAAGTGGAGCAGGATATCAATTCACAAATAACATAATTTATATTAAAAGAATATTTAAGCACTTTAAGAATGATGCTTTTACCTCCTCTTGATCATTCTGACTTAGATCCCTGATCTGCTCTTCAAAAGCTTTCACAACAAATTCACCCTCTTGATCCAGCACCCTCAGAATCTTGTCGCTCTTTTGCTAAACTTTAATAACAAACAGTACTTTTTTGAATGTATTGTATATTCTACTTACCATATATGATGAAGTTTCTGTGTATATATTGTACATGTAGAATTTGTTCAAGAATAGTGGCAGGCTGATGGGCCTCCAAATCAAATTTCACGAGATCCCAAAGTTCCTCGTTTTTCTATTGTTCTCATGTTAAAGTAAGTATGTATATGGTGTAATAAAATTTTGTAAACATAATAAATAGCATACATATTCAAGTGAGAGTTTATACGCCTGATGTACATGATATCGGAGAGTGTGTTGGGTAGTAAATTTTCTGGTTGTGGTCGGAAGAATGAATTTTTCCGGTTGCTCCAACATCAGCAACATTCTCACTCTCAACATAAATAACCAATAATAACAAATAATCGAGGCCACCCATAAATCAAATTTTAAATAAAAAACAAAAAATAAAATAAAATGTAGCCGACAAAAAAATCTGAACATAAACATCCACCGATCTATAAAAAAGCACAGCACAAACAAACCTTAAAAAGATAGCCAACACGAAATGTGCTATCAACTTAGAAAGTTGTTAACTTCTAAGCTTATTTTTCGTGTTCTGACTACCAATTCAAAATCAACATGTTATAGTAAGATTCATACAAACTTTTACCCTACTACACCAAATATAATAGCTCAACCGCATTCACACGGGGTAACAAGCAATGTACATTGATTAAAATCCTTCAACAAACCAATCCCGAAAGACATTTTGATAATAATTAACTATTGTTATCATGTTTTAGAACTTCTATCATGTCTTACCTAAATGGTATACTTTTTGTTATGGTCCTAAGTCAAAGAAGCGATATCCAGCTTCCCCCTCAAGATCAATAAGCAAACATATATGTTGATCGAGCTAAACAGAGAAACATTAAACCTAAACAGAGAGTTGTATATGCTCGCTATCATGCTATGTCGTCCAGTTATGGAGTTTCTATATCAGTGCTAAGCTACTGGGAATGAAACAAAACTAGAGAAATTTCGTCAATAATAAGATGCACAATGTTATTGCTTGATAGAGTGTAATAACGGAAAATATTATAAAAAAAGCAAGAGTTAACATTGAAACTCCAGTTGATAATTCAATACCTATAATCTTAAGTACTAGCTCTATTTAACAACTTGTTACAAACACGAGCCACATAACAGTTACCTCTAAAAAGGCCAAACCTTGGCTTTGTCCGATCTTTTCTAGAAGAAGCCTGGGAGGAGTTTATTGTATCAACGTCTTGGTTCGCCATTAGTAGTAACTACGTTTCATCCTCTTGCGTTCCAACATCACTGGAATTGGCATCCACGGCTTCAACTTGAAGCTCACATGTATCAGTATTAAATATTATTGATCTCATGTTTAGCCTCAATAAAGCCAGCCCTTTCTCAAAAACCCTTTCCCTTCAACACGAGTCATCTGAGCAAAACCTTTCTCTGATTGTATTTACAAAAGAGGATTAAAAGGCCTTAGTATTTACAAAAGAGGATTAAAAAGCCTCAACCCCTAATTCAATTGCAAACCCAATTGGTTAGATACTCAAACTCGAAACCTTGATTAAAAACCAAATCCTAAATATCGACCTATAAATAACTCATATTTTGAAAAATTCTTAATCTTAATGGTTTGAGATGGGAGAGAGTTGGAGATGGGAGAGAGTTGGAGATACACGAGTGTGAGTTTACTTTCAATTTTTTTGGTAAAGTAACAACGCGCCAATTTTGCCGCCCTGAAACTTCTTCGGGTTTCTCTTCTTTTATAAATATATTTTTTATATTAAGATTACTAATTAATTTTATAAATTTTATCATTAATTATTTAAAATTTAAAATACAATATATTTTATAAATACTATAATAAATATTTAAATTTTAGAAATCAAAATCAATTACTTCTTTTGTATAAAGTATATGTTACTTTTTATATATTTTAATCCTTTTAAAACAATTTAAAAATTATTATGTTATAAAAATATCATAACTAATTCTAATGATACCCGATTAACTATAGGTGTTTAACCAGTGTTGCAAATTAAATCGTTAATTTCTCTTTTTTATTAAATATTATTTTTAACATTTAATTATGAGAAAAAAAATAAATGAAAAAATATGTAAATATTGTAAAATGATCAATATATCAACTAATTAATAGTTTGTTAAGTTTTATAAAGTGTTCAATTTATCAATATAATATTATAAATCAACACACTAATATTATCATCTTCATAAAATATATATTTTAATTATTTTTTTTATGTAAATAGTTATTAATTAGTTAAATTAAAATAATCATCTTTATAAATATATGTTATTTTGGTAACACATAGTAACTATACCACAACATCAAAAAAAAGAGGGGTTGCGATAGACATTTGTTTTGAAAGCTATTATTACACTTTTCTTTGCAATCCCGCGATGAAGGGTTGCAGCATGCAATCTATGACGTAATGTTACCTACGAATCATGCATATCAAATGCATGAACCTATGCTATCATGACAAGTTCTATACCCTTAAATTCACTTTCACTTCATTAATAATTAACACGCTATCTTATAAGTTCGCGAGGCTTATAAGATGAATAAACACAACCAATACTAGGTTATCATACAATCACCACGTACTAAGGCATCAAAATAAAATTACTAAAGAAATCCATAAATAAAATCTGTTAGAATCCCACGATAATGGTTAGCCCATTATCGGACTCATCATCAACGTGGGTTCCATGGTATAATAAATAAACGTAGTCTTTAAACTGAATAAATAATAAACAAAGTACGAAACAAGAGTAACGGTTCACGATCAAGAAAACTAGAATCCAAAGTTATAACATAAAATAAAGAATTACAAGTATAAACTAGATCTTTTTCTCCTTGGTTGAATTGTGCTCTTCGGTCTTCTTACGCCTTCTCCTTAAGCTCTGCTACGTCTTGTTATGAAAAATGAGCAGAATATATGTATATATAGCAGCCCATCCAGAGTAGAAGTCCAATATCTCAAAATTCCAGAAGAACATGATTTTATTTTCCCGACCTAGCGTAGCCGCACACTAGACAAGCACGGGCGCGCTGACATTCAGGTCTTTGGGCGCGGGCGCGCGCTATCACAGCGCGGGCGCGCTGAATCCCTGGAGAAATTTCTGACTTCTTCTTTTCCTTGCTGATTTGAGTTGGTCTTTCATGAGCTTTTATTCTAGACATCCTCTTAACACCATATTAGCATCAAAACAATGTTAATTCACCTCTATTCGTGATAAATGCCTTAAATGCAAAAACACTACAAAACACGTTAAAAAACATTAACTTGAGTACAAATCATCAATTCAAAGCTTTGTGGAGCGTTATAAAGTGTCATAAATGACACTCAGTAATATACCGCATCACGAACATGTCGCAATCCTTGTTCCCCGTCTGCACCGGAATTCCCTGAAAACATTAAAAAAATATAAATCACATTCTCAGATGACATAATTATAAAATGGTGAGAATAAATAAATACCACCATGTTCTCCCATACTATTTTCTTCTTTGAAACCTTGTTTTGATCCTCCTTATACATTTTAATGGCACTGCAAACAAAATAATATGGATCAACATAAAATCAAACAAAAAAATATGGCTAACCACGGTTCAGGACTGAATACAAGAACTTTAGAAGTTGAACTCACTTGTCAACAAATATGGTTCATGTAGTAGATAATCTTTGTCCATTGGTTCCTACGGAAACATGAACAATGATGCAAGTTTTAAATTCAGAATTGAAGACCTAATTGTTTTCGCGTTACCAACTCAAACATCAACAAAAAAATCACATCTATACTAAAATTAAATCCACCATAAATTTACCTCAAAAATTTCTATGAGTGATGTAGTATTAAGACTTACATCAGATTAAATTCACCAAAAAAATTGATAACTTAAAAAATGAAATGAACATATAATCATAACAATTCCACCAAATTGTCTCCCTATGTGACACAACTTGACCATTTAATAAATGTGAAATAACTTATTTTAAATGTTAAACCAAAAATTGCAATAAATGTTAACAGATTTAACCTCAAAAGCTTAACCCTTGTCTTCACTATTAAAACTTAAATTCTCATTAAAAAATCAACTAAAAAAGGGCAAGATATATGATATTATCTTATTTTACCTCAAAAATTTATGTGAGCAATGTAGTATTAACACTTACGTCGCATTATAAGGCATTAGAAAGTATTGGCATTCCTTAGCATTCTTAAATTGTGCAGCGAGTGCATGAGACCTCTGGCCCGCATTACCACATACAATGGCACCAATCATACCAAGATCTATGAAGCTTATCATGTTGGTCGTTTTTTGTGTTTTCACATATTCATTTAAGAAGCTACATATAAATTTAAGAAGTATTTAGTAAAGTCTCGGTTTAATTGCAGGACTGTCTACGGAAAATAAAAAAAAATTACAGAAAAACTTACTCAATATAAATGAAATGACAGACCCTGCCATTTCACCTCCAGAGCAGATCACATGTATATCTGATAAGAAAATGAATTGCTTTTTTGTAGCGCCAAAGGCTTCTTCTCTTAGCTCAAAAGACTTTGTTCTTGCATCAGCAAATGCATCCCTTGCCCATTTCCATAAACATTTCAAAGAAGAAGGATAAGTTGCACCCATCTCAACAACAAGCTCTGGTTCAACATCTTCAACTACTTTATATGTCTTCCTCATTTTATGAGAATGACCTTTCTTGGCTTTCTGAAAACAGTGTACGTGAAAATAGTAAGAAGAAATATATTACATAAGAACATGCCATATATGTTCGGAAATTACCATGCGCAAAAATATTCTGACCTTTGGAGCTGAAAAAATATCGGAAGGGCTATTGTTTCTTATTGCTATCAGGTTTCGGGGCCATGCAATAAAATTCCCTATGGCTTGTCCCACAGTCACAATTTCATCACCAATAGGAAAGGGAATCTTAGCGTCACCTTGAATGACTTGAGTGATCGACACTCTTACATTATCTTCTCCAAGTATTACTCCATGGATTTTCTCTTCACATCCTTCAGGAATGATTACTTCATCAATCTTTGCATAAGCTACAATGTTGCTCAGCGATCCAATGGCCAACTTACAAACAACACTACTGGAAGCATTCACCTTCACTTCGTCATATGTCTCATTATCAACAAACCTACAAGTTTTATCCTCACCAGCTACCTTGTTAGAAGCCTTAAGTTCCTCCCCACAATTAATAAAAAAAGCATCATTCATTTGCACTTTATGAACACCTTCATCCTCTTGAACATGAAAGATCTTCCTTGCACTCTCTATTATATCAAGATTCTTTACATGAGTTCATTGATCACATACTCTCCCTCCATGCTCAGGATTACCAAGCTCCATCGTCAAAATATGATTAACACCTCCCACTTTTAGTTTCCTCTCCTTCACATCGTCCTTCAACTCTACCTGCTTATATAATAATAAAGTATTCAAATTTTGCTACAAGTTCAGAAAAAAGTTCAAAGAGTGAAGAATTGATTTGAATTAAGATACAAATAATAAACTTACAATTTCCTTAGCTTTTTTTACAATAACATCACTTAAAAAATTGCCATCCTTGTCCTTCCTTGATAGAACCCAAGTCGACGATCGATCTTAATCCTCCTCATCTGGATGATCTTCAGACTGTAACCGTATGTAGATAATCACCTTATTAATAAGTATGATGTTTCATTATTACTCACCCATTCTTTCTCAAGGTGAGCATAACCTTTTCGAGACATGCCATGGGGATAGAAATCTTCGCCCCCCTTGCTACATGTTTAATATTAATTTTCTACATAAAAAAGCACCAATATTATTATAAGATCACTAGTAAGCAAATATTGTACAAGAATAAAGGGAACAAGAAAAATACTAGAAACTCGGGAGATGTGTGTTCAATAACAAATATGTCCCAATGTGATTTTTCTATGAAAGAAAAATCTGGAGGAATATAGGCCAAAATTTCAGGTTGATCCCGATAAGGAAGAATGTAATGTATGGTCAGCTGACATTTGAACTCCCTTCATTTTGCACACGCTGAATTTAAGATAATCTTCTTGGCAGTTGGAGGTAAAACAAAAGCCATCTACGTACAAAATCAAGTAAAGTAAAGTTATGAGCTGCTAGTAAGAAAATGAACATAACAAAGAGAGAAGAAAATTTAAATTATTCTTACATCAACACAATCCCAAATCTTCGTCTTTGTCTCATTGGGAACACATTTCCAATTACCATGCCAGATTGACACTTGGGTTCTTGCTAAAACACCAATATAGGACTGCATTTCTTCTGTTTCTTCACCCAATGGCACTCCTTTTTCATTAAACAACATGATAGGTTTGATCCCTATGATCTTGCATCCCACAATTCGATGCATCATCACACAGCCTCGCTTAAGTAGTTTTAGTCCTTGAGTGTCTTTCGGCTTGGTAACAGATTTTTCTTGTTTCCTTTTCATGGCAATTTATTTTTGTAAGTTTTCAGAAATGACCTTCTTCACAGATTTTGGGGAAGAAAATGACGGAGTCGGGGTCAGAGTAGGAGTCTGGTGGTCTAATGACCTCGTTTTTCTTAAATCTTTTATCACATTCATGGTACATGGAGTAGATGAAGTTTTTTTGCTCTTCTTGAACTCCTTCTTCTTAGCCTCTATCTTCGGAGTAGCCATAATCTGTACAATACACTAAAACATAAATGACATAATTTGTACATGTGACATAATTGACACAAACAAAACATAAAAACTTAATAAGTACAATAAAATCACTCAATAAAAATGAAACACAAGAGTGAAACACAAGAGTAAAACAGAAGAGTGAAACAAAAGAATGACACAACACAAAGCATAGAAACCAAACAAAAAATCTTCAAACTTTTTCCCCTTTTAACATAAACATACATAAATTGACTAAAAATACTAATATTATTTCATAAAAATCGACAGCATATCATGAATTAAGAGCATATTCATATACATACAAGCATATCCATACACATGCAAGCAATAAACAAAGTGATTAAAACCATAATCGATTAGAATAAAAATAATTGTCATTTTAAAAAAAATGACATTTATAATTAAAAAACAAATTAACAACAGTTTAGAAATCAGAAATATTGTCAGTAAAGCACTCTAACCAGTGTCCGGGCAGTGAAACAATTATAGAAAAAGCAGTTATCAAAAACAGAGATGGATAATAGTTTCTAAAGTAAACACTTGTCTAATTACTTTTCTAACAAGCATTTACAATATTAACCGTTGTCTTTTTTAAATGAGGGAAAAATATATAAAATCAGAGAGTTGATAATATTGGGAAATATAATGAAATTTTGGGAGGAGAAAAATTTACAAAAAGAGGGAAAATGAAAAAACTTTAATTTGAAATGAACGGCTTGGATTAATATCTGCTTTAATCTAACGATCAATAATATTTCTTATAATTTTTTAAAATAGTTATCAAAAGTAAAAAACAATTTCATCCATGCTTTTTTAGATTTTGATGAAATCAAAAACTATAATTGTTTTGTAAGGAAACCATTATAAGATAAGATGTTTAGCAACGGTTATTTTAAAAAAACCGTTATTTTAAGGCGTTGTGTAAATCTTCTTAGGGCAATGACTTTTCAGTTTAACCGTTGTGTAGAATAAATCCAATAAGTGTTTTTTATTAAACAATTGTCTGTACGCCAACAAGAATATGCGTTACATTTATATTTCAAAACTTTTTATTTTTTAAAACTTCAATGTTTGAAGTAGAAATGTCTGTATTACATTCCGGATTCTAAATAAAAGATAATTTTGTCGTATTAGTTTTTAATTTGGATGTGTCAATCATATTTTTAAAATATGTTATGTGTACTCTATTACATATCCAATGTTCAAGTAATCAGCTAATTACTCGCTTAAATCCGATTCGGAAAAATTATATTGATATTATGCACTCAGAAAATTCGGTAATTGAGCATGCCAGTTTTGTTGAGTTTGCGAAAGCTCATCATATTCCTTTTGTTAATGAGTGTTTATTTAAGTCTCTGAATGATTAAATTGTCTCCGTGCAGGAGTTTTGTGATTTTCCGTGTGTGTTTGTTACGGAGAGCGGGACTCGAACCTCAAAACTTTTTGGTGTTAGTGAGTGAGTGTTTAAGTCTCCGAATGATGATATTGTCTCCATGGGGGAGTTTTGTGATTCTCTGTGTGTGTTTGTTATGGAGAGCGGGACTCGAACCTCGAAAGTTTTAGGTGTTAATGAGTGAGGGTTTAAGTCTCCGAATGAGGATATTGTCTCTGTGGGGGACATCTGAAATCCTAGCATCCCTCTTATCCCCAAAATTTTCCCAATCAGACTTATATATACACAACACCTAAAAGTTTTGAGGTTCGAGTCCCTCTCTTTGTAATGAACACACACGAAGAATCACAAAACTCCTCCATGAAGACAACATCATCATTCGGAGACTTAAACACTCACTCAATAACACCTAAAAGTTTCGAGGCTCGAGTCCCACTCTGCTTAACAAACACACATGGAGAATCACAAAACTCCTCCACAGAGATAATTTCATCATTCGGACACTTAAACACACACTCATTAACAAACGAAATACGATGAGCTTTCAAAAACTCAACCAAACTCGCCTTCTCAGTTGTCGAATTTTCCGAGTGCATAATACCAATCCAACTTATATCATATTACATCAATTTTTATTTTAAAAAAGTAAGTATATCATATCTCTATTTATAAATTTGGTGTAAAGTAGTGTGACTATCGTAAGATTTTAACACTTTTAACCGACTAATTATCGGACTTACATGGGTCAGGTATATGTAAGCATCTTCACATTTATCGGTTGTATATCACAATTTTTTTAATCTATTAATTAATAAGTTCGTATATTCATGATTTAGTTGCTCGTATTAAAATTTAAAAACTGAAATATGTATTTATCACGAATTTTTTTATATACACGATATTGTACTAGAATTTTGGTACTTTAATACTTTCGTAATAAATATGATGTAATATGTATCCCTAATATTATTTTTTGTTTGTAATAAATATAACCAAATTTTAAAATCAAATAAATATATATATGTAACCGATTCTAGTTAGAATTTAATTTTAAAATTTTTGGAAAATTTAAAAACATAAATGTATACAGGTTAATTGAATATTTAATGTTGAAAATAAATGATTGACTCGATTTGTCCAAACAACATCTCTTTACTCCCTTTAATCTCATTTCCCCACTATTTCTCCTTCACCGCCATCTTTTTCTACTTCACCACCGTATCTTTCTCCCTCTTCTATTTCTCCTTTACCACCATCTCTTTCTCCCCCTTTTCTTTCTCATTCACCACCGTCTCTTTCTCCTTTACCGCCATCTCTTTCTCCCCCTTCTCTTTCTACTTCACCACTGTCTCTTTCTCTTTCACCACCGTCTCGTTTTGACCTTAAAGCACCGCCAAAGAGCTTTCATTGAACTTAGCCCTTCAAATTTCTGAGAAACATATAAAGAAATAGATATGAGTTGTTACTTTATTTTACTTTAAATTTTAATTTTTTTATCTTACATTTCATGAATGACTGGATTCAAGACCTCCATGAATTGTATTCAAGGTAGATTCGAGTTTAATAATTTATGTTAATTAAGTTCCATATTTTGAAGAATTAAGTTCGTGTTATTGAGTTATGATATGTAATTTTCTTAGCAACTTAACAATGTATTGACTCTATTTAAGACCTCCATTAATTTCATTCAAGGTAAATTCCAGCTTAAGAATTTATGTTAATTAAGTTAGTGTTATCGAATTTTGACCCTGTTTAAGACCTACTACTCTGTTACTTTTGTCTTTCATTTATTGTCAAAATAAATGGTTTAGATACTGAGTAGTTTGGAGTGCTTTGTATCTAGGCATTTTTATTTCTGTTTAAGCACCATTGTTGAAATATACCAGATTTGTTTCCTTTCTTTTAATATTTTTAATTGAAGTAGTGGTGTAGTTGGGATCACGTGGATTAGACCTTGTGTTTGCAGATTTAGTTAGCAACATATTAATATATTTACTCTGTTTAAGACCTTGATTGGTATTGACTCTATTTTTTTGGAATTAGTTAGAAACTTAACAACGTTTATTTTCTAAATTAGTGTTAACTTTTGTACATATTTTGAAGAAACATAAGGCTATAAAGATGGATAGATCCTGGTTCAGAGCTGATAGAAGAACAAAAGAAATTAAGAAAGGAGGTGATGATTTACTAATGTTTGCATTGGAGAATGGGTATAATGAAGAAAAAATAAGTTGTTCATACACAAAGTGCGCATATAAAAAATTATGGAATGCTCGAATTGTTAAAAACCATATCTTTCATTCTTGTATTGATCAAACATTTACACGCTAGATATGGCACGGGGAATCAGTATTGGTAGAATGTGCTATACTAGATGAAACTTATACTTTAGAATCTATTACTCAAGACTCCACAAGAATGGGTGAAGCTAAAGATGATGATGATGAAATTTCTTCAGATTCTTCTGATTTTATCAACCACGTGAAAGGTGAGTATGAACCTCTTTATACTGGATATGAGTCACACTATGATGAAAACTATAGTTAAGTCATTCAATTTGAAAGTGAAGCATACTATAGTATGTCTAATTCATGTTTCTCTTATATTTTATTATTAATTGGGTCTTTACTTCTGGAAGGCAACAATGTCCCTTCTACCTTTAATGAAGCTAAGAAGACTTTATGTGCATTAAAAATGGGGTATAAAAAAACACACACATGTCCAAATAATTGTCTCTTGTACCATTGCCAGAAAGATGAAGATGAGACTACTTATCGCATATGTAAGGCTTCTAGATGTAAATTGAATAAGAAAGGAGAGGAACTGGAAGGAGTCCCTGCTAAAGTTTTATGGTACTTCTCATTGATACCAAGAATAAGAAATATGTTTAGTACACCTCAAATTACAAAGTACATGACTTGGCATGACACCGAGAGACAAAAGGATGGTAAAATAGGCATCCGACTGACTCGGAAACGTGGTAGGATGTAGACCAAAAGTTGCCTGATTTTGCATCAGAGAGCAAGAACCTTCGGTTAGATTTATCCATCGATGGTTTTAATCCTTTTTCATGGAAACCATACTGATTACTCAAGTTGGCCTGTTTCGCTATATTTTTACAACCTTTCACCTTGGCTTTGTATGAAGAGGAGATATACTATGTTGTATTTTTTGATACTTGGACCGACTGAGCATGGAAATGATAGTGACGTGTTCCTTCAACCACTTATAGAAGATCTTCAGGAGTTATGGAAGATCTCCAGCCATAGGGAATTTATCGGGAAATGTCATTAAGGGATACAATGCTTGTACCATTAGTATTGATAATACCAATGCTCATAGGCTAGTTAATTATCGGAAGATGGTGGTTATGAGGCATCGGAGGTGATTGTCCCGTCATCATCCATATAGAAAGCAACAATCATCTTTTGATAACACTGTAGAGAATGGAGTTCTTGGAAGAGTATGATATCTGAGGGAACATGTCTTTGGTAAAACACAACGTCCACCTCGATGGAAGAAAGGTGATGCTCGACCTATCTGGAAGAAGGTCTTTATATTCTTCCAACTTGAGTATTGGAAGTTTTTACCGATTAGACATGTTCTCAATGTCATTTATATCGAGAAAAATATATGTAAAGATTTACTTGGAACTTTGTTAATTATTCTAGGAAAGCAACAAGATAGAGAGTTTGTCTGTCTTGATATGGCTGCAATGGGAATAAGAATGGAACTGAGGCCAAAAACATCCGGAAAAAAGAGAAGGTATCGTTGGCATCATTGAACTTGTTGAATGCAGAGAAAAAAATTGGTTTCTCATCCTTTCTAAATATGAAGTTACCAGATGGATTTTGTTCAAATATAAAGAACTTGGTAAATATGGAAAAACTTTGGCTTATTGGAATGAAACCTCATAATTTCCATACGATGTTGCATCATTTGCTTCCAATTACTCTTCGGTCAGTATTGCAAAAACATGTCAGGTGCACAATAATAGGTTTTACTAATTCTTCAAGGTAATTTGTAGTAAAGTTATCGATGTTGACAAATTGGAAAATATGCAGTCTCAGTTGGTGGAAACATTATACCAGCTAGAAAAACACTTTCCCCCATCTTTTTTTGATGTGATGATCCATCTTTCAATCCATCTTGTGAGAGAAGTTAAGCTTTGCGGGCCAATATTTCTATGTTAGATGTATCCTTTCGAGAGATACATGAAGGCATTTAAGAGATATGTACGAAACGTGGCTCACTAGAAGGATGTATTACAGAAGCTTATGTTGCCGAAGAGGTCGTTAAATGTTTGGTGAATCTTGAAGACGCTACCACAGGATTGCCAAAAAATTCTAGGCTTGTGCAGAATATATTAAGCAAGCCCTTATGTGGTGCAACGATGATAAAGCCGAGCAAATAGGAATTGCACCTAGCACAAGTGTGTTTTCTGCAAAACACCAAATAAATTTGGCTATATTTTGAGTAAGTTACTATCGTTTATGTGTGTATGTTTACTTTTTTTTATTCGATGGATTTTGATTAAATACAATTGATTTTCCTTGTAGTAAACATATGGTATCTTTTATGGCACGATACCAGGAAGATGAAATGACCAAGTCTGGCTAAAAAAACAAACATAATGATAAGTTCCCCGAATGGTTCAACAAAAAGGTTAGATTTTTACTTTTATTAAAAACACAAATTAAACATGTTTTCGGAAATTAATAGATAGTATATCAATTTAATTTTCCTAGTTTAATTAAAATTATTAATTTTATTGAATAATTAGTTTAAATCAATTTATTTTTTGATAGATTCAAGCATAATTGTTGCATGACCCTAATAAAAAAGATGATGAAATAAGGTGGATTGCAGATGGGCCTAATAACCATGTTCCTATATTCAACGGTTATAAAATCAATGGTATTACTTATAGCAGAAATGAGCGTGATGATAATCGAATAGTTTAGTGTAGTGGTTGTAGTGTTGTTGCAGATACATTAATGTTTATCGGTAAGGATAATACTGTTGAAGATACTTCATGTACATAATATGGAGTTATAAAAAGTAAATGAGAATTAGACTATAGCAACATTAGACTCCATGTATTTCATTGTAATTGGGTAGATATTAACAAATGGGTTAAATTCGATGACTTAGGATGTACGGTGGTTAATTTGTACAAATTAGGTTTCATGAATGATCCTTTTTTTGTTAGGGAAACATGTTAAGAAAGTCTGCTACATTGATGATCCTCTTGAAAAATATTAAACTGTTGTGTTCAAATTACCTAAAAAACTATTATGACCAATGTGATGATGAAAATGATGGATCAGTAGAAATAAAACTTGAGAATGAGCTACACGTGCCAATGTTCCCTAAGGTGGATGACATGGGAGAGGAAAAAACTAATTATATGCACGACAAAGAAGAAAGGATTCAACTTCCATGATGGTAATAATTTTTAAATTAATTTATGTCAGCTACAACTATTGTTAATTACACCTCTCTGTCAATTACACATACAATCTAATTCTTATTTTGCTTTTAGTGACCAATGTAGATATTGAGTCGGATTATTGACCAAGATGAAGTCAGAATTGTAGAACATTTGTCAAACAAGACTACTTGATCGCATTCATGTTTTTCTGGACATGGTTACAGTAAATTCATACTCTGCCAACATGTCATGTTTGATTGTTTAGTCATTAACTATAAGCTATATGAGAGTTCAATCAGATGTTGTATTTTTTTCTGTATTGTCGGATTAATGTAACTTCTTCATTTGATGTGGAAATATTTTGGTTTCCCAATTTGGCTGAGAATTTTTTGTTTACTAGTTTGCTGCTATTATTCTCTATGGTTTGCAAAATTTTTTGGATTGTTGCTTTGGCTGGTTTTGTGGGGATTTGACATATTCAGCTCATTTTTTTATTATCATTACCCAACACATAACGGTTATTTAGTAAAACCGTTCTCTCAAATATGTTCTGACAACAATGCGGAAATCAAAACCATTGTGTCTTTAGTGTTTTAACAAGTTTATTTAACCCACATTGTTGTCTATTATCTTTGACAAGAATATACAAAATAATATAAGGTAGTAAATTTTTTCCGGAGATAAAAATATAATCAGGGGAAAATTAAAAAAAAAATTATTTGAAAGAACAGACAAGTGTTTCTCTCACAATGTGCTAACTGTCTTCTAATAACGATTTAACTAACACTACATTTAAGCGTGGTCTGTAAACTTTCCTTTTTAATAATGGTTTATCAGGACTTTTGTTTGATAGCAAATCAGACATGGGTTATAATACACAGTTGTCTGAAACACATAACTCACTAGGAAAAACCATTGTCTGAGGCTACCATAGGTTAGTTAACTAACAACGGTCTAAATGTGTTGTGTAAAAAATATAAGACAACACTTTTGTAAAAGAACTCTTATATGAGTCGATAAAAGGACACCATATAGACAACAGTTTGTAAAAATATCAATAACTGTTGTTTGTGTTTTTCCTACACAACAGTTTTTTTCCAAATCAAAACACTATTATTTGTTGTTTAGGACAATGGTCTTTTTTTAACCGTTGTGTATCAACTGTTGTATGAAGCCATGTTTCTTGTAGTGTTCTGGGGATGATAGACCTGCGAGAGACAGGTCCATTAGCAGCACTTCAGTCAAATTACTTTCTACGAGAGAGGATCAGGCAGATCTATAGAGGAGCTTTTAGAGAGTTGGAGGAGTTGCGACATGAGGAAGTCCACATCTACTCAGAGTACCATCAAGAAGTCAGACTCGCTCAGGCGATATTAGAGTCGCCTCATGAGGGGATGGATCAAGTACCACCGGGCTTTTAAGGATAGAGCTAGACCAAAAAATGTTGATGTATGATATGTCTTATATGTTAATAGAGGCAGGCATAGTTGTAGTAGTGAGATTAAGCGTGTTTATCTCACAGTTTTGGTTTGTCGTCGACATTAGTAGTTGATAGTCTTTTGTATAAATCATTCACACTTGATGTTGGTGTGTTGGATATATATAGAATAAACCCTTTTGCAACTTCTTTTTTTTATTTATTTAAACTTCAGTTATGGATTATCTACATTTTTTTATTTAAACTGTAGTCCATTTCCATATTTTTAAATTGTGTTTAACCTATGAAAGGACAAGCAAATTATTTAATAAAGATATTATACGGGGACAGGACTGTTGAAAAAAAATGTTTGATTTATTTAAATTTCTTGTTCCAATAAAAGTTAAATGGTTTCTTTATTTACTGATTATCATCTGTATAGTGGATTATTGAATAAATTGCTTTTCTTATCACCAGAAAAATGGCACTTAAATGAAAATCCAGGTCTAAAACATCAAACAATGACCCTGAAAAACAAAATAATTAAACTATGAACTAGATGCTACACCAATGCAACAACAGATAGTCATGCTGCAACAGAAAATGTAACAAAAACAACAATTCTAACAACAACATATGTTGCATCAACAACCTCAAAATCCACCATAAATACCACAACCAGTTGTACCCATTGTTACCTTTAAGCAATTTCAGGCAGTAATGCCACTAGAGTTTGAAGGTTCTGCAGATCTAACTAAAGCCAGGACATGGATGAAAGAAATCGAGAAGGCATTTAAGTTAGTAAATGTCGAGGCAGATCAAAAGACTAAATTTGCAAGTTACTTTCTGAAAGGGGAAACAAATTATTGGTGGTAGTCAAAAAGGGCTCTAGAGGATATTGAGATTATGGCATGTAATAGGTTCACTAAGTTGTTTTTGGAGAAGTATTTCCCACACTATATGAAGAACCATATGGAATTAAAGTTTCTAGAGTTGAAGCAAAAAAAACCTATCAGTGTAAGAGTATGAGACAAAGTTTACTGAATTTTCTAGGTTTGTGCCAGAGCAGATAGACACGGAAAAAAAGTGAGCAAAGAGATTTTAACAGGGGTTGAAGCCATGGCTTCGAAGCGGGGTAGCAGTTTTTGAATTAACAACATATACAGTTGTTGGGACATTAACACGCGATAATAAAACATGCAAGTATACATGTTTTGAAGTAATATACAATTAATTCTAGTTCGTCCCCAAATAGACTCTTTTAAATTAACTTCAACCAATAGACTTATGCAACAATGGTATGGTTATTATTCAATGCTAAGATGATAACAAGTTGAGATTGTTTATAACTACGAGATTACACTAACTAATATTAACTAAGAGAATTAAGGTTGATTGCTTATATAGAACAAACATGAGATATTAACTTCATTAAATACTTCATTTAATAGTCTTTTTGTTCTTAACCTTAGAAAGCAATGGTGATGACACTAATCGGAAAACACGAAACTAGTAAACGCCAACTTTCATTGCACGAATACCCTACTACCAAGCATCCACAAAAAGAGATAGAAGCTGAATATACACAAATTATATTGAGACCCTATATACCTATAGAATTTGACAACATAATAGTTTAATGCGCAAGTTATCTATCATGATTACATAGGGCAAGTAAGATGGTTAAAATTACCTATGAATCATGCATATCAAATACATAAACCTATGCTAGCATGGCAAGTTCTAAACCCCTATATTTACTTTTGCATGAATAGAGATTACACGCTATCTTATAAGTTCGCGACACTCATAAGACAAATAAGCACAACCAATATTAGGATATCATACAATCACCACACACTAAGGTATCGAAACAAATTAACTAAAGATATCCATAAATAACTCCGTTAGAACCCCACAATAACGATTAGCCCATAATCGAACTCATAATCACCGTGGGTTCCGTTGAAAGCATTGTATAAATAACTAAGTCTTTATGAAACTGAATAAGAAAACCAAAGAACGTTAAACAAGAGTAATAGGTTCAACAAACAAGAAAACTAGCATCCAAGATTACAACTTAAAACAAAGAATCACAAGAATAAACTAGATCCTCTTCGCCTTGGTTGAATTGTGCTCCTAGGTCTTCTCGTTGTCTTCTCGTTAAGCTCTGGTACGTGCTCCTCATTAAAAATGACCTTAATTTATCATTATATAGCAACCCATGCAGATTAGAAGTCCAGAAAATCAGTTCTCTACTTGAAATAGGATTCTGAATTTTCGCCCCGGCGCGGGCGCGCTTTAGCACACCGCGGGCGCACTGACATTCTGGAAAATATGATATGCTTTCTTTTATTTTCTGGTTCTTGATGGCATTCTATGAGCAAAATCTTAGGACACCTTCCTAACACCAATTTAGCACCAAAGCAATGCTAAATCTCCTCGATCCCTTATCTATGCCTGAAATGCAAAAACATATCAAAAACACAGGTAACTTGAGTACAAAATACCAATTCAAGCCTTTATAGGACATTCAAAGTGGACATAAATGCCACTTAACACACCCCCAAACTTGAACTGATACTTGTCCTCATGCATAAACAGACTCAAAGAATATGAAATAAAAAATGCATGAATGCAACTACATGAATGTAACGATCCCCTCAGATTAACTAAACTAACCAATGAGCAACATCTCAAGAAATGCAGATATTCGCACAAAGATCAAATAAATCCCATAAATCAACTCACAAGGCAGAAACGTGTGTGTTTGAAACTGCTTAACAGATATACTCTCGCAACTAGATCAATAATCACGACTCACTACTCATCAAGGCAATTATATGGTTATAAATATAATAAAAGCTAAACTCAAAATGATTGATAATACTTCAATTTATATATCGGAGTTATACACGGATTCATGCTTTAATTTATAACACATAAACAATCATAAATATCCTTATTTGACCGTGCAATGAGTGAGGTCAACAAAAGACTTATACAATAGTACCCATATAGTGAGCGTTAGGTTAGTGGATCCCAAACTATAAAAATCCTTAGGTCACTAGGCACAATGTCCCCTAAGAACTTAATAACTCGAGTATTAAAGAGCCCACTCCCGATCAATTATACAACAACACATATTTTTTTTTCTTTTCTTTTCTTTTTTTCCTTCTTCTATTTTTTTCGGAATGAGTGCATTTCGCTCCATCTCATTCAACCCTAGACTATTCATATAAATATGAACCGGCTACTATCCATTTGACACCTAACCACAACAACTAGCAATAAAATCTAATATTTTTCTCCAATTTTTAAATATCCATGCTATTTTACCATTAAGAGAATATCCTAAATTCTAAATATAAATAAGTGATTAAACCTCGACAAACAAACAAACCATGACCATGATCTAGCACTAAAGAAACCTATAAGACTTAGTGAAATTTTATTGCTTCTAGCATGTAAATCAACTCTCGATAGGACTTAACATCACTCTACGCGACATCACTACACTAGCATCAATATCACAAATCAATCGGTAAAGTAAACTTAAGGGATCTTGTTATAATGCTCATGCAATCTATATGCAACATACTAATATGCAAAATAAAAAAACTCTACTATATGACAAATATGCAACTATATGAACTAACTATAATGAATATGCAAACTATATGAGACACACACATAACATATATTCCTTAACTACCACACCCCAAACTTAAAATATTCCATATCCTCAGTGAAGGTAATAGAAAGGAATCAGGAATACCTCCTCAGAATCAGGGTCATCACCCACAACGGGTGGTGTGTCAGGATTATCAAGGGGTTGTTACACAGAGTCCTCACCAAAAAATGGCCACTGGATGTCAATTCCCGTGGCTCTGAATGCAGTCCCCAACACCTGGGTGAGATCATGTGCAAACCGACTATAGATATCATGCATCGTATCCACCCTCCTCATCAAGCACCTATACTGTGCTGAACTCAAACCAACACTTCCCTTAACATCCTGTTGCTGCTGCTGCTGCGAAGAACCATCCTCTCCCATCTGACCTCTCCATGATGCTCTACTAGCCTGAGCAGACCCACGAGCATAAGTCTTATCAGCTGGTCGTCCACCCGGCAAGTGATCATAGGAATAACGGAGCCCTTCACATCATCCTTGCCACTATACCACTCCTACATCACTGCTATAGTCGAACTATCAACCGGGGCACTAGGCATATACAGTTGCTCGTGTGCCGACCAATAAACACCAACTATCATGCAGCTTCATCACAATCGACGTATATAGAATATCACCCATAGTACTCCCTCGCAGAAACCTCAAAATCCCCTAATAAATAATGGAACCCAAGTCCACATAATCACCCTGTAAAATATCCCACAACAGCTTTGCCCGGTCCACCATAACATCATGCATATGTGATGAAGGCATAATGTTACCACAAATAAACGAGTTCCCTTCACGGGATTACCTGTTCATGCACGACGCAGGGAAAGTGGCATACTCATTCGTACCCCTCTTGAGTTTCCAATGAGTCTCGGGGATGCAAAGAGTAGCAATAATTAAATCTAAGTCAAAAGCTTTCCCCGTCTTCGTCACCCAATCATCCTTACCCGGCTATCTCTCGGGCTGACTTATCACCTTCCAAATTGCATCTACGATATAATCCACTGTCAATCCCCTAACCACAGAATACACGTTCTTCTTCATCTTCGTGTTCCTGTAAAACTCGTGACCCACACTCATAGGCACAGCAGCCGGTGCCTCGTAAAAGGTAATCCAACCCATCTCCAATATCATCTCAACCAATTTACCATCTCTTCCTGATGGCAGAAAACCTCGCTCTTTGGCTATAGGCTTTGAAATCAGCCTCATATACTTTGCCTCAGCATCCAGAGTTGCAAACCTTGGCCTCACACCCCCAACACTAGAAGAATCGGTGGTGCTGCTGCTAACTTAGGTTATTTGTCTCTTGGGTGCCATTGAAATTAAATGAGTTTGAGAGAAAATATGTGTTTAAGAGAGATTTGTGTGTTTGAGAATTGGAAAAGTGATGGAGAAGATTGTGTATAAGTGTGTGTATATATAGGAAATTATGAATTAGTTATGGAAAAGAAGTGGAATTTGATTAAGAGAATAATGGGAGTAATGGGGTGATTGAAACTGATTTGGAGAGGGAAATATGGAAGGTGGGAGAGGGAAATCCGGGTATAAATTGATTTTTTTTTCAATTTTCGATTTTCCTTTTTTCAGCTTCGGGGGCTAGCGCTGTCGCCCCGCTTCCAAGCGCGAGCACGCGCAGCTACTATACTTACAGCATGATTGCCCCGCTCTTCAGCACAGGCGCTATGCTACTGTAGTTGACACTGAATTTTTTTCCTTTTTATGATTTTTTTTATTTTTTCATCTTCTTTGCTTCTTCCTTTACTTACTATTGTACAACAATCTTGGGTTTCCTCCCAAGAAGCGCTTGGTATACGTCGCTAGCCTGAGGTAGAATCCCGAGATCAAATGGATAATAAAATGGCACTAACCACCTCACGGTTTGCCGTATTCCCATAGTAATGCTTCAACTTCTGTCCATTTACCTTGAATGCTTGGCCTGGATCATTCTAAAAAACTCCACCGCTACATGTAAAAACATAGTTTTGATAAGAAACGACCCTGACCACCGTGACTTCAACTTCCCAGGAAAAAGACGGAGACGAGAGTTGAACAAAAGAACTTATTGCCCTGGAACAAATGATCTAAGCACTATACCCCTATCATGCCACCTTTTGTCATTATACATCTTGTTATTCTCAGACGCTTGAAGTCGAAACTCATCGAGTTCATTCAATTGAAGCATCATTTTTTTCCAGCTACATCCAAGTCACGGTTCAATTTCTTCAAATCCCAATAAGCTTTGTGCTCGAGGTCCACATGCAAATGACATCCATTACCATAAACTAAATGAAATAGTGACATGCCTGGAGGAGTCTTGTATGCTGTTCGATATGCCCACACAGCTTCATCCAGCTTCAAAGACCAATCCTTCCTCGAAGGACACATAACTTTCTCTAAAATATGCTTGATCTCTCCGTTAGACACCTCAGCTTAACCATTAATCTGAGGATGGTAGGCTGTCGCAATGCGATAATTCACATTATATCGCTGCATCATAGCAGTGAACTTGTGATTACAGAAATGCAATCCCTCGTCACTGATTATGACTCTTGGAGTCCCAAATCATGTGAATATCTGCTTATGAAGAAAATTAAGCACTACCTTTATATCATTTATCGGCAAACCTTTGACTTCAACCCATTTTAAGATATAATCAACTGCCAAAAAGATATACTGATTGTTACAAGATGAGACAAATGGCCCCATGAAGTCAATTCTCCAAACATCGAAGACCTCAACCTCGAGAAGAACATTAAGAGGCATCTCATCCTTCTTTGACATATTAACCACATGCTAGCAACGATCACACTTTAAAATAAACCGATCTACATCCTTAAACAATGTAGGCCAGAAGATTCCTGCTTGAAGGATATGAGCTGTTATCTTCTCTCCACCATAGTGGCCTCCATAAATAGTTGAATGATGGTCTCGCAAGATACCCTTCGTTTCATTGTCCGGAATATATCTCTCGATGATTTGGTCAGCTCCTTGCCTAAACAAAAATGGCTCATCCCACATGTACCACTTCACCTCATGAAGAAACTTCTTCCTTTGAGCAGACGACAAGTCTAGAGGCATAATATTGCTCACAAGGTAGTTCACAATGTCCGTGAACCATGGTTCTTCTTCTTGCACCCCAAACACCTGCTCATCGAGAAAAGATCCATCAATCAATGTCTTATCCTGTGAAGTTGTACTTGGATCTTCTAACCAAGAGAGATGATCAGCAACTTGATTCTCAGTACCTTTCCTATCCTTGATCTCCAACTTGAATTCCTAAAGTAAAAGAACCCATCGAATCAATCTATACTTCGAGTCCTTCTTCGAGATGAGATAACAAATTTCAGCGTGATCGGTGAAAACTGTCACCTTCGTCCCAATAAAATAAGATCAAAACTTCTTAAAACCATAGACAATGGCTAAGAGTTCTTTTTCAGTTGTAGTATAGTTCAATTGAGCACCATTAAGGGTCTGACTAGCATTGTAGACTGCATGGAATATGTTGTTCTTTCTCTGCCCTATGACTTCTCCAACTGCATAGTCACTTGCATCGCATATCATTTCAAAAGGTTCATTCCAATCAGGTGAAGTTATGATAGGTTCCGTGATTAAACTCTTCTTTAAGATCTCAAAAGCAGCTAGGCACTTGTCATCAAACTTTAAAGGGATATCTTTCTCTAAAATATTTCACAAGGGTTTAGATATTTTAGAGAAATCTTTGATGAACCGCCTCTAGAAACCGGCATGAACAAGAAAGCTGCGGACTCCCTTAACAGAAATCGGCGGAGGAAAGTTTTTAGTGACCCTCACCTTGGCTTTATCCACCTCAACACCTTTACTAGAGACCTTATGCCCAAGAATAATACCTTATTTTACCATAAAATGAAATTTCTCCCAATTGAGAACCAGATTGGTCTCAACACACCTTTTAAGAATGACGCCAAGATTTTGCAAGCACTCGTCAAAAGAATCACCGAACACAGAGACATCATCCATAAATACCTCCACATTCTGACCAATCATATCAGAGAAGATAGCCATCATGCATCTCTGAAATGTGACAGGTCCACCACACAAACTAAAAGAAACTCTTCTGAAGGCAAAAGTACCGAACGGATAAGTGAAGGTAGTCATTTCCTGATCATTTGGAGCAATACAAATCTGATTCTAACCTGAATAGCCATTCAAAAGACAGTAGTACTCATGTCCAACCACCATGTCAAGCATTTCATCAATGAATAGAAGAGGGAAGTGATCTTTCCTTATGGCTTCGTTCAGCTTCCTGTAATCCATGTAAACTCTCCACCCCATTACTGTTCAATTAGGGATGAGCTCATTCTTCTCCTTTGCAACCATTGTGATTCCTCCTTTCTTCGGCACACACTGACCTGGACTTATCCAAGAACTATCAAAAATAGGATAGATGATCCCTACATCTAGCGACTTGAGAATTTTCTTCTTCACCACCTCTTTTATGATAGGGTTTAGCCTCCTCTGTTGCTCAACAGTTGACTTACTTCCTTGCTCTAGCATAATTTTATGCATGCAATAAGAAGGGCTAATTCCCTTGATATCTGCTATAGTCCATCCAATTGCCGATTTGAACTCTCTCAGAATTCTTAAGAGCTTTTCCTCATCACTACCTGAAAGGTCAGATGCAAATAATAACAGGAAAAGTAGATGCGTCACCTAAAAACGCATACCTCAAATATTCAGGTAATAGTTTAAGCTCAAGTGTAGGAGCTTCCTCAATAGATGGCTAGAGACGCTTTGGAGAAATTTTCATCTCTTTCACTCCAAGAGATTCAAATAGCATATCCAACCTTCGCTTCCAAGGAGAAGCATTCGAATACTGTAACTGCTCATCACCTTCGTCATCTTCACTATCTGAAATCCCCAACAAGGCCTTCTCTAAGGCATCAGACCTTACATTTGATCATGTTCTGAAGTAACCACAGAATTGACGTACTGCATTTTTAAGCACTCATCATTATCAGTAGGGAATTTCCTGGCATTGAATACATTGAAACTCACATCCTGATCTAGAACTCACATATTAAGCTCACCTTTCTCCACATCTATCAAGGTTCGGTCGGTAGCCAAGAATGGTCTTCCCAAGATTATGGGAATCTTTTTTCCTCGTCGAAATCAAGAATTACAAAATTAGCAGGAAAGATGAGTTTGACCACCTTGACCAAGACATCATCCACAATGCCTCGTGGATATGTAATAGAGCGATCGACCAACTGCAAGGTCATATAAGTAGGCTTTGGACCAGGTAAATCCAACTTCTTGAAGATAGACAAGGGCATCAAATTGATGCTAAATCCCAAGTCACACAAGCATTTGTTGAATGGCACTTTTCCTATGGTGCAAGGAATAGTGAAACTTCTAGGATCTTTAAGCTTCGGAGGCAACTTCTGTTACAGCATAGCACTGTATTCCTCCGTGAGAGCAACGTTCTCTATTTCATCTAGCTTCACCTTCCGAAAGAGAATACCTTTCATAAACTTCGCATAAATAGGCACCGGTTAAAGAGCTTCAGCGAAAGGTATGTGGATATGAAGTTTCTTGAACACCACCAGAAATTCTCAAACTGCTTATCCAACTTCTGCTTCTGCATCTTCTTAGGAAAATAAGGTGGAGGATAGATCTGTTTCTCCCCTGTATTACCCTCATAAGGAGTGTGTTCCATAGTTTTCTTCCTTGGTTCTTTTAACATCCCGATATTTTATAATTATTTTTATTTGGATTATTTGATTTAATTATTTATTTATGTCAATGTGTTGTAATTAAATTAATTTGTGTAAGTTTATTTTTATATTTATAATCATAATATTGTTTTAAGAGTATTAGCTTTAAAAAAAATAGTAAGGCTTTTATTACAAAGAAGTGAGGGTGTTAATAAAAAAAAGGGACAACAAAAATAGATTACTTAGGTTTTATGAAAAGAGGAGAAGAGAGAAAGAGATGGAGGGAAGAGGAGAGAGTAAAATAGATAGAAAAGGAGGAAAAGAGAAGGCAAGACAAGGAGAAATAGATTAACAATAAAGTCAAATCGGAGATTATGGATTTGGAGTTTAAGGGATTAGGGTTCTTGTGATTTGGGGTTCTGAATTTATTGATTTTCATTCTCGGTTACTAAGATCTCGAGGTACGGACATCTTTTTTATACTCTTTTTTTCAAATTTGAATTGGTGTGTACGGATATCTTCTTTGTTCTCTTGTTTTTCATTTCCGTATTCTTCATTGTATACGATTTGATTTCTTGTTAAATTCATATCTGATTCGTTCTCTGTTAGAATTTGTTGATTTTGGTCATTTCGGAAAGGTCTTTTAATTATCTACAACTTTCGTTCCTTGCCGTTTGTCAAATTCGGTCTCTAAATATGAGTTTTTCTGCAATTTGTATGACCTGCCTGTTTGACTTCGGGATTTGAATATCCAACCTTTGAAAAATCATATTAAATTGAATATTTGTTCAAATATTATGAGCAATACAATTCTGGAAAACTCTTTTCGATATCTACAATATGCGTTTACATTCTTCTGCTAAATTCTGTGATTTTGATGTCTTAAACATCAAAATACAATTGTAATCAGGGGCTGATTCTGTTCTGTAGTCCGTATTTATTTGTTTTCTGAATTCCTTACTTGTTCGTTTTTTACGAGCCTTACCATTCTGGAAAGGTCTCGAAATTTTCTACGCCTTTAGTGTTTCGTACTATTTCAGTTGACTTCATCTTTATGCAGTAATTTGACATTCTTTGAAACTAATCAGATTTGAGCTTATCAATAATTAGTGGTTTGTTACGTTATTTTATTTTGTGATGTTGGGTTATAGTGTTTTGAGGTTATTTGATAAATTTATATATGATTTTGGAGATGTAAGATATTGGAGTGTGTGATATTTGAGTGTTTATTTTGAGTTATTTATATTATTTGTATGACTTGGGAGTTTGTAACACATCCGTCGCGAGTGGATAATCTCGTGCTTGGAACCTCCTATGCGGTGTACTTAAATTGTATGGGCGTGTCGCCGAAGTTATGGGACACGTATAGTCATGGCTAGTATGTGTATGATTTGGCCTTTCGGGTAGCACGTGCTTATTATCGTGCAAGCCCCTGTAGGATATTGGGTAGCATTTGCTTTGTGTTGTGCAAGCCCCTATAAGTTTTGATGACTACATATTTCTGGATTACGGAAAATGTAGGACATATTGTAAGTGTAAAATTATCTCCCATGTTGGTATATGAGCTATTTTATGTATTATTTTGTAAGTGTGAGAATATATGTAAGAGTATGTGTAAGGGTATGATTTTATTTTATCATTATTCTTTCGATTATATTATTTGTGATTATTATGTATAATTGATAAGGATATGTGTAAGAGTATGATAAGTTTTGGGTGGTAAGCATTTAGTTTTGTTTTGTTAGTTGAGTATCCATTTTTTTATATTGTCTCATTCACTATTATTATTGTGCTTCATTCATATATTCAGTTGTGTTCTTAGCCTCGTCATCCTTTAATTTTTGTTCAGTTATGCTTTATTTTATATCCGTATATGAGCCTTTCGCTCACTGCCGGTCCTTTGTTTTTCTTGTTTTCCTCCGACATGTATTTTCTCTTTTAGATGGGTTGTTTAAGGGGAAGAGTGCGAGTTCCAAGATTTTGAGGAGTTTTGTATTTTCTTAGATTTTCTTTAGAGTTTGTTGGTGTAGTTGTAATTTAGTTGTATTGTATTTTAAGAATTGTAAGTTTATTGGATTTTTGAGAAGTTGTAAAGTTTTATCGGATTTTAATGGAGTTTGGATTGAAATAAGTATTATCTTGAGAAATTTTATTAGATGGGCAGTTAAAGTTCCACTTCTGCTTCCCTCTATACTTATTCTTCAGCCACATCTTCAGATTCTGAAAGTTGAGCTTTTTCTTGGCTTGCAACCTTCCCAGACCTCAATATAATTGCCTTAACCTACTCTTTAATTTTATTTTTTCCTCAATAGGTTGATAATTTAGCAAGATATTGGAAATCTCCCCAATTTGATTCTCCAAGGTCTTGATAGGCGCCGCTTGGCTCTTGCACATGAGCCTCAACTCCTCTAATTTAGATTTTTCATTAGACTGTTATAGTTGGAGTTGTTGTCTTGGTGCATATTACGGTTGCTGAAAACCATGAGGGTTATACTGTTTTGCTGGATACTGCTGATAAGGCTGTTGAACCGCATTATGAGTGTTTCTCCAGCTATATTTAGGATTATTGCGGTTGTGGGGATTGCTAAGTGGCTGGACCAGGGTGCTGCGACCTCTGAAAGTTGCTCATGAACTGAGCTGATTCACTAGAAATAGCGCACTACTCTGTCTCCTGCGCACCAGCATAAAGCTAATAGACACTAGTGACCTGATTAACCCTATATTTAGCCAAAGAATCCACCTTCATCATCAAACCTTAAGCTGAGCAGCTATAGCAGTAGCTGCATCTACCTCTAAAATTCCTGGTACTTTGCCTTGATTTAGTCTCTGAGAAGGGTTCCAGTATTCATTAGCAGCCATTAGTTCAATAAACTCATAACCTTTATCGTAGCTTATGGCCCATAAGGATCCAGCTGATGTTGCATCGAGCATGGGTCTAGACTGTGCTCCCAAGCCATTATAAAAGCAGTTAATGATCATCCAGTTAGGCATCCTATGATGAGGACACTTTCTAAGCATCTCCTTATAACGATCCCAAGATTCACACAAAGATTCTCCCGATTGCTGCGCAAATTGAGTAAGAGTATTCCTGATTGCAGCAATTTTTGCCACAGGAAAGAACTTAGTAAGAAACTTTTGAGCAAGACCTTCACATTTAGTGATAAAGCCTCGTGGTAGAGAATGCAACCAACACTTAGTATTATCCCTCAGAGAGAATGGGAAAAGCCTTAGCTTTAAAGCATCTTCATAAACATTGTTGAATTTGAAAGTGTCGCAGATCTCGATGAAATCTCTAATATGCATGTTGGGATCTTCCGTTACAGAACACCTATATTGAACCGAGTTCTGCACCATCAGAATCGTGTTAGCCTTGATTTCAAAAGTGTTAACCACGATGGCTGGTCTGACAATGTTAGACTGAATATCATGATATTCTGCTGAGTCCATTAAAGCCTCACTTCTGGTTCACCCATTACAATCAGAGCTTCTTCTTCAACTATCTCCTCAACAAGAACTTCTTCCTCTACTACAACTTCCTCCTCTACTTTATCCATTGTTCTCTTTTGAGATTGAAAACGCGTTAGCATACACGCTATCTAGAGTACGTGACAAAGTAACACAAAAACAAGTAAGTAAAATATCTGAGTCAGTGAACTTTAACGACCACTGATGTCAAGCACATGAACTAAAAATTAACATCGAATCCCCGAAAGCGGTTCCGGAAACTTGTTAGGACGCTAACACGCGCTAATAATATACTTAGTTATATGCTTTCGCAAGTAATATAGAATTAATTCTAGTTCGTTCCCACAAAGACTCTTTTAAGTTAATTTCAATATATGCACTTATGCAACAATGGTATGGTTATTATTCAATCTAAGATTATAACAAGTTGAGATTGTTTATAACTACGAGATTATACTAACTAATATTAACTAAGAGAATTAAGTTTGATTACTTATATAACACCAACATGGGATTCTAACTTCTTTAAATACTTCATTCAATAGTCTTTTTGTTCTTAATCTTAGCATACAATGGTGATGACACAAATTGGATAACATGAAACTAGTAAACGCCAACTTTCATTGCACGAATACCCTACTACAAGACATCCACAAAAAGAGACAGAAGCAGAATGGACACTAATTATATTGAGACCCTATATGTCAATAGAATTTGACAACATAACGATTTAATGCACAAGTTATCTATCATGATTACATATCAAATACATGAACCTATGCTAGCATGGCAAGTTCTAAACCCCTATATTTACTTTCGCTTCAATAGAGACTTACACGCTATCTTATAAGTTCGCGACGCTCATAAGATAAATAAGCACAACCAAAACTAGGATATCATACAATCACTACACACTAAAGTATAAAAATAAATTAACTAAAGAAATCCATAAATAAGTTCATTAGAACCCCATGAAAATGATTAGCCCATAATCGAACTCATCATCACCGTGGTTCCAATGAAAGCATGGTATAAATAACTAAGTCATTATAAAACTGAATAAGAAAACCAAAGTACGTTAAAACAGAGTAATAGGTTTAACAAACAAGATAACTAGCATCAAATATTACAACTTAAAACAAATAATCACAAGAATAAACTAGATCCTCTTCGCCTTGGTTGGATTTTGCTCCTAGGTCTTCTCGTGATCTTCTCATTAAGCTCTGGTACGTGCACCTTATTAAAAATGACCTTAAGTTATCATTATATAGTATCCCATGCAGATTAGATGTCTAAAAAAATGTTCTCTACTTGAAACAGGATTCTAAATTCTCGCCCTAGCGCGACCGCGCGCTTTACCAGCGCGCGGTCGCGCTGGCACAGCGCGGGCGCGCTTACATTCTGGATAATCTGATTTTCTTTCTTTTATTTGATGGTTGTTGATGGCATTCCACGAGCAAACTCTCAGGACACCTTCCTAACACCAATTTAGCACTAAAGCAATGCTAAATCTCCTCGATCCCTTATATATGCCTGAAATGAAAAAACACTACAAAAACACATCAAAACACAAGTAACTTGAGTACAAAATACCAATTCAAGCCCTTATAGGACGTTTTAAGTGGACATAAATGCCACTTAATAATAGTCGCCATTCAGAAGGCTATGATAATTGAAGGAGAGAGTGAGATTTCCTAGAAAAAAGGGGACAAAGAAATTTTCAGAGTCGTTTCAGCAAGAATCCGGGATTTTAGGCTCGGACAAATATGAACTTTAGGAGGTTAGACCAGGGAAACCAAATACTAGGTAATCGTTCTAAGTTACAAATCAATAGAGGATAACAAGACCACCATTTCCGTACTGCAAGACATATGGCCGGAATCATACTGGTGTTTGTACTAAGATGAATGCTATATATTTTAGATGCAAGCAGAAATGGCACTATTCCAATAAATACCCAACACGAAAGACAGATGTTACATGTTCCCAGTGTAGGAGGAAAAGAAATATTCCCAGAGATTGTTCCAAGGATTATGACACCACCACCACCATCACAACAAAATCAGTCCAAGGAAAGGACTTTCAATATGACAATGATGGAGGCAGTGCATGATACAAGTGTAGTTACAGGTACGCTTCCTATGAACTCCGTAAATGCAAAAGTATTAATTGATTATGGAGCTACAAGATCTTTTATTTCTGAAGAAATTATTGATAAATTAGGCTGTGAAGTTCAACGGTTGGGTGAAACGTTAATTATAAAGTTAGCCAATGATGATCAAGTTCATGTTGATCAAGATTGTCCAAACTGTGTCATCGAAATAGCAGGACATCACTTTTTCGCTGACTTGATACCTTTCAAGTTAAGAGAATTTGATGTTATATTAGGAATGGATTGGTTAGTCGGTCATGATTCCCAAATTGACTGTGCAAATAAGAAAATAAATTACGAACCTCGAACGATGCATGTTAGTATTTTTGGGTTTGAAACCGAAGAAGAAATTCCTCACAATGATGTAGACCAAACGATTGCTACGTCAAGGATGTAAATCTTACCTAGCATATGTGTTGGATGTTAATAAAGAAGGTCCAAGTATTGAAGACATTCCAGTTGTAAGTTAATTTCTAGATGTATTTCCTGATGAACTTTTAGGGTTACCTTCGGATCATGAAATTGAATTTACTATTGATCTAGCGCTAGGTACTGAACCAGTTTCAAAAGTACCATATCGAATGGCACCATTTGAAATGAAGAAGTTGGCTATGTAGTTACAAGATCTTTTTGGTAGAGAGATTATAAGAACTATTGTATCCCCGTGAGATGCACCGGTACTGTTTGTCAAGAAGAAGGACGGTAGCATGAGTTTGTCCGTCACCTATCGCGAGCTGAACAAATTAACTATTAAGAATAGATATCCTTTACCGAGGATTGATGATTTATTTTATCAACTGAAAGGAGCAGCATGATTTTCAAAGATTGAATTAAGATCAAGTTATCATCAACTAAAGATTAACTCTGAGGACATGCCTAAGACAACATTTCGTACCAGGTATGGTCATTATGAGTTCTTAGTAATCTCGTTTGGATTGACTAATGCACCAACAGCATTCATTTATCTGATAAACAAAGTTTTTAAGAAATACTTGAACAAGTTTGTGATTGTGTTAATCGATGATATCATGATCTATTCAAAGACTGAAGTAGAACATGCAGAGCACTTGAGAAATGCTTTGAAAATCTTGAGGAAGGAATGACTTAACGCTAAATTTTTTAAATGTGAATTTTGGCTAAGAGAAGTACAATTTCTAGGCCATGTGATCAATATTGAAAGAATTAAAGTTGATCTAAAGATTGAAGATATTTTTAACTGGGAAAGACTGAAGACGACTACGGAAGTCAGATGTATTATGGATTAGCAGGTTATTATCGATGATTCGTTAAAGATTTTGCAAAGATAGTCACGCCATTAATGAAGTTAACTCAAAAGAATGGAAAGATCATATGGAATGAGAAATTTGATGAAATCTTTTAGGAATTGAAGAATCGATTGGTAACTACACCTGTATTAGTCTTACCAGTCGATCAAGGAGATTTTGTTATCTACGGTGACACTTCTCATAGAGCACTGGTATGTGTACTGATGCAATATGGTATAACGTGATCATATATGCTTTCATACAATTAAAGCCTCATGAAAAAAATTATCCGAGTCATGACTTGGAATTAGTTGCAATTGTTTTTGCACTGAAACTTTGGGTACAATATCTATACGGTGAGAAGTGTGAAATTTACACTGATCACAAAAGCATGAAGTATATCTTCACTGAGAAGGAACTTAACATGGGATTACGTCGATGGCTAGAATTTATCAAAGATTATGATGTTTCAATCAACTATCACCCGAGAAAAGGCAAATGTTGTGGTAGATGTGCTGAGTAAAAATGAAAGATTGAAAGTGTTAACTTCCTCAGAAGAATTAATTAGAGAATTTGAGAAATTGAAAATTAAAGTGCATACTCCGGGAGGATCCATAGAAATGAGTTGTATAATTCCATTTCAACCAGAATTGTTAGAAAATATTTGAATATGTCAAGAAGAGATATTGAGTCATGAATATGAAAGCTTACGAGATGCCCACAGCTCAAGATATTATATTCATCCGGGTAGCACCAAAATGTATTAGGATTCGAAAGAAAACTTTTGGTGGACAGACATAAAGAAAGATATAGTGGAGTAGGTGACTAAATATTACACGTGTCAATGAGTCAAAGGAGAATTTAAACACCCAAGTGGATTACTGCAACTACTAGATATTCAGGAATAGAAATGGGAGCATCTTGCGATGGATTTCGTGGTAGGACTTCCCAAAACCAAGGATAATCACAATGCAATTTGGATGATTATCGACAGACTAATCAAATCAGCATATTTTCTTTCGATCAACGAAATATTTTCACTTGACAAGCTACTGCATTTATATCTCAAGGAAATCGTGCTGCGACATGGAGTTCCTGTATCAGTCATTTCCGATCAAGATCCTCGTTTCAATTTGAGATTCTGGAGACAGTTTCACGAATTATTGGGTACCAAGTTAAATATGAGCACCGCATGCCATCCACAGAAGGACGGGCAAAGTGAAGAACAATCCGGAAAATTGAAGATATGCTACGAGTATGTGTATTGGACTTTGAAGGCAGTTGGGACGAGCATTTACCGTTACTGGAATATTTTTACAACAATAGCTATCATACCTGCATTGGAATGTCACCTTATTTAGCTTTATACGTGAGGAAATGTAGATCTCCAGTATGTTAGGATGAAGTAGGTGAACAAAAAATTCTAGGTCCAAAAATTAATCCAGAAAACTAAAGAGAAAGTGTAACTTATTCAGAAGTGACTGGATGCGGCACCGAATCGTCAACGAAATATATGTTGGATTTTAATCGCAGCGGAGGCATGGTAAAACACTTTTACACATACAAAATCCAAATAAAAGCATATAAATCATGGTAAAAACATATGGATCGATTACTAACCTTTAATATGCGATCCAAAAGCAACGATCGGAGATCCTTAGCAGCTGCTCCTCAAACGTGAAGCACTCCACCAGTATCCACCAAGAAAATGACGTTAAAAAGGAGGAGGAGGTGGAGAGAATTGGGTTTTATAAAATTTTGGGGTTCGAATAAAAATAGGATTTATAATATATATTTATAGGCAAAATTTTCAGCTGAAATTTTCCCATAAATATTATTATTATTATCCCATTTATTATTCTCATTAATAATTAAAACACCTTTTAATTATTAATCCTTTTTCTAAACACTTTAGAAATAATTCTCTCTCTTGATTTAATTTCCAAAAAATTAAATCCTTAATTAATAATATTAAGAACTTTTCTTAATTAATTTATAATCAATTAAATCTCATCTAATCAATCATTAAATTTGCCAATTAATTATTTATTTCACATATAAATAATTATTAGCCATTATTAATTAATTCCTCCACCATTAAATCATTCTCTTTTTATGGTGTGACCCTTTAGGTTCAATATTAAGCCGGTAGTAGAAATAAATAATAATAACACTATTTTATCATTATTTATATAAATTCTCTAATTTATTAAATATGATTAATTAATTAATCACATTTATTCTACATCGTGAGGGATACTTCTCAGCATATCGTGACTATCCGGATAATATGAATTCACTGCTTAGAATACCAAGAACCTATTCAGTGAATAGTTATCGTACAATAAACTCCTTCTACCCTACAATGTCCCGATTAAATACAAGGCATGGATCTCGTGTCAAGCCTATCTAATTTAATCACTTGCTTACCATTTACTATGCTTAGTTCTATGCAAATTAAAAACTCCTTTCTAATTTCATTCACTCTGGCCAGAGATTTCTGAACTAACATAAGTGGATCAGCCTTGAACATTCGCTTCCTTTACTGGAAGGGGTAGATCCTTTATTGATCATACACTATCTTCGTGTACAAATTCCTATACCCAGTAGAGACCTAATAATTGTCCATGGAGACTAAGAACTAAACCAAAGCATAGTTCAGTGTACACAAGATGACTATGATGACCTCAAGTCTAAGGATACTTGTACAACTATCACTATGTGAACAACTGCTGACACGTGAGTGAACTCCATCAGTTGTTCAGCTGTGCGAGTCATGTTCAATGAACTTATTCTATAATAAGCACCTACATACTAGCTATAGTGTCACCACACAAATGTCTATGAGAAAAAACATCCTTCATAATAAAGCAAGCATAGTATGTACCGATCTTTGCGGATTATTAATTACCATTTAGTAATCCTATGATCAGGAACTATTTAAGTTTAGAGTTATCATCTTTTAGGTCTCACTATTATGATCTCATCATAATCCATAAAAAACTTTACTCAAAACTATGGTATATCTTATTTAAACACTTAAATAGATAAAGCCCGTAATAAAAGCAAAACAAGTCTTTTATTAATATCAATGAAATCAAAACAGATTACACAGGAAGTTATTCCTAAATCCTAATACATGATTGGACTTAGGACATATTCCTTTCAATCTCCCACTTGTACTAAAGCCAATCACTATGGTTTATAATACCCATCTAGTCTTTATGGCGATCAAAGTGACTTTCAGAAAGTAGCTTTATGAGTGGGTCTGCTATGTTGTTATGTGTGTAAATTCTATTTCAATTCAATACAAGAAATCTTAACGCGCTCCCACTAACCCTTTTGTAGACACATGGTTCATGTACGTTTTTGATAAAATCAAACTCTTTGATTGTCTCATTAAAACGAATGTTCCATCTTTCGAGAAGTTTGCTTTAAACCACATATGGTTCGCAGTAGCTTACACACTAGGTTTTCTTTTCTCTTGGAAAGAAAACCATCTAGCTATTTGCCAGATCTCATGGTCGTCGTAAGCGGCAATCGCAAGCAAAATCCGAAATGATTTTAACAGGGCTACAGGTAAAAGGTTTCATCAAAGTCAATCCATTGCCTTTGTTTGAATCCTTTTTCCACAAGCCTGGCCTTATAGGTCTCCACCTGGCCATCTGCTATAATCTATCTTTTGTATACCGTATACATAGATTCCATTCTGGATTTCATGGCACTATGCCATTTCTCTGAGTCAACACTACTCATAGCCTCATTATAGGTCAGAGGGTCGTCATCATCAATGATCGACAACTCATTGTCATTCTAAATGACAAGGCCATATTACCTCTCAGGTTGGCGAGACACTCTCCCTGACCTACGAATGGGCTGTTCCACAGAAGGTTGTTCAGTCAGAACAGGTGTTTCCACTTGATCAGTAGCAGTTTGTGCTTCTTGAACTTCATCAAGTTCAATTTTGCTCCCACTGTTTCCTTCAAGGATAAACTCCTTTTCCAAGAAGGTAGCAAGTCTGGAGACAAACACCCGATGATCGGTGTAAAAGTAATACCCTAAAGTCTCTTTAGGATATCCCACAAAACTACATTTTACAGATCGATATTCCAGCTTATCTGGGTCAACTTTCTTGACATAAGCTGGACATCCCCAAATCTTAACGTGTTTAAGACTCGGTTTCCTTTATTTCCATATCTCATACGGAGTTTGAGGAACAGATTTGGAAAGCACCTTATTCAGTAAATATGCTGAGGTTTCCAATGCGTAACCCCATAGGAATACTGGAAGTATGTCTAACAAAGTTCGATTTCTCCTTTCAGATACCAATCTGGAGGCGTCCACTGGGAGACTAGACCATTTACTTTGAGATAATCCAGAAACTCTCCATTCAAGTATTCACCACCTCGATCTAATCGAAGAATTATAATACTATGTTTGGTTTGTTTCTCCACTTCATACTTATACTCTTTGAACTTTTCAAAGGCTTTAGACTTGTGTTTCATCAAACACATATCTGAATCTAGATCTATTATCCATGAAAGTAATGAAGTATGAAAATCCACCCATGGCTTGCGTAGACATCGGTCCACATACATCTGTGTGTACCAATCCTAGCAAATTTGCAGCCCACTCTCCATGTCTACTAAATGGAGACTGCAGTGCCACAATGAAGTGAGATTTTCATCATCCCTTTTCTTTTATTAGTTTGTTCATTCTGAAGTAAATTATGTCACATTTATACAGACCATTATTTAAAGCACCACGTCCATAAAGAATATTATCTCTAAGAAAAGAACATTCATTATTCTCAATAATAAATGAAAATCCAGCCAAGTCTAACATGGGAATAATATTCCTCAAAATCGAGGAAACAAAATAACAATTATTTAAAAACAATAGTCTTGCCGGTAGGCATATGTAAATGAAATAATTCTACATCTTCAGCAGCAACTCTTGCTCCATTTCCATCAGTAGAATCACCTCCTCTTCCTCAAGAGTCCTACTTCTCCTTGGTCCCTGCAACAAATTGCAGATATGAGAACCACAGGCGGTATCTAATACCCAAGTAGAAATTTGATTTAATGACATATTCACTTCTATTATGAACATACCTGAATCAGAAGCGGTAGTCTCACTACCCTTCTTCTTCTTCAATTCTGCAAGGTAAACCTTGCAGTTCATCTTCCAGTGCCCCACAGTGAAAGCAAACAACTTTGCTCTTGGGGTCTTCAGCTTTTGGTGGAACCGGCTTTTCTTCACCTACTTTCTTCTTCTTGGAAGAGTTCCTCTTCCTTTTCTTAGGATTGGAACCTTCACCAATTAGAAGAACAGAACTCTTCTTCGGGGAAAAATTCGATTCCGCAGTCTTCAACATGTTGTGGAGTTTAGGCAGGCTGACATCCAACTTATTCATGTGAAAGTTCACAACAAACTGAGAGAACGAACTCGGAAGCGATTGCATGACCAAGTCTTGGCTCAGCTCCCCATCCATGGCAAAACCAAGTTGTCCAAGACGTTCAATCAAATTGATCATCTTAAGTACATGGTCATTCACAGATGATCCCTCAGACATCCTACAACCGAACAACTCCCTCGATATCTCATATCGAGCTGTCCTTCCTGCCACATCATACAACTCTTGTAGATGCATGAGGATAGTGTGAGCATCCATATGCTCATGTTGCTTCTGTAGCTCAATGTTCATGAAAGCTAGCATGATGCATTGATTAACATTTGCATCATCTATCCACTTACGATACACAACATGTTCATCATTATGCGCATCGCTAGCAGGTTCAGTAGGCTTAGGTGAGTCAATCACGTATTCCAGCTTCTCAATCCTGAGAACAATTCTCAAGTTTCGAAGCCAGTCAGCATAATTAGGACCAGTCAATTTGTGAGCATCTAGTATGTTCCTGAGTGATAGTGCAGAAGACAGGTTGTATAAAGTAAATCTGTAAATGATAAACACATAACAACACTTAGCAAATATTCGATTCCATTTTAAAACACTATATGAATCGGGTCTTTATTCATAAGTGGCTCCCACTAGTTTACCTAATTTATTCAACCCCCTACGTGAAAAAATTAAGCATTCATAATGCTAGTGGGAATAGGAATCCTACATTCCATTACACAACCCCGGCTGTGGCACGAAACGCCATGTAATGTTCAATAGGCAGACAACTCTTGTCAATTACATCTAATATTATTCCCTAATCAAACTTTAGCCTCTTGAATAATTGAGTCACGGCTGTGGCATAACAAACTCAATATTCTAAGTCAGGTCTAACCCAACATTCCATAAAATTGAATCAGTCCCCAAACGCCCACGGTTGTGGCACGTACCGACCTTTAGATTCTTATTCAATGTACACATCTCCATGTAATAGACAAGTATTTCTTATTTTGAAATCAAAGCCCTCAGCTGTGGCACGAAACGACAATGATTTAAAAATAAGAACTACTTTCTATCATGTTGGAAGGCTATGACCGACACAAGCCCGTTGTGTCATTGGCCAATTACTACTTGATATTATTTAATTTTAGAGGGATTATATTACGTTACAATCATAATCATATTATAAAGAGATTCTTCCTTTTAATTAAATATTTCAAATCAATAATCAATAATTAGATGATTCGCAGATCGAGTGGAGTATTGTCAAGAGGCGTCACTTAATAACCGTTTCTTACAGATAAAAATATGTTGTTGACAGAATCATCCTTTCTCTCATATCGAAAATTCATATTCAATTATGTGTTTCATAAACACAAGAATCTAATTATTGTATTCATAATATAATTATTAAGGTTATGAAACAATTTTACTATACTAGGTTGTCTAACAAACGCCTTATGTTCATTTAAGTTCACCTAAATCTATCATCGCATGATAAACTAAGCATATATCACATATATTAACATGAATAAACATCAAGGTAGGCATGTTATATCATCTAGAACATTAGTCTAAGCATTATACATCTCTATGTATCACATGAAGCATTTAAAAGCAGTTAAAATAGTTAGAACAGCTTTTAAAACAGTTCCGGGAATATAATCAGTTCAAAACCCTTATATAAACTAAAATTTGATCACACCATTAGATCCGCCTCGGAAAAACGAATCCAACGGTATATTGCACGCCTAAAACGGAGTTACGAAACTCCCATAAATCAAATTTAAAAAATACCAGACGGGCTGTAACACATTACAGGAACGCGTTACAAGCCCTGTAACGCATTCCGGTGATGCGTTACAACCCTTTTAAGCCATTAAAAGGTGTAACGCATTCCGTGAATGCGCCACAGGGTGTAACGCATTCCCGGAATGCGCGACACCCCTAACCCGCGTGCCCTGCAGCCTGTCGGCGTCTTCCTCCTTTTTTTTTTTTTAAAGCAGCCGCCGCCGTCGCCCATGGAATTCCGTGCTGCCAGACCTGCTTCTGAGTCTTCTCTTCCGTGCATTCAACAGATGTACAACAGACAACCGATGTACATATATATACTTACAAATAATATATATATGATTATTTAATTACGAATTTTAATTGCAACAACTTCAAAAATTCATAATAAAAAATCTATACATCATAAAATTATGAAACAAATACCCAGACGATCTACAACAATTGTAGAACCCAGATCAACATTCAAAATTATTCTGAGAAATCATTTCTCATCAGACAAAATTAATCCATGATATAACTTGAAAAAATCATAATTAATTCATACAAGCACATAAAATTCTGAAATTTTTACCACAGATCTATATGCATACAACCTATGGCTCTGATAACATTGTTGGATTTTATTCACAGCGGAGGCATGGTAAAACACTTTTACACATACAAAATCCAAACAAAAGCATATAAATCGTGGTAAAAACATATGGATCGATTACTAACCTTTAATATGGGATCCAAAAGCAACGATCGGAGATCCTTAGCATCTGCTCCTTAAACGTGAAGCACTCTACCGGTATCCACCAAGAAAACGACGTTAAGGAGGATGAGGAGGTGGAGAGAATTGGGTTTTATAAAATTTTGGGGTTCGAATAAAAATAGGGTTTATAATAGTATATTTATAGGCAACATTTTCAGCTGAAATTTTCCCATTAATATTATTATTATTATCCCATTTATTATTCTCATTAATAATTAAAACACCTTTTAATTATTAATAATAATAATATTAATAATAAATTATTAATATTATTAATCCTTTTTCTAAACACTTTAGAAATAATTCTCTCTCTTGATTTAATTTCCAAAAAATTAAATCCTTAATTAATAATATTAAGAACTTTTCTTAATTAATTTATAATCAATTAAATCTCATTTAATCAATCATTAAATTTGTCAATTAATTATTTATTTCACAAATAAATAATTATTAGCTATGATTAATTAATTCCTCGACCATTAAATCATTCTCTTTTTATGGTGTGACCCTGTAGGTTCAATATTAAGCCGGTAGTAGAAATAAATAATAATAAAACTATTTTATCATTAATTATATAAATTCCCTAATTTATTAAATATGATTAATTAATTAATCACATTTATTCTACATCGTGAGGGATACTTCTCAGCATATCGCGACTATCCGGATAATATGAATTCACTGCTTAGAATACCAAGAACCTATTCAGTGAATAGTTACCGTACAATAAACTCCTTCTACCCTACAATGTCCCGATTAAATACAAGGCATGGATCTCGTGTCAAGCCTATCTAATTTAATCACTTGCTTACCATTTACTATGCTTAGTTCTATGCAAATTAGAAACTCCTTTCTAATTTCATTCACTCTGGCCAGAGATTCCTGAACTAGCATAAGTGGATCAGCCTTGAACATTCGCTTCCTTCACAGGAATGGGCAGATCCTTTATTGATCATACACTATCTTTGTGTACAAATTCCTATACCCAGTAGAGCCCTAATAATTGTCCATGGAGACTAAGAACTAAACCAAAGCATAGTTCAGTGTACACAAGATGACTATGATGACCTCAAGTCTAAGGATACTTGTACAACTATCACTATGTGAACAACTGCTGACATGTGAGTGAACTCCATCAGTTGTTCAGCTGTGCGAGTCATGTTCAGTGAACTTATTCTATAATAAGCACCTACATACTAGCTATAGTGTCACCACACAAATGTCTATGAGAACAGACATCCTTCATAATGAAGCAAACATAGTATGTACCGATCTTTGTGGATTATTAATTACCAGTTAGTAATCCTATGATCAGGAACTATTTAAGTGTAGAGTTATCATCTTTTAGGTCTCACTATTATGATCTTATCATAATCCATAAAAAACTTTACTCTAAACTATGGTATATCTTATTTAAACACTTAAATAGATAAAGCCCGTAATAAAAACAAAACAAGTCTTTTATTAATATCAATGAAATCAAAACAGATTACATAGGAAGTTATTCCTAAATCCTAATACATGATTGGACTTAGGATATATTCCTTTCAATATACAGATCAAGCCTGAAAGGATATGGAATACAATATGGGAGAACTCGTGTTTTTGAAGATATCACCCTGGAAGGGATTGACCAGATTTGGCAAGAAAGGCAAACTTAAATCGTGTTATGTTTGGTCGTTTGAGATACTGAAGAGAGTACGAAAAGTTGCATATGAGGTAGCCTTACCGGCCCATATGTAGCATTTTCATAATTTGTTTCATGTGTCAATGCTTAAGAGATATAATACAGACTCAAAGCATGTGATAGAGTATGAGCTGATAGAAATTCAAGCTGATTTATGTTATGATGAACAACCAGTAAGAATTCTAGATCGGCAGGAAAGAGTGTTGACGGATAAGTCAATACCATTAGTACAAGTCTTGTGGATAAATCCTATGCTTGAAGAGTCAACCTGGGAACTTGAAAGTGAAATGTTAGAAAAGTATACCCAGGTATTTTATTAGCGTGATTCTGAGGACAGAATCCTTTTAACGGGGGAAGGATGTAATGGCTGAGATACTTAATGAGTATTATGTGCTTTATTATATTATAAATTATTGTTTATCATAAATTATTAGATGTTATATGTTGTATGTGTTTCGTGTGGTTCCAGGTATTTTTCGGGTATTTTTTTTACTTGTTAAATGCTTTTATATCAAAAGTTATACTATCCGGACTTCGTTTTAATAGATGTTCTTTCATAAAGATGTTAAATGATACAAAAATCGTCTGTTGTTTTTCAGCATGAGGTTGTGTTGATGTGTTGTTGTTGATGGAAATCGATTGAAAAATAAAGCAAAAACCAAATGAAACCCGAGTTGATTCGTCCTAGGCGGGGATGCTGGAAACTGGGGGGGTCCCCAAATTTTTAAGTCCGGTCGGCGACCCGTTTAGTTCTTCGCGACCCGAATCAAAACCCGGGATAATACCTGGTCTCGATCCATTTTATCTCAAATTCGAATTTCGAAATCCGTTTTTGGGTTTTTTTTACTTTTATTATTTTTAATTTCAAAAATCAGTTTTATTGTTTAGTTAGACCAATCAATTAATTTAATAATTAATTGAGATATTTTATATATAAAAATGAATTATTTTAAATATTTTCTAAAAATCCAAAATTTTATTTATAATGATATATTAATTATTAATTTAAATTGATTAATTATTTTGATTATACATCAGTTTTTTAAATAATTTGTATTATTTACATTTAAATTCCAAAACTTATGGAAATATCATTTTTAATTCTTCTTTTTCCTAAATAATTATTTAAAAATATAATTAATATTTAAATTAATTTGAAAAAATGATGATTTTGAATAATAATTGAATTATTCTTATAAATTGAATATTAATTGAACTGATTATCCGTTTTAAATGAAACGAACCTTTCTAACATCAGAAAAATGATATGTGTCCGATATATATAGTTTTAAATCCTAATTTCTTTCGGAAATAAGTCGGCTTTCAAAATTTTTTATTTATAGATCTGATTAATTAGGAATAAGATTAGATTAATTCCAAATAATTAGAAAACAAGTCAGATATTGTACAATACTGCGAATAACGACTCGATTTCAATTCTAAAAATATTCTAATGACTTGACTAACTATCTGACTTATGTTCTATATGATTGATATGATTATTTGAGTCTTAAATATAGTTTAATTATTATACGAGTTAATTATTATTGTATGGGTAGACGATAAGGGTTGCGAAAATTCAAATTAATGTATAATTATGGTACAAATCAATTGAATTTGTATATTTCTTTTATAGATACGGATGAAGCAAGGAAGTACAAGCTGGAGTTAGATAGCAGTAGTAGATGAGGAATAAAATGCATACCAGGAAATTTTTCTTCGCTATTCTAAATTCAGAATACTGAATTATTATGCTTAATCCTATATGTGATACAACTCTTAATATATTGAATATATTATTTTCATTTGAGATTCATTGAAATTCAGTTACTGTTTATATTATTTTCATTTGAGATTCATTGAAATTCGATTACTGTTCTTTAGATAATTCCTTTAGAATAGTTCTGATTATCCTGGAATATTCGAATACCCTTATTCATATTCCAATATATTACCCACTATCTATAGCTAAATACAACTCTTAATGTTAGGATAACATCGAAGCATATCGATTGTTCCGTATGCTTATCTCATGGACTGGAAGGTCACGAATAAGGCCAGGATGGACTGGACCATTTGTTTTGAGGTTGGAATGGGCCTGGGTACCCGATATGATAACGAGTCTATACGGATGGGTATGGATCCGCACCGTATCCTGACTTATAAGCAGGATATGGTGCATATGTTGGTTCTTGTATCCAGTCTGGTTTATTATTAATCACTGGTAGCGTCCTTCTTTACTCCTTACAAAAATATCAGATACCTATGGAATATGATTACTTATTTCTTATCAGATTCACTTATTTTATCTTGAGATTATATATATATATATTGTGGACTTGTTGAGCAATTCTGGATCACACTTGTTGTTACTCACTTTTATCTTTCAGTAAAGCTTGAGAATGAAGCCTATTCACACCAGGGTAGTAAAACGACGGGTGAAAAGGAGGGACCCTTTGGCACCAAGTGTGACGGCCTCAACCCCGAGGTAAGGAGTTGATGTCACCAACAACAATAATAATAAACATAAAATAATCCAAATCACTAACTATGCATAACCACGACCCCTTTTTAGCAAGACCTTTTCAATGTTTAAGTATGAGTTTACATCTAATACAAAGCCAACTTACTACAAACAATCTGAACAATACGATCTTGATACAGCAACTCAACAGACCGTCTTTGGTCTAACACAACTACCTCAGAGGAACCTGGCACGGAAGGAACTGGAACTCTGCCCGGACTACCCTAGAAGAATCTTCTAGGCATCTTCAATACATATATAAAACATTCTGCAAGGGTGAGCAATCAATTGCTCAGCAGTACCACTATATGAATAACAAGTAAGGCAATTTATGCTAAAACAGTGATAGGAACAAATATTATAGCTCGGTTACAAAACATGTTAAACATTCATAAATTGGATATTCAAAACTAGCATGCTCCGTAAAACAACAATGCCAGTCGTGTTCTATGTATAAACACCAGAGTTAAATTCTGGCATGCTATTTCATTTTCAAATCATCTGTCTCAAGCAAGTTGATTTGTTAGATAATTTCAAAACTGAATCAATCAAATATATTGGACGTTCAACGGGTGAAGATAGTTGACCAGTCTATCCTCACCGGACAGCGACTAACGGCAATTCAGAATAAAGAATGTGTTCCGGAATTTGGGAAAAGACTAGCTAGGTCTTTCCCCCATGCTAGACTAATCGGTTAAATAGAGAGCCCAATCGAATTAGCCACTTACGTCTACTCAATTCCAATAGATCAACTGAATTCCATTTTTGCCTCTTTCCAAAGTCCCACAACATAGTTGGATCAAAATATTCCACGATATAGGTGGATTAAAACATTATCTTTATCCAGTTTTCAAAATCACTATCACCTATCTCTTTTTAAAACCATTATGTCACAGCAAACTATTCAAAACTTCTTTTCATTTTAATCATGTTTAAAGATAGGTGCTTTCAGAAGTTACTTTTCCCCATAACATATTTTTAAACAAAATTTTCAAATACAGGGGATACGTAACTTAAAAAATTATGTTCCATTAAGAGAGTAAAAAAACAACTATTCATATATACTGAACCATAATAGAATGGTCAGGGGTACTTGCCTTGCAGAGCTTTACAATTGAGTTCGTCTGACCTTGGACTGACTCAAATGCTTGACTTATCACCTTACTATTAGACTATCCTGGATCCGACCTCGACACTCAAGCCTTTCGATTGAAACCGTGTTGAGCTTGTCGACTTATCACTAGGTTAGCTTTAATCCAACGCCACTTTCGGCCTTCCGACTAAAACCTAAAGAGTCGAGTCACTCTATGTTAGAGGACTAGGTATGCTTGACACAACGTCACTAACAAACCTACCCATATGATTTCAAATCCCGACTCGTAATTACACATATTATTATGATACACATAGCAATCAAGGTTCCCGTACTCAAAACTCGACTCGTTATTCATTTTCGGAAAACACATGTGCTCGTCGCTTTAGAAGATAGATTGTCATCTATATTTTATAAAATTATTTTGCTTATATTTATATAACTATTGACTACTATTTCCGATATTGTACAGGAGTCGTTCCCGAAAATCCAGTAGCGTCTCCTTTGTTTATCGGGCAACCCGTCGAAACAATTCGACGTCTCAATCAACAACCAATCCAATAATTACAAGAAATCAACTAAATTATGTGCTCGTCTTTGATATAAAATAATTAACTTTCGTACCAAAAATAATTTTATATACTAGTTATTATTTATATCGCTTTAGGACCCAAAACGATTCATCGCGGTCCACCATCGGCGATGAGCACGGTCCACCGTCGGCTCGCCAAGGATCATCGCCGACGATGGTAAAACTCGCGGGTACTCGATTAATTTCGGGTTTCCAACGTGCATTTCACCGATATATATATTTTTATTTTCCCTGCACGAAATTTATTTCATGAAAATTTATCAAATAATTTCTGCACAAAATAATAATAAAAATAAAATAAATCCCCGACCGAAGAGCAGAACTATATAATTAAAAAAGTAAAGTTCAGGCTGGAAAGAACGCATACAGGCAACACAAGGCAGAACCCACACCCAGAAATTACACGCATACATATACTCACAAGTATATATACACAACAAAACCACCAAGACAGTCACCAAGCCAAAATCGGCGGCAACTAGCCGGAAGAACCGAAGCAAAACGGCGATCAGGGAGCCAGAAACAATTTGAGAGAATTGAGAGATCGAAATAATAGAGACAGAGGTCGAGACATACATGGGCAGGGGTGGGGGTTTGGGTAAAAGATGATTATATATATTCCATATTTCACAATTTATAGAACCAAGTTGCGCATAAAACAAATTCAGAAAATTACGAAAATAATCTCAAAATGTTATAAATATTCCAAAGTTTATAAAAACATAAATTTTGTAATTTTAAAATATTTTCTGAAATGCAATTTATACACACTTTTATCAATTAAACGAATCAACGCACGGGTGAAATTAATCCTAAAAATTCCCAAATTAATTTAAAAATTCTCGGAATATTCCAAACTTAGATAAATATGAGTTTCATAATTTTTGAAGAATTCTGGAATTAGATACGGATTTTATGAATAACTGAAATGAGAAAGTCATACAGGGCTAAATAATTGATGATATATTGATTTTTAAATTTTATAAAATTCTAAAAATAATTATTGTAATTATAAAACCATAAAAACAATTTTAGAGACATTACAAATATTTATGCAAATAAATTTGAATTAAATTCATTTTTAAAAGTGAAAACAATTCAGTACAACTCAATAATTAATTACGCGAACAACCCTTTACACCATAAATCACACCTATATAATAATAAAATAACACATAGCTAACAAAAGCTATACACATATTTTATTTAATTAATTATTTAATAATTACACTTTTAAATAATATAAAAGTATACGAGTCGTTACATCCTTCCCCCCTTAAAAAGATTATATCCTCAGAATCTGGTTTAACCTAACAAGTGAGGATATTTGTCAAGCATATCTGACTCTAACTCCCAGGTGGACTCTTCCACTCGGGGATTTCTCCAAAGCATATTTACTATAGGAATAGACATATTGCTGAGGTCTCACTTTCTATGATCTAGGATCTAGATTGGGTCATACACCCTGTCTTAATTAAATAAAGAATATATAACCTTGACACAAAGACGCAAAATAAACTAGGAGTATGATGCCGTTATGGCAACAACACTAGCTCATAGTTACTTACTTTTCTCAATACCTCACACGATCCGAAATTCATAGGGCTTAGCTTACTTTTATGCTCATATCTTACTATTCCTTTCCAAGGAAAAGCCTTTGGCAATACTAATGCTTCAACTTTATCTCTATAGCCTTCGAGTTGATTTTTAACCTTTTCCGAAATCAGTACTCCATATACATAATCTCGTAAACTAATTCAACAATTCCCTTATCCTTTCAATCAACTTAGACTGAAAGTAAACTTCATACAAGGGTTTCTTTTCACCTTCGGTTGTTTAAACTTCAACCCTCACTTCATCTGATTATTTTGCGAACTCCTCAGGGACCTTAGTTACATATCTTTTACTACACTGGCCTTGCTTGAGTGGTCGTTAATAGGATACCATCATCTCTTGAGTAATCTCAAACCAAATTTATACCTTCAAATCTTTAACATACTATTGCTTCCTTTTCAACCTTCGTAGGGAAATCCTAGGACGTTCTATATGGATTCTCGATATTGTAAATAGCTGAGGATGTTATCAATAAATACAATTACACTTATACAAGTACTCCTTATACACTTTGTTCAATAAACCTTTAAATGCGACTAGTGTATTTGTTAATCCGGATAATATCATCAGAACTCATAATATCCATAGCTCACTCTAAACACAGTCTTTAGTATGACCTCAGGCTTACCTTTAGCTAAAGGTAGCCTGATCTTAGGTCTTCCTCCAAGAACCAACACGCTCCTTTAATTGAATCATATAGATAATCAATTCTATGCAGAGATTACTTATTCATATTCATTAAATTTTCCAACTTCTAATAATCAACACGTAACTTCATACATCCATTCTTCTTTTCTATAAACTACATCAGTGCATAACACAGAATATACTTTGTGTCATTATTCTTTAATCCCACAACCCTGAAGTTTCCTTAACTGATTACTTGATTCCTATTGGGTCATATGATACGGGGCTTTTGACACCAGCCCGACTCCGTAAAGTAACCAATAAGAGATCATATCTCATGTTCCGAGGTAATCCTGATTAGCCATTCGGTAAAACCGTTAGGACTTCACTCGCTATTTGCACCTCTTCCAACTTAGGTGCTTCCTTCTTAATATCCACGACATGCGCTAGCTATGCCTTACATTCTTGCTTATGCCCTCGAATACTCATCCTAATATCAGCTTCCAGAAATATTACTATTTGTTTCTTCTGATAATCAATCAGTGCTCTGGTTCTTTGTTAGGGTCTTCAGTTGACCCTTTACGTATATTATAAGTCTTCACCTTGGGTGTTGTAATATCCGCGATATCGTGTGTAATTATTTTTATCAATAAATGACTATTATGTGATTATTATGTGAAATTTGGGGAATTATCGGTTGATCGATAATAATATTTAGATGTATCTATGTGATAAAATGTGAGTGTGTTAATTCTATTATGTCCAGAATAAAATATAGATAATTAAGGAATTTTTTTGGTAATTTTTGGAGTGTTATATAATTTTATACTAATTTATGAATTTATCAATTATTTTCTAAATAATTACGAAATTATTTCATAAAACAGGGTATCGTCCAACCTCAACCGTATTTATGTTTTTATAACCCGAAACACGTCCAAAAACTCCTTCCTAACCTAATCTGGTAATTATGGACATTTTCCGTGTTTTGACTTTTTCGATCCGGATTACGGTTTGACCCGTACGCGTCCCGACGTACAATTTTCGATACGATAATTGTTTCGCTATAACAACAAAATCGTATTCTCGAAAGACGGGATAATATCATATTATTTTCTTATAAAGTATTTTATAAAAACCCGGTTGGGATAATTATCCAATACCGGTATTAAATCTGATCGTTTTTGTAGTTACTTAGCGGCTATATAACTAATTTAACGATCCAACACGAACCAATATTCCATAAATATATATAGCCCTTTTATTATTTCATTTTATTCGTATAATCATAATCGATCAGTGAAAATATAGAGAAAAATTCTAAAAACGTTGTGTTCTTCATAATAAAACCCAAGAACGAAGACGTTATCGAACTCCGATTCTGGCGTGCAACCTATCAAAACGAAGCTCTCGAAAACCTCTTCCAGAATCCACCATCTATTTTTTCCCAGAAATCAATGTATTTGTCTAATTTAATTATTTTAATTCAAATTACTTATGAACTAATTTATGAAATATTGTTCTTGATGTTTTTGATGTGATTTGATGGCATAATCGGGTAGATAATCTTTTTCTGGTTATTTTGATATATTATACATCAAATTTGGAGTCCAATAACATGTACAAATTGATGTTTGATTCTGTAAAAATGAAATTAGGGTTTATATTCATGAACAATTTCAATTAAAATTTAGGATTTTTAGTTTAACAGATTCTTGGTATGTTTGAGGTGAGTTAATCGATATATCGTGTAAAAACAACACGATTCAGGTAATTATCTATGTTTTTGGATGCCTGAATTGTGATCGCCGGAAAACCTTCGAATTCGCCGGCGTTAATGGCGAGTTCGTCGGAAACGGCGTTCCAGGAATGGTGATGTTAAACTGAAGGCATATCAGAGTTGTTGTAGGGTCAGGGAATTGTTTGGCATCGAGAAAGATGGCCAAGAACTCGCGAAAGACAATAATTTTGGCTCACCGGATTTTATTCCGGTGGCCGTGTTCTGGGGAAGGGGCGGCGGGTCAGGCCTGTTCTTCGCTATCTGGTTCCTGACCCGACCCTGACCCGACCCTGACCCGGTTTTGATTCTCTGGGATCCAGTTGCAATTTCTGAAAATTGTTTCTGGGTTATTTCATTTAAAAATCATTTTTAAATTCTATTTTTATTTACAAAAATTCATAATTAATTCTGGAAAATTATTTTAAATTCAGAAAATTATTTTAATTATTTATTTATTTACAAATAAATCGAAATTATTTTATTAATTATTTTAATTAATTTTTTATTATTTTAATTAATCAATTAATTGATTAATTAATTTAATTAATTATTAATTAATTTTAATTGATTTAATAATCAGATATAATTATTTAAAATTAATTTAAAAATTCCGAAAAATAGTGTTGAGCTTTAAAATATTATTTTAAATTATTTTCAAGGCCCGATAATTATTATAAAATTATTTTAAAGTCAGATTCCGGTATTCGAACCCTATTAATTAATTATAAAATGATTCAGAGTCCCGTTTTAATTCTGAAAAATGTTCAAAACTTTATATTAAATACTTGGAAAATAATTTTAAGCCCGAATTCTCCTTAAATAATTATTTTTATTGAATGTATTCCGTGTTACGTGTTATATGTAGTTTGATTGATGCGAAATACGATTATATGTGTATCGTTTGACTGTTTTATTCATAACTTTCAATCCGTAGGTCGGATTTGGGTGAAACGAAGGGTAGTTAGAAGCTCGTAACGAATAGAATATGATGAGACGTAGTATTGATAAGTGCATGTGATATATTACAGAGGAAGTGTGGCGTAGAAATGGAAAACAGATAGTCAATAAGTGGGAATCACTTGATAAGTGATAGTAAAGTGAAAGTGAATTGATAAGGCAAGTGTTTCTTTTCCTCTTTTATATATTGCAAGTATTTTGGGACCCTCTTCCTTATATTGCAATTACTCAAAACAGTTATTATTCTATATTACAAGTAGTTTGAAGTACATAACCCAAACCCTGATTCTTATTGATCTCGAGCCATAAGTCTATTTCTTCATAAACCGTTGATTGTTGAATTCACACATACAAACCACACCTATATGGTACTACTCCACAAATACATACCTACCACATACTGATTCCTGATACGAAATTGCCTATCATACCAACCCTTATATCTTGTGTAACAGAAGACCAATTCTTATAACTCTTGAACCCTTGGGTCTTCTGTTTTCTGTTTCTTTACTTAATTGAAACCCAACCTTTATGATTTCCTAGTTAGTTCATGGAATTACAGATCATTCCATGTTTCAAATTAAATGTTGTTTATGATTCAACTATTAAGTTACATTACTTGTCATATTGTGATTCTAGAATCGAACTGTTTTTAAATATGGACCTGATTCGTGGTCGGACCAGATTCGTGGTCATAATAGGCCAATGCGTGCCTTGGATCCAGTAAATAGAGCAAAGCTGGGAGGCTTGCTCGGGGTTAGTGCGTGACTAATCCGCAGCCTAACCTTGGTTTTTAAAATGAAAATGAATATCCAATTCTAATCATTGCTTATCAGTAAATTTGATTCCTTATATCATTTCAATTGATCATTGTTAATCTTAGTTACTGTCATTGAGACTTGCTGAGCTAGTTAGCTCACTCTTGCAAAACTGTTTATATTCTTTTCCAGTGAAAAAGGAAACTGGAGGTAGCGAGGATCCCCAGACAAGTGTGCGAGCTAGGTATCCAGATTGAATTGGAATAGACTAGCAGAGGATGTTTGGCTTGGTTGTGTTGATAGTTTGTAATAAAGTTTAAACTTCAATTGTAAGATAAATAAACTGGGTTTTGGTACATTTGTGTAATAAATAAGATTATGGCTTGTGGACATACTTTAAACTGCACCGATCTGTGGATTATGGTAAGTAGGGTCACTTCATATACATATTATTATATTCATAACAGGTTTATTAGGGTGTGATGTTGTGCTCCCCAAACTTTTGACCCGGGTTTGGAGGGCGTTACAGTTTGGCATTAGAGCCACGGTTTAAAGTTACTGCCACAAGCCTAGATTGTCGAGAAGGGGTAGAGGGTTAAGATTAGTATTAGGAAATTAAGAAATAGAACGTCAAGAAGTTGAATACGACTAAATAGTAGGTTTTATTATGATTCGTGCTGAGATTCGAGATTCTTATTTAGCAACATGATTTGCGGATAGCAGCGATGGCAGATTCCTTTATTTCGATATCCTCTGATTACTCGGAGCTTTTCATCGAAGGACCATCATCTGATCCACGTCATGCTCTTCCACCGATGTCAGCCACAATACCTATTGCGACGGATGCACCAATGCGAAATATTCTACCTGTAAGTGTGGGATTACCTATTCAAGGACCTCCACCTATTGATTTTGACTCTATTGGACATTTCGCTGTAGGTGCATCTTAAGATTTTGTTGATCCCATTATAAATCAAATTTTATCCTTCCCTACTTGTGAACTCTCTATCCAAACATTGTTTGTTTTCTCGGTGATTCTATTGGACGATTGGGGAAAACAATGCATATGTATTGACTACTTGTCTGTGTGACAAAAAGGGTTTGGTGGGCTGGCACCGACCTATGTGTTGTGAGCTATACAGTACTAAGACTGGAAATCTTATGTACTTGTATGGTTGCTCTCAGTCATACCTACATCTTCTTTATTATTCCTTCTCATTCGATTTCCTTGGTTTTGGAATTTAATTTGTTATTCTATGATGATGAATTACTTCAGTAGTCTCTAGTATGAGGCTATTCTGTTAGAACGAGAAGCCCTGTTGGCACAGATCCGGGGATTTTAACAGATTATCAGGACTATAGATGTCGACAGAAATGTGAAGGAACTTCAGAATAAAATTCAGATGACCCGGGGAGTACTTGAAACTAGACAACGGAGATGATGGGACAACTGATATAATAATATGGGATATGTAAAATCAGACTTTTGGTGGGAATATAAGTAAACAATACTTCCTGGCTAAGACCTGTTTCACCTTTGCCTTCAATAAAACATTTCGCGCTTGTAGATATACACCGGTACCTTTCCTTTTTAGTATGGCCATCTACTTTACTATACCTATTTTATCTTACTGGACCATATATGAACTTTTGTGATAACATGTACCCTTTCCCTTGACTGTTTACATTCTGTAAAGAAGCATGCAATTTATTTAGTTCAATGATTGAAAATGTTTTCAAAAAGAGATATTTCTGTTATACAAAAATCTTTTCAGATAAAGGGATTTGATTTAAAGGCTAAATAAGTTGTTTGATTCTTTACAGAAAATACCTCCTAGAAGAAGCACCCGTGCTACCAACCAAAATGAAGAAACCAACAACAACAATATCCAAGACAGCAATAACCAGAATGTGAATCCAGGTCCCATAGAACCAACTGTAGCCTAAATTCTTCAGATCTTGGCCCAACAGACAGTCCACCTAACTCGACAACAGCAGAGGCAGACTAACCCTTAGGTACCCTTTAAGACCTTTCAGGAGGAGAACCCACCAAAGTTTAAAGGTTCTGTTGATCCGATTGAGGCAAGGGTCTGGTTGATGGACATTGAAAAGGCATTTGCCTTAGTCAAGGTGAGGGAGGAATAGAAGACTGAGTTTGCAAGTTACTATATGAAGAATGAAGCCAGCTACTGGTGGGAAACTGTTAAAGTGTTGGAAGGTACTGATGATGTTGCGTGGGAAAGATTCAAGGAGTTGTTTCTCGAGAAATATTTTCCTCAGTTTGTCTAGGACCAAATGGAATTGAAATTTATGGAATTAAAGCAGGGGAGTATGTCAGTGACAGATTACGAAAGCAAGTTTGAGGAGTTTTCCAGGTTTGTGCCATCCTATGTGGACACTGATAGGAAGAAGGCTAAGAGGGTTCAGGAAGGACTCAAGGCATAGATCCGTGGGAAGGTGGCCATATTTGAATTGGACACATATGCGGGAGTTGTGCAGAAAGCTATGATTGCGGAGACAGAAAGTGAAATATCTCAGAAAGAGAAGAAAGATAAGAAGAGGAAGTTTGAAGGGGGTGAAGGACAGTTTTAAGCAGGGAGGTTTCCAAATTTCAATCTGAGGAAAGGCAAGTTCCAGCCCGGAAGAAATTTTAACAGAAAGAATGGCGGAAACGGAGGCTAAGGTAACCGTCCAGCCACTGGGAACCAGCCAACCCAGCAGAGGCCAGCTCTACCAGCTGCCAAGTCTGTGGAAAGAAACATGGTGGAGTTTGAAACAAGTTGAATGTGGTCTGCTACAGATGCAATCAAAGGGGGAACTATTCAAGGGAGTGCCATAATCAGCTAGCCAGGGAGTCAGCTAACAAGGATCAGCCTACCAGGAATCAGGCAGGAAAAGGTCCAACAATTGGGTATACCTGTTTCAAGTGCGGAAAGCTAGGACACATAGTATGGGATTGCAAAGCACCAGTTCCAGTCAATAATACACTGCGAATCATGGGACCCCCTCTAGCGGTGAATGAACCTCCCAGAGCTAGAAGTTATGACATGTCTATGAAAGATGCTATCATGGACACTAATATTGTGGTAGGTACGCTTATTGTGAACTCCTTATGTGCTAAAGTGCTAGTAGATTCGGGAGCAACTCGATCATTTATTTCTCAAGATTTTGTTGATAAGTTGAATTGCCCAATTGAATTGTTAAATGAAACTATGATGAGAGAATTAGCAAATCAGGAGCGTGTATTTGTGAACCAAGTGTGTAAGGACTGTGAGATTGATATCTCTGGCAATAAGTTTGACGTTGACTTGATACCCTTTAAGTTATGAGAGTTCGAAATTATTTTAGAAATGTACTGGCTTTCTAAGCATGATGCTCATATAGACTGTCGTAATAAGAAGGTAATTTTGAAGTCGTCATACGAGAAGGAGGTCACGTTTAAAGGTCAGAAGCAAGCAAAAAAGTTCTTGACGATGATTCAAGCTAAGGAACTATTACGACAAGGATGCGAGCATTTCATTGCCTACGTGATAGACAAAAGTCAGGAGCCAGCAAAAATTGAAGATATTCCTCTGGTAAATGAATTTCCAGACGTATTTCTAGATGAATTACCAGGACTTCCTCTGGATAGGGAAATTGAGTTTGTATTTATCTTAACACTTGGAATGGAACCAGTATCAAAGGCCCCATACAGAATGGCACCAGTTGAAATGAAGGAGCTAGCAAAGCAATTGCAAGAATTATTAGAAAAAGGAGTGATTCAACCCAGCGTATCCCCATGGGGTGCACCAGTATTATTTGTTAAGAAGAAAGACGGGAGTATGAAGTTATGCATCGACTATCGACAACTCAATAAGCTTACGATCAAGAACAAGTATCCATTACCTCGAATCGACAATTTGTTTGATCAGCTAAAATGGGCCAAATACTTCTCTAATATTGATTTGAGATCCGGATATCACCAATTGAAAATCAAACCTGAAGATATACCAAATACAACTTTTAGAACAAGGTACGGTCGTTATGAATTCTTAGTGATGTTTTTTGGATTGACCAATGCCCCAGCAGCATTTATGGACTTGATGAACATAATTTTCAGGGAATATTTGGACAAGTTTGTAATTCTACTTATCGATGATATTTTGATGTAATCCAAGTCAACGGAAGATCACGCGGAATATCTAAGAATAACTTTGGAGATTTTGAGGAAGAAGAAGTTGTATGCAAAGTTTTTAAAGTGTGAATTTTGGTTACAAGAAGTGCAATTCTTAGGGCACGTAGTGAGTTATGAAGGAATCAAAGTGGACACACCAAAGATTGAAGCTATCACGAATTAGGAAAGGCCTAAAACACCAACGGAAGTGAGAAGTTTCTTGGGACTAGCGGGATATTATCGAAGATTTGTTCAAGATTTCTTGAAGATTGTGACGCCTTTGACAAAGCTTACCAGGAAGAGTGAGAAGTTTATATGGAACGAGAAATACGAAGAAAGTTTTCAAGAATTAAAGAAGAGATTGATCACGGAACCTGTTTTGTCACTCTCAGATGATCAAGGGAATTTCGTTATCTATAGTGATGCTTATCATAAGGGATTAGGTTGTGTTTTGATGCAGCATGATAAAGTTATTGCATATGCGTCGAGACAACTGAAACCTCATGAGCAGAAGTATCTTACTCATGACTTGGAACAAGCGGCAATAGTATTCGCCTTGAAGATTTGGAGACATTACTTATATGGAGAAAAGTGCGAGATCTATACTGATAACAAAAGTTTGAAGTACATATTCACGCAAAAGGAGCTTAACATGGGACAAAGGAGATGGTTGAAGTTGATCAAAGACTATGATTGCACAATTAACTGTCATCCAGGAAAGGCGAATGTGGTGGCAGATGTATTAACAAAAAAGAAAGACTAAACATGTTGACAATACCTGAAGAATTATACAAGAAATTTCAGAAATTAGATTTGGAAGTCAGAATTTGGAAACCTGATGAAGCAAAGATGTTAGTATGACTTTTCAAACAGAATTGTTAGAGAAGATAAGAAAATGCCAAAAGGAAATAATGGATCAGGATATCAATCGGTTGGTTGGAGAAGAGTTATGCACTCAGAAGGATGATCAAGGTATTCTTAGATTTTCATCCAGAATTTGGATACCACCAGTGGCAGGACTGAAGAATGAAATTCTACATGAAGCTCACAATTCAAGGTATTCCATTCATTCGGGAAGTACTAAGATGTACAGAGATTTAAAAGAGAATTATTGGTGGCCAGACATGAAAAGAGAAATTGCGGAATGGATCAGCAAATGTTATACATGTCAAAGAGTTAAAGTAGAGCACCAGAGACCCGGTGGGCTGTTACAACCATTAGAGATTCCAGAGTGGAAATGAGATCATATTTCTATGGATTTTTATAGTCGGATTACCAAGAACGATAGCGAACAACGATCCTATTTGGGTCATAGTAGACAGACTTACCTCAGCTCATTTCTTGCCTATCAATGAAAGACTTTCACAAGATAAGTTGGTTCACATGTATTTGAAGGTAATAGTAGTTCGTCACGGAGTCCCTGTGTCTATTGTATCTGATCAAGATCCACGATTCAACTTGAGATTTTGGAGAAGTTTTCAAGAATGCTTGGGAACTAAGTTAAATATGAGTACGGCTTATCATCCACAGAATGACGGCCAAAGTGAGAGAACAATCCAGACTATTGAAGATATGTTACGTGTTTGTGCTATTGACTTCAAAGGAAATTGGGCCGAGCATTTACCCTTAGTGGAATTTGCTTATAATAACAGTTATCATGCAAGTATCAGAATGCCTCCCTATGAAGCTCTTTATGGACGCAAGTGTCGATCACCAGCATATTGGAACGAGGTTGGAGAGCGTAAAATACTTGGACCTGAATTTGTACAGCAGACAAAAGAGGTTGTGGAAGTCATCCAGAAAAGGCTAATTACAACGCGGGATCATCAAAGAAAGTATGCAGATCAATCCAGAAAGGACATGGAATTTGAAGACGGAAATCTAGTGTTATTAAAAGTGTCGCCATAGAAAGGATTGTCGAGATTTGGAAAGAAAGGAAAGCTGAGTCCTAGATACGTTGGACCATTTGAAATTTTGAAACGTGTCGGCAAGGTAGCTTACGAATTGGCGTTGCCCCCACACATGGAGCACATTCATAACATTTTTCACGTATCAATGCTAATAAATATAATCCACACTCTAGTCATGTAATTGAATATGAGACGATAGAACTTCAGGCAAATTTATTGTATGTAGAGAATCCAATAGAGATTCTGGAAAAGAGAGAAAAGATATTGAGGAATAAAGTTGTAAAGTTAGTAAAAGTATTATGGAGAAACCCAAAGGTTGAAGAGTCAACCTGGGAACTAGAAAGTGATATGCCAGAAAGATACCCTTACTTTTTTACATAGGAGATTTTGAGGACAGAATCCCTTTTAAGGGGGAAGGATGCAATATCCGGGATATCATATATAATTATTTTTATCAATAAATGACTATTATGTGATTATTATGTGAAATTTGGGGAATTATCGGTTGAATGATAATAATATTTAGATGTATATATGTGATCAAATATGAGTGTGTTAATTCTATTATGTCCGGAATAAAATATAGATAATTAAGGAATTTTTCTGGTAATTTTTGGAGTGTAATATAATTTTATACTAATTTATGAATTTATCAATTATTTTCTGAATAATTACGAAATTATTTTATAAAGCAGGGAATCGTCCAATCTCAACCGTATTGATGTTTTTATAACCCAAAACTCGTCTGAAAACACTTCCTAACCTAATCTGATAATTCCGGACATTTTTCGTGTTTTGACTTTTTCGATCCGGATTACGGTTTCACCCGTACGCGTCCCAGCGTATAGTTTTCGATACAATAATTATTTCGATATAACAACAAAACCCGTATTCTCGAAAGACAGGATAATATCACATTAATTTCGTATAAAGTATTTTATAAAAATCTCGGTTGGGATAATTATCCAATACGGGTATTAAATCGGATCGTTTTTGCAGTTACTTAACGGTTAGTAACTAATTTAACGATCCAAAATGATCTAACACGAACCAATATTCCATAAATATATACAGCCCTTTTATTATTTCATTTTATTCGTATAATCATAATCGATCAGTGAAATATAGAAAATACAGAGAAAAACCCTAAAAACATTATGTTCTTCATAATCAAACCCAAGAACGAAGACGTTATCGAACTCCGATTCGGGCTTGCAACATATCAAAACGAAGCTCTCGAAAACCTCTTCCTGAATCCACCATCTACTTTTGCCTAGAAATCAAGGTATTTTTCTAATTTAATTATTTTAATTCGAATTACTTATGAACTAAATTATGAAATTTTGTCCTTGATATTTTTGATGTGATTTGATTGCATAATCGGGTAGATAATCTTTTTCTGGTCATTTTGGTATATTATACTTCAAATTTGGAGTCCAATAACATATACAAATTGATGTCTGATTCTGTAAAAATGAAATTAGGGTTTATATTCATGAACAATTTCAATTAAAATTTAGGATTTTTAGTTTAACTGATTATGGGTATATTTGAGGTGCGTTAATCGATAGATCGTGTAAAAATAACACGATTCATGTAATTATTTGTGTTTTTGGACGCCTGAATCGGGATCGCCGGAAAACCTTCGAACTCGTCGGCGTTAATAGCGAGTTCGTTGGAAACGGCGTTCCAGTGACGATGATGTTAACCTGAAGGCATATCTGAGCTGTTGTAGGGTCTGGGAATTGATTGGCATCGAGAAAGATGGCCAGGAGCTCACGAAAGACAACAATTTTGCTCGCCGGATTTTATTCTGGTGGCCTTGTTTTGGGGAAGGGGCAGCGGGTCAGGCCTGTTCTTCGCAAGCCGGTTCCTGACCCGACCCTGATCCGGTTCTGATTCTCTGGGATCCAATACCAATTTTTGAAAATTGTTTCTGGGTTATTTTATTTAAAAATCATTTTAAAATTTTATTTTTATTTACAAAAATTCATAATTAATTCTGGAAAATTACTTTTAAATTCTAAAAATTATTTTAATTATTTATTTATTTACAAATAAATTGAAATTATTTTATTTTAATTATTTTTTAATTATTTTAATTAATCGATTAATTTATAATTAATTTATTATTCAATTTAATTAATTATTAATAGTTTCGAGCTTTAAAATATTATTATAAATTATTTTATAGTTTCGAAAAATAGTTTCGAGCTTTAAAATATTATTTTAAATTATTTTCAAGGCCCGATAATTATTATAAAATTATTTTAAAGTCAGATTCGGGTATTCAAACCCTATTAATTAATTATAAAATGATTCGGAGTCCCGTTTTAATTCCGAAAAATGTTCAAAAATTCATATTCAAACCCTATTCCGAATATCATTTGAACCCCGAATCTTCCTTAAATAATTATTTTAATTGAATGTATTCCCTGTTACGAGTTATATGTAGTCTAATTGATGCGAAATATGATTGTATGTGTATCGTTTGACTGTTTTATTCATAAATTTCAATCCGTATGTCGGATTTGGGTGAAATGTAGGGTAGTTAGAAGCTCGTAACGAATAGAATATGATGAGACGTAGTATTGATAAGTGCATGTGATATTTAACAGAGGAAGTGAGGCGTATAAAAGGAAAGCAGGTAGTTAGTGAGTGGGAATCACTTGATAAGTGATAGTAAAGTGAAAGTGAATTGATAAAACAAGTGTTTATTTTCCTCTTGTATATATTGCAAAAATTTTGGGATGCTCTTCCTTATATTGCAATTACTCGAAACGGTTATTATTCTATATTGCAAGTACTTTGAAGTACATAACCCAAACCCTAATTCTTATTGATCTCGAGCCATAAGCCTGTTTCTTCATAAACCGTTGACTGTTGAATTCACACATACAAACCACACCTATACGATACTACTCCACAAATATATACCTACCACATACTAATTCCTGATACGAAATTGCCTATTCTACCAACCCTTATATCTTTTATAACAGAAGACCAATTCTTTAACTTTTAAACCCTTGGGTCTTTTGTTTTCTATTTTTATTCTTAATTGAAACCCAACCTTTATGATTCCTAGTTATTTCATAGAATTACAGATCATTCTATTTTTCCAAGTAAATGTTGTTTATGATTCAACTATTGAGTTACATTACTTGTCACATTGTGATTCTAGAATTGGATTGTTTTTAAATATGGACTAGATTCGTGGTCGGACCAGATTTGTGGTCATAATGGGCCAATGCGTGCCTTGGATCCTGTACATAGAGCAAAGTTGGGAGCCTTTCTCGGGGTTAGTGCCGGACTAATCAGCATCATAACCTTGGTATTTAAAATGAAAATGAATATCTAATTATAATAATTACTTATCAGTAAATTTGATTCCTTATATCATTTCAAAGGAACATTATTAATCTCAGTTACTGTCTTTGTGACTTGCTGAGCTAGTTAGCTCACTCTTGCAAAACTGTTTCTATTCTTTTCCAGTGAAAAAGGAAACTGGAGGTAGCGAGGATCCCCGAACAAGTGTACGAGCTAGGTATCTAGGTTGAATTGGAATAGACTAGCAAATGATGTTTGGCTTGGTTGTGTTAATAGTTTGTAATAAAGTTTAAACTTCAGTTGTAAGATAAATAAACTGGGTTTTAGTACGTTTGTGTAATAAATAAGATTGTGGCTTGTGGACATACTTTAAACTGCACCGATCCGTGAATTATGGTAAATAGGGTCATTTCATACACATATTATTATATTCATAACAAGTTTATTAGGGTGTGTGTTGTGGGCCCCAAACTTCTGACCCGGGTTTGGAGAGCGTTACATGTGTACTGAATGTCCGACCTTTTGATACACTACTTCCTATGCTATATCGGGAAACACTTCTATAGTTCTTAGAATTATGCCCCACCTTTCCATAATTATCACATGTGACTCCTGGATTTTGCACTTTATACTCCGATACATAGTGTCTTTTCTATCCACACCTAAAACATTCAGTATTTGCCTTACACCCTCCACCATACACTACCCCATAGATTGGATTCTGCAACCCCTAGAAACCATAACTAAAGGCCAAAAAAGCATTGCTAAAGGCCAAAAAAAGGCTATGGCGACTCTTTTTCGGGGTTACAATTTTAGGCGTTGCCATAGACTTTTTGCAACCCCGGTGACACCCTATTGCAACCCTTGTTTATCCGTTACAGAAACGTGTTATTGCAACACCAATGGGGTTACAATAGGTCTTGAAAAGTGTTACAATAGGCTTTGGTCTATTAGTACAATATTTGTGGGCCCCACAATAGGGCCCATATATGGGGTATCGATGTAACCTTTTTGCAACGCTTTTTAGTGTTTTTTGCAACACTTTTTAGTATTTTTTGCAACGCTTTTTAGTGTTTTTTTCAACATTTTACACTAATTATTAGTAATACTAAAAAGACCTATTGCAATGCTTTTACAAAAAAAAATGCAAGGAACTGTTTGTAAATTGGCATTCCCATAAATAAGACCATAGTCTTAAAACCAACACAATCAACCAATCTACCAACCATAACATCAGTTATCCCAAATAAACACAACTACCTTCACCATCAACATACTACCATCCTTATACCACCAATTGTCTACCAACCATAAAATAAAAGCGAAAGTTTTAACAAGTTAAAGTTACACATTTCAAAATATAAACATCGTAGTACTGAGAAAAACAAAGTAGAATGCTAATACTTCAACTTTATAGCCAAACTGTAGACTGTAGTCACGTAGGTCTAGACTGGAATTAATGGATATGAGATAGTTTAAGGTAATCTCTTCAAAAGAAGACCTTCAAGGAAACCAGCTCCTTTAATCCCATCTCGACTAAAGCATACTCTCAATGTTTCCTTCTCCAGTTAGATCACCCAAGTTTTGGACATGGTTGTTTCTCCACTCTGGATTTTTTTCTCCTGCTTAGTTAGAAGATAGATTTAATGCAAGATGGTATCACATTGCAATAATTTTTTTATATTTTTGCAATTATATATATTCAATATTAACAAATCAGAAACAATATATATATATATAGTAACTACTTAAAAGCATGATGATCCTGATTTTTGTTAGAACTGATATAGCATTTAATTGTCTTGAAGAAGTATCAAATCTTATAAATGTAGACAGGAAATCGTTACCTTCCCGAGGCACAGATAGAGTGCCACATTTTATTACATTCTCATTCATAACACATTCAATTGTCGATGCATCGAGAAAGACCAGCAAGGTCATTAGTTGGCATATATATTCATGCCTATAAGATTTAAGCCGTGTCTGATAGACTACAGAAGCTGCAGATGGCCTTGCTCCTTTAGGGATGCAACATAATCGTCAAACATCTCTTCCAGAGACTTGAACTTGAATCCCAAACTCCTCAATTTTGCATGAGCGAAGCACATTTAAAGTTCCATCGATTGTTGATTTCAAGATTTCTATCTATATGGACAAATTTTATTGAAATTTATTTACAAATCAAGCAAGCAAAGCTGATGGGCATGCAATATGTTCTATAATGCACAACCAGACCCAAACATGCATGCATAAAACTACATATGCATCATGCTAATTAGCAAAAAGAAAAAGCAAATATATGCAGCATGTTCGTGCCTTGGGATCAGAGGTAGGGTGTCCAAGGACCAGAGAAGCAGTATGGAAGACACCAGCACAACCAAAGATTACAGTATCAAAGCTACCCTCCTCTGTTAGCTAGGATATTTATATCGTGCTACTGGTTCCAGTTCCTCAGCATGTACCTTCGAAGCCTTTTTGACCTGGGGAAACATAGAACAATCATTTCAAGCTTGGCTATAGCTGCATATTTTAGTTATGTCTTATAGAAGAATACCTCAGAAGCAGGTGACTCCTCAGCATTTCGGATCTGCACAAAACCATTTCAGAACACACTGCTAGCTTCTCTGATTGATAATGGAAGACTTACAACTCTATAGGCACCACGTAATCCATATAGACAGTAGATATAGTCTAATACATAGTTGAAATTCTGATTTTAACAAGCAAGTTCAAAAATAATCAATCAAACAAAAAACAATGCAAGCACGTGAGGATTATACTGCAGAAGGAAAAAGATATACACCATAACAAAAACAACAGTTGGAAAAAAAAAATTAAAGCAACTACTCCATATCTATTAATATTAGTATGTCCTTTTCCAACCATTTTTGAATGCTACATTCAGTTTCAAACAAAGCATACTAACCTAACTACAACTATTATAATCCTTTAACAGATATGCTTTCTCGAGATTAAAATGTAATTAAAATTATATGTTTTCCTATATTATATAAGTGTAAAATATAAATATATATATCTTGAGATACTTGGAGATGAAGAAAATCTCAAGTCATGTCCCCGGTCTAGATCAACAGATCACAAACCTCTTTACAAAGAAAAGACGGAGATTTAATCCCAGTGACTGTTGTTGATTTAGTCTCATGTCTAGTCGTCATTAAATAATGTGCAAGTATCGAACACAAAGATTTGGCAAACTTGAGCAAAATAGAGCAGCCAGAGTAGTTGACAACTAGTAGGTATGATGATAAAGCATTTGAAGATCCTTACACTTTGTACATGTCAACACCTCAACAGAAGGCAATAGGGATCAAGCAGTAGTTTTGAACACATCGAAAGTGCCAGAGACCACATCTGATGAGTTGATTTAGGTTCCTGACAATCGCGTCTCTGTTGGCGACAAACAGATGCCACGGAGGCAGATACAAAAGAAATAAAATTTAGTAAACAACATAAAGCAGAGTCACTCATATGTCCAACACATATTTACTTCATATGTTGCAAGAAGATATCAGAATTGTAGGCTGGAGGCAAAACAATATTTGGAAAAAATAATTAAAGCTCAGAAGCAACTGATTTCTTTTCCGAATATATACCTTATAAAACTTTGCAAATCTCTTTGTCCACCCATCCTTATGATCATATTTTCCTGCTGGAATAAATAACTGAAATTAGACATCTCGTTGACATGTATATACATCCAAGTAATAAGTGTCCTCAAGAACAATTAACACCAATTTTATAATCATCAATTACAATATAGATGAGCAGAGAAATTATAACGCACATTTGTTAGTTTGTATCAGCAATCTTAATACTTAACCTCACATTTTATCTTAAAAGCTGATTTAAGAACCAGCAAGCAAGCAATAAAAAGACCAGAACCAACTAATCCTCCCACCATAATAGCCAATATTTTTTGTGTGTTTTGCCCCATGCCTTTCCCTTTACTACTTCTTGTATCTACAAGTTTAACACCAACAGATCATTATAATCAAAATAGTCATCCACAAACAGTTACATACATCTACTTGCACACACATATGACCCACCAAGAAAGAATCTAATTCATAAGCAAATTAATAAAACATTCCGCAAAAAACTAAAACAAGTGTACACAAATTAATAAGAGATCAACATTCATAAAATATAGATATACTAAATCTAACACCAAAAGATCCCACTCCCAAATCAATCCACTTACATACCCAAATAATAAAATATAATATCTCGAGGTGTTATAAACAAAAAATACGTAAAGGACATATAAAGCTTCACCTAAACTACCAAGCAAGGCGCAAAACAATAAGTCAATCATGTTTCTTTAGCCTTGTACATTTTACACAAACCAGAACAAAAAGACAAAAAAACATTAAAGCAGCATAACAACACAAAACAAGATAAAACCGAAACCGAGTTCTACAATTTAACATCGCCTAAATCCTAATCAGCTTACGAACTCCACCCCCACACCCAATATTTCAGTAGCCCCAAATTATACAAACCAGTGTCCTAAAAAACCTGAAAGACAATAAAACATTACAGGAGCATAGACAGTAATAATGTAACACAAACCCCAAAAAACAGAGTTCTATAACTTAACATCACCTAAATCCTAATTAGTATACACACTCCATCCCCACCCCCAATATCTCGTTAGCACCAAATTACACAAACCAGTGTCCCGAGAAAACGAAATACAACAAAACATTTAAAGCAACAGTAATAGTAACAGAACCAAGAAAACACCGAAACTGAGTTCTCCAATATAACATCACCTAAATCCTAATCAGCTTACACACTGTATCACTGATATAGTGGTGACTCAGAGGGGGGGAGAGAGAGAGAGTCTGGAAGTGTGAAGTTGGGAGAGCATCTGAGCAGACACTACACCATAGATGGCCTATCGCAATGGTTTAATAATGCATGTTACAAAATTATGTTACCTTAGGTATGCTCATCTTAGCCTACCGCAACGTAGTATTTTTTATGTTACCATAGCCTTTAAAACATGTTACTATAGCTTCAAAGTGTTACATACGAGTAACATGTGGCAATTTATGTTATAATAGGGTATTATTGGATTAAAAAGTAGTACATTTTACAAACAACTAAATATATATAATTATTTGACATAAAAATTAATCAATTTTTATAATATAATTAAGCAAAAATATTAATATTAGTTAAGATTGATAAAATATTTTTTTAAAAAAAAATTATAAACTGTATTAATTAATAATTGATAAATTTTTATCAATAAAAAATTTAAAGACAATTAAAACTTAATTTTTTTAAAAAAAGAGATGAAATTAGCCGGGCTTTTTCAGGAGGGCTCAAATTTTTTGGAGAAGCGCTAAAATTTCAGACAAATTAACTTCTCCCTCTAATTTCATTCTCCCTCATTCTCTCACTCTCTCTCTCATTCTCTCTCTCCCAGTAGCTATTCTCCCTCATTCCTCTCTCGAGCTAGGGTTTCTAATTGGGGGTAACATTTTGGCGAAGCTGGTCACATTTTGAGAGAAGCGGGTCACAGATTGGAGCTAGGGTTTCTAATTGGGGTTTCAAATCAGCTTGCGGTTCAACATTAAGGTACTACATCTCTCTCTCTCTCTCTCTCTCTCTCTCTCTCTCTCTCTCTCTCTCTCTCGCTCTCTCTGATTTTGTGTATCTCTCTCTCTCTCGCCCCCTCTATTTCTGTTAGTTTCTTCTCTAATTTGTTACATGCGTGTTTTTGTGTATTTTATACATGTATATGTATGTTACATGCATGTTTTTGTGTAATTTTAATTGGAATTGGGGTTTTTTATTTTTGCAGATCTCTAAGTGTGATATTTGTATTAAATTTGTTTCTCGATATTTGCTTTTTGTCCGGTTGATTTTCATGTTAGGCTTTAGTTATAACTTACATGTAAATCATCATAGTCAAGTGGATATAATTGATTGTGTAAGTAGATATCTGTTGTCTCTATAATGCAATTGTTTATGAGTATTTACATTTATGTTAATTTGACCTTTATTCCTGAGAGTTTCAACCCTTTACGAGTATTTAAATTTTTGTTAACATCAACTGTCACAGTTCGGTAGGTTGGAGGAGTGGGATAATACGGAAATGGGTGTATGCACATGTATATTCATGGTCATATAACATGGATTCGATACGTATAATCTAATATGGATTTACGATTTCAGGGCTGCGTTGTTATGCTGTGCTGTTATTAATACGTATAATCTATAATATTGGTTTAGGATTTCACTTCTGCGTTGTTATTAGTACGCATATCTAATATGGGTTTAGGGTTTCACGGTTGTGTCGTTATTAGTATGTACAACCAATGAAAAGGAGAACATAATATATTACCTCGGTCTGCTTAGGGCTTCACGGCTGCGTTGCGTTGTTAGAACGTATAACCAATATGGGTGTATGGTTTCACGACTACGTTGTTTTCTTTTAGGAATATAACATTATTGTCTTGTTTTATGTAGTGATGGACGATGATCTAAGTCAATGGATAACCCTTCCAAAATACAGTACACCTTACATTAAGGGGATAAAGGATTTTTTAGAAAATGCATTTCCCAAATTTTCCGTAGGCGATGAAATGTTGTGCCCTTGCAAGAATTGTAGAAATGGAAAGTGGCATACTCAAGATCTTATTTATGATCATCTTATTTGTCATGGCCCTTGTCCATTGTATGCGAATTGGATTTGTGAGGTTTTGAGCAAAGATCATAGGATAGATATCGAACGGGCAGAAAATATGGGTTTTCAAGATTCCTTTACCTTCGGAGATAATTTGGATGAGATGTTCCATCGTACTAATGATACTACTAGACCGAATGATGATGCTAAAAAATTTTATGGCCATCTTGAAGAAGAAAAGCAGCCCTTATATCCGGGCTGTAAAAAATTTTCCCGCTTAAGTTTTATCATTATGCTGTACTCTTTAAAGTGCATTCATGGGATTTCGGAGTCGGGTTTCGGGGATTTATTAGAGCTGATAAAAGATGCTTTTCCAGAAGCACACATTCCTTTATATTTTAATACGGCAAAGAATGTTATTAAAGATTTAGGGCTCGATTATCAAAGGATACACGCCTGCCCCAATAATTGTATGCTGTTTAGGGCTGAAAATGAAAAAGAAGAAAATTGTAAAACTTGCGGTGCTTCAAGGTGGGTCGTAGTGGAAAAAAAAGGCGCCGTGGATAATAATGAGAAGAAGTTAATTCACAAGGTCCCGGCAAACGTGATGCGCTACTTTCCACTCAAAAAAAGGTTGCAACGCATGTTTATGAGCAAAGAGTTATCAGAACTGATGTTATGGCATGCAAAAGGTTGAAAAAAGGACGGCAAACTTCGACATCCCGCTGATGCAGAGGCTTGGAAGGCATTGGATGCTCGTTATCCTCAATTTTCATCCGAGAACAGAAACATCAGATTGGGCCTAGCCGCTGATGGTTTCAATCCTTTTCGTACTATGAACATAAGTCATAGTACTTGGCCAATTATTTTGGTTAACTACAACCTTCCCCCCTGGCTGTGTATGAAGCAAGAGAATCTAATTCTCTTGACACTCATATCTGGTCCCGAGTCTCCGAAAAATAATATAGATGTCTTCATGCAACCTTTAATTGTTGAACTGAATGAGCTATGGGAAGTAGGCATTGAGACTTATGATGCCCTTACTGACCATACTTTCAACTTGCGCGCTTCTTTACTTTGGACAATCAGTGATTTTCCCGGGCTAGCAATGCTATCTGGATGGAGCACAAAAGGCAGACTAGCTTGTCCAGTTTGCAATTATGAAACATCCTCTATGTACCTAAAACATAGTCGGAAAATGTGTTACATGGACCATAGGAGATTTCTCAATACCGAACACCCATGGAGGCTTGATAAAAGAAAATTTAATGGTCAAATTGAATTGAGAGATTGTCCAAAGGTTCTAACTGGAATAGACATTGAAGAATTATTGGCAGGATTTGTAAATCATTTTAGGGCGAAGAAACCAGAGAAGAAAAGAAAGCGCCAAAAAAATAAGATTAAGTCGAATTCGCCTTTCAAGAAAAAATCAATATTCTTTGATCTGCCTTACTGGAAGCACAATGTTTCTCGACATAACCTTGACGTTATGCACATCGAGAAGAATGTGTGTGATAAAGTACTTGGCACATTGCTCAATATTGCTGGAAAAACAAAAGACCATATAGCAGCTCGCCTAGATTTGCAAGAACTTGGCATCAGAAAGGTCCTCCATCTTGTTCTATCAAGTGACGGGAAACACCTTGAAATAAGGGCTGCGATTTATTCTGCTCTGTCCTTAAAAATGCTAAATTGCCATATGGAAGTGCCTCTAATATCAGCCGGTGTGTGCACATGAAGGAGAGAAAGGTATCTGGCTATAAGAGTCATGATGCTCACTTTTTCATGCACTACTTATTACAATTTGCAGTGAAGAAATCTTTAAACCGGAGGTTGCAGTCCCTTTTATCAGATTAGGGGCCTTCTTAAGAGGTATTTGGAGTAAAGTCATCGACTTAAGTGATCTTAAGGGGCTGCAAACAGAAATAATTGAAATTATTTGTCAATTTGAGACTATATTCATTCAGGCTTTTTTTGATGTGATGGTCCACCTTTTGATTCACTTGTGCCAAGAAATTGAATTTGGTGGACCGGCCCATGTTCGAAGCATGTGGCCAATTGAGCGCTATTTAAATAAATTGAAATCTTATGTGCGGAATAGATCTAAACCAGAGGGATGTATCGCCGAGGGTTACATGGCCGAAGAATGCTTGATATTTTGTTCAAGATTCTTGGGTGGCCATGGAGGATCAAAAATTACCAAGGCTGCAAAATTTGAAAGTTTTTCAGAAAAAGTAGAATTTCCTATTGATTCACGCGGAAATATAGATGGAAAGGCTGTGAATTTAGTTAAAGTTGAATGGATGGCTATTCATTGTTATATTCTGTTCAACTGCGAGAATAAAGAAATTGATAGTTTAATCGAGTAAGATTCTAGCTACTAATTGTGTTTAACTGTTATAGAATTAGAACCTGTTTTGTCTTGATTTTTAACTAGGTAATTGTTGTAGGGAGCATCGAATCTTAATAGAAGGACAAGCCAAGTCGAAAAGATACAATCGTGAGAGAGAACATTCTGAAGATTTTTGGAAATGGATGAAGGCGGAGGTCGGAAAAAAAGATAACATTTCAAAGGAATTGGAAGTGCTTGCAATGGGCCCTAATCAATCAGCGAAGAAGTATAGTGGTTATGTACTTAACGGATATCGATTCCATACAAAGTACCGAGATGCTAAATGTACAACCCAAAATAGTGGGGTATTTATAACTGCTTTGACTACTAGCTTTGCTAGTTCAAAAGATCAAAATCCACTGATCGGCGATGTCAATTACTACGGAGCAATTGAAGAGATTTTTGAAGTTGATTATTGGGGAGAATTTTCTGTAGTGGTGTTCAAGTGTTGTTGGTATAAGGAAGAGAAAGATCTATATGGGTTAACTCGAGTTAATTTTAACAGATTATGTCAGAAGTCTGATCCATATGTGCTAGCTTCACAGGTGCAGCAAGTCTTCTACCTAGAAGATCCTACTGAAAAGACGATGTATAATGTTATAAAGAAATTGCCAAGGGATTGGTGCGATGTCGAAGCTGAAAATGCAAATGAAGAAGCTGAGGATCTAGTTTTACATGATTTACACACTAGTGTTCCTCTAGAAACAGACACGGATATTAACTGATGCAGAGATGATGTCCCAACACGACAAGTCCCCATCAAGGCTAGAACAAACGAAGAAACTACTTAAATTTGTAATTCGAAATATGTAACTATCAAGGGCCTATTTCTGATGTATCAACTGTTAATGAAGTGACTTCTTACTTGCCTAATTTATCATGTTTTAATGTATTTTCTTTTAATTAATTAACTTGTTCTTAATATAATGTTCTGTTAGTTTTAAATCTGCCCTGCTCTTTATGCAATCGCTTCTTAATTTACAGCATTATTAAATTTATTGACTTGCATACTACTCTTTTAATGTTTCTTTTAAGTGTTTATATTTAAGTGTTTTTTATTTAAGTGCCATGTCTCAGATTATTTTAATGATTTCATCTAATTATACTTTCTCAATTTTTTGTAGGATGGCATACATAAATCTCAGGTTGTACCACCAGGGTGAGTTTCAGCCTACACGGTATGTCGGTGGTAAAGAACTGATTATAAGGAATGTCGAAGTAGATAGGTTTTCGTACCCTGTATTGATAGATTATTTCAAGGATGACCTTGAATATTCAGAAATTGGAGGGATTTATATGAGAAAAGGTGATAAGCAGGGGGGTGGCAGTTGGTGGCCAATGATGTGGACTTGTGTTCATTAACTGCAGGAGCTGCAGACGGTGAAAATGTTGATTTTTATCTTGACAATGTCGTTGATAGCACTATCGAACCAATGGAGCAGATGCAGCCATTTGTAATAATACGGCCAAGAAAGGATATCTTAGCAGGTAATATATTAATTTCATTTCAGAAATATACCTTAATTGTAGGGGCATCAGAAATATATAGGTGTTACTACATTTAGATTTTATTCAAACTCGTAATTATTATTTTTATGTCTTTATAGCTAAAAAGCAAGTCAAGCGGTAGTTTGTAACCACTCATCAACTACAACAACAGAAGATAAACAAGAAGGCAAACCAAGTTGATAAGGCTGGGAAGAGGAACTCAAAGAACTTTCCCCTAGAGGGTACTCGGAAGTCACCACGGCTTTCTAGAGTGCAGGAAATCACTGATGGTGATCATTATGAAACTCCTCCAAGTGTTAGGAGGAAGTTGAGTTTACATGATACTCATGAAGATGAGCGTATGGGAGAAAATGAACTGGAGGTTAGCATATAATTAATCCAGTAATTAGCTAATCTGAAATTGCAGTAATTCAGTAATACCTATAATTTTCTTGTTAGATTATTGTTGTTTAAGTACATGTATGTAACCCCTTTATTAATCCACTAATTCCATCATACCTATATTAACATAAATTTATGTGAAATTGCAGAAACTACCCCCTCCACCTCCTCTAACGAGGTATGAAAAACTGAGAGTTGTCACAGTAAAGAGGAACAATGAAGTATTTTTTGCCCTCAATCTTCCTACACTCTCTTCTGAAGTGAGAAACTCAATCTTAAAAGATAAATCCATAAAAAAGAAGCATGTGCAAGAGGGGAGCGATGAGGAATATGATCCAGCTGTGGATCTTGAGGATGGTGGATCGGGAACTCAAAGGAAGGCTGCTAGTAAGGATGGTGGATCAGGAACTGAAAAGGTATGTCATAAATGTCATAAAGCTATCATTTTCACATTTTCTAAATTCTTCCCCAAATGTTTCATCGGGGTTGATAGTTTGTAATTCATATATACACAAACGTTGAGTTTTACATGATTTATGTTTCAGAGAGGGAAAACTGAGAAAAGCAAGGTGCTTATTGGACGTGGACCAACAACACGGTCACGAGCCAATACTGTTATATCATAGAAGCAAGGAACCGAGGATGCTACTGAGAAGGAAAATCAGTCATTATCACATATGGAACCTGCAGAACCTCTGATTCAGCTACCGTCTATTGAAGCAAATGGTTCAATGGAGGCTTTTTGGGCTATGCGAAAGCGCCAAAAGGAAGTAGCTGCAGCGACATCGAAGATTTCTCCAAGTACAACTGCAACTACAAAGACTGCTACAGAAAATGTTGTTGAAGAAAATGTTTTTCCGGACATTGAAGAAGAGGAGGAAGCAGGTATCTTCTTTCCTTTATTTATGATTACATAAACTGATTACTTATAAAGGAATTATTCCTTTAAGGCCCCTTAAAGAATACTCACTTTTAGGCTACCCACATTCATATATTTTCCATAATTGATTAATTTGCATCAGTTTAGTAAATTACTTATAATTGAGGTTAATTGGCATAAGGTTATTTATGTCATTTAAGTTAATGAAATTGTGAAGTTAACCATGGTTAATTATGTGATAGATGTAAAACTTCTTGCATAAATTTAATTAGCATATGTAATCTATAATACTGTTAATTGTTATTTGTGTTTTTATATAATTATTAAAACACAACCCCCATGAGAATTAATGTATTCTTTATGACAGTAGGTCCTTTAGAGTGTCCAGAATCCAAGGTATGCGTTATCTATATTTAACATTTTAAAAATAAGGGCTGCTTATTATAAAGACACCCATTAAAAAAATAAAAACTAAAAATAAGACATCTTTATAGATCAATCTTTGAAATACGACATATTAGAAAAACACCCATAAATATAATCAAATTTATTATAAGATTCCTACTTTGTTTGATTTTCCTGCAAGTAAGTTTTGCTCATATGTAGTTGAAGTTCCTAAAAGGCTGAGAGGACTGACGAGGATGGATAGGGTTCATACCAGAAATATGGACCATCGAGTTGTCCTTCAGATGAATGAAAGGTTCCAGCCCATTTCAGATGAGGACAAAGTAATTTCTGAACTTAGTAACTTCTTGGGGACACTCGCAAAGCGATGCGTGTCATTTACCTATGTTTCTTGGCGTGATGTTCCGAAAACTTTGAAAAATACACTGTGGAATTATGTCAAGGTATCACACACATTGTTTAATTATCGTGATTTATTTTTCTGCAACATTACCTTTGATTAACTGTACTTGTGTTCTTTATTTTGTTGACTTTTTCCAGCAAAGATACATTATACCTGATAAATGTGAATCATGGGTGTTGAAAACCATTCAGTCATCTTGGAAGACACGTAAGAGCCGAATTAAGAAGGCGCATTATAAAGCATTTGAAACTGATGAAGAACGGATGGAAAATAGGCCAAATGATATTCCCCTTGAGAGTTTCAAGATGTTGCCGGAGTACTGGAATGATGAAAGCATTAAGGTTTTCTAATTCCCCTTGCACTTTCATATTTAATTATGTATTTATATTTGATCTAAGTGACATAAAGGTATTTCACATTTTTGTAGAAAAGAGCAGCAACAAATGCAAGAAGTTGATGTCAGTATACAGACACACACACTATTGGTCCAAAGACTTTCGCACAAATTCGAAACAATATGGTATGGCCAGAATCTCAATTACGCAAATTAACCTCAATAAGCTAGTTGTTACGCAAATATATGAATGTGGGCAGCCTTCTGGTTACATATATTACTATGTATCTAGAAATTAATTTCTATATTTCTTTTGGCTAACTTGTTCATTTTTGTCAGGAAAAAAAAGGCAAAGAATCAGCGTCCACCACCTGAAGCAGAGGTTTTTGTTGAGACTCGTGAGCGTACTGATCGTCGTGAGTATAAGACCAACACTGAAGAAATAAAAAACAAGATTGTAAGTGTTTTTTATTAATCTTAGTGCTTCTGAATATCCGTTAATGTCGCAAGATGGTTAATTAGCTATGTTTTATGATTTATTTGGTGTTTAGAAGTTTTATATATGTACCTGCATGCATTTTTTATTTAATGATTACTAATTGTGAATTTAATTGGATTAAATTGTTCGGTTATTTTGAAATTTGTTAGTGAAGCATTTAAATTATTGTGTGACTGAGTGTTCGTTTGTTTTTCTGGTATGTAGAAAAAGATTAAGAAAAAAATCAGTACGAGCAAAGATCCCAACGAGGAACTACTTTCTTATGGAAAAAAACATGGGCCATCTTGGCTCCATAGAAGATGTCCTGATGCTGCAAAAGGTTACTCCAGTACTGCTGGTTCGACAAATACTTATGTATAGGAGTTGGCAGGAAAGATAAAGCAGACTCTGGTGAGTGAAGTCGAGGCATCGATGACAAAGAAGGTACAAGAAGAAGTGGATATGCAAGTCAACAAGAAGGTGCTGGAGAATATGGCCTGGTTACTTAAGAAAATAGCCGACGCAAATCCAGGCATCATAATCAACCATCAAGATTTCAGCACAACCAGCGATAATGACAATTACCTCACACCAGTTACCGGAGGCTCTGGACTTTAGATTTCAGATGTGCACCTTTTTACATATCTTATTTTGCGTACTAGTAATAAGTGTTATCGTACTAGCTTTTGGATGTTTATTTATCGTCCTAGACTAAGTAACTGTTTTTTGAGTATGTGGAGTATGTGGAGTTGGTGAATTGTGTGAAACCGCAGTATTTGGTGGGGGTTTGTGAAAACTGATATGGAGTTTGGTCGAAATTGTTTATTTGGTTGACTTGGATGAAAACCAGATTTTATGGCATGTTGAATTTACAAACCATTCCTGTCAATTTTTTTTTTTGAAAAATATGTTACATTAGGTACTAAAAATGTTACAAAGAAATTGGTATAATACAAAACATTACTGTTACAATATGCATCAAAGGTAACATTAAAGTATGTCTATAGTATCACATTATGTATGTTACCTTTGCAAACAAATAGGGCCCCAAAATGGGGCCCACCAGTGGGCCCTACATGTGGGCCCCATTTTTTTTTGAAAATTCTGAGTCCAAAGGTAACATACATATTGTGATACTATAGACATAGATTAATTTTACCTTTGACAGCTATTGTAACACAAAAGTGAATGTTACAGCAGGGCAAAAGTAATGTTACCTTAGGGGCCAAAGGTAACTCGAAAAAAAGCAACTTAATTTTTATGTTACCTTAGGCCTTTTTTCTGGCTGTGGTAACACTTTTTTGGGCATGTTGAAACATTTTCTTGGTGTTGCTGTAGGCCATTTATGGTATAGTGAGAGTATTTGAGTAAATCTATGATATTATTTTTGGACTGCTGACTGAATCCAATTTAAATTACAATAAAATCATGGGAAAATCAAATCTGATTCACTAGAGTCTGTAGAAATAAAACTGATTATTATGAAGAGAGAAAGTGTGTATTGTATAGCTTCGAGTATATAGATAGAGATAGATATAGAATTGTAATATCTGTTCTTACGGTTGTGAATGAGAATTGGGGGAGCTGGTAGGTAGGGTTTTGAGAGGAGGGGCCTTCAATATTTTCCTCAAAGTTAGTAGGCGGTACATTTCCCGCTCACCAAATCCCTGTACAACTGTTTACATTATAAAAATATATTAATTAATTTTATAACACTTGTTTGAATTTTATTAAATATATATTTAATTTACTTTTTTTCATAAGTTTTTATAATTTTTTATTAACTAAAAAATTAATTGTTTCTCTCACAGCTGCCACATCAGTAGTATGTGACCAACTTGTAGAGACCCCAGTGACACGTCAGCATAATATTAATAAAAAATTAAATATTTTTACTTATAATAGCCTTCACAACATTTTTTACTTCTTTGCTAACATAATTAAAATATGTTATAATAGGTTAGATTAATGTTGTATTGGGGCAACATTTTCTACGACAACATCACTTAATAATGTTGTATAAGGTCATTTATGACGTAGTGAATATTGTAAATCCATTAGTCACTTCTTAAGTTTTATAAAGTTTTCAATTTATCATTATAATATTTTAAATCACTGCACTAATATTATTAACTTCTAAAAATAAATAAAATATATATTTCAATTATTATTTCATTTCTTTGTAAAAAATTACTAATTAGTTAAATTCAAAAAAATCATCTTTAATTATATATGTCATTTTGGTAACACATTTTGACTCTACGGCAACATCCAAAAAGAGGGGTTGCGGTAGATATTGGTTTTGAAAGCTACTATTATACTTTTCTTTGCAACCCCACCATGAAGGGTTGCAGAATCCAATCTATGGCGTAGTGATGCCTTTTACCGCATTGCTTACACTCTGTTATAGGTGACTTAATCGACTTGGCTTGATTAGAGTTGGCTAAGGTGTCACTAACCCTATTTAAAGAAAGACTCTGCCCTCTAAATTCTTTATTCTTATTCCTTCCAACCTTTTTCTGAGACTTCTAGCTAGATTCGCCTTGACCTGATGTTTCTTCCGCATCATCTATCTTTCGCTTCTTATCTTCTTTTTCCTTAGTGGCTAACTTCAAATCAAATTCAATAACTAAAGCGGCCTGAACTACGGAGGGATACTTCTTGAGTTACAATGCCACAACTCTACGCCGAATTTCAGGCTTCAATCCTTGTTGAAACCTCCTTGCCTTCTGAGCTTCAGAGGGTACATAATCTGGTATAAATCTAGCCAACTCTGTGAACTTAGCCTCATACTCAGCTACACTTTTGTCTCCTGATTCAATTCTAGAAACTTAATCTCTATCTGATTCCGTACACAGTCAGGAAAATACTTTTCCAAAAACAATTCAGTAAACCTAGCCCATAAAATATGGCCTTCTCCTTATAACGCTCTGGTTGACTCCCACCAGTAATTCGCTTTATCCTTTAAGAAGTAACTTGCATAATTAGTCTTAAGATTCTCACTTACTTAGACAAGATTGAAAGCTTTCTCCGTCTCTTTTAACCATGCTCTAGTAGCTACTGGATTAGGTTCACCCTTAAATTCAGGAGGGTTAATATTCTGAAAGGATTTGAAATTAGCACTTTTGTTCACTCCTTGATGTTGATGCTATAACAATGGTTGCTGCTGTTGAACCTCTTGGATTAGCTACAACTGTTGTCGCTGCTGCTGGTGCAACAAGTCTAGAATTTCATTTATAGCTGGACCATCCGCAAAACTACTAATATTTTCTTTAGACTGGGTAGCTTTCTTAGTGGCATCGTCCTGAAATATATAAATGAGTTTATTCAAAACATAACAAAAATATTTGACAAAAGATATCACCGTTTAAACAGTGAACCTTTATTAGGAAAATGCTGCCGAATCACAATACCTATGTCTTTAGTATCGGGGTCCATTTACAAAAGAAATCTAGATTAACAACACTAGCAATCATAGCAACAACAACATTAGCATAATCAACAACAATACAGGAAAACTGAATTATAAAGAAACTAATCACCGTAGCATGGCTCCTTACTACAACAGAAACTGACTAACTTCCCATCACTACTCAATTACCACATCAACACTAATCTGATATACTACGAGACTGGGCTGGCTATATCAACCACCAATTACATAGAACAAACTGGTAAATCAGGTCAAATTAAGGAACACTGGACTCTTTTAGGTACTATAGTCCAAATTTCAACCAACCATTCTTTTAAGGATGATGTCTTATCACCCAAGAGTGTATCATTACCCACTGAATTACTTTTCCCGAGGCTATAACTCCACCGTTAGATCATGAACCCTCGCTACACTTATTCTTAAATAAAATTCGGATATAGGACTTTCATATATCTAGTTTTAAAACATGTGTAATAAATAAAGATGGCATTTATATCTGACTCCACTCCTTAACCTAATTTTAAAACATGTGTAAAAAGTTGGGTTGTAATAAATAAAGATGTTTTGTAAGATTTTAAATTTTAGAATGTAATAATAGTAGTGTTGTGTTCTTTTCTTCTTACACTTACCTTTAAGATCCTTAGTAGTTGTAAGAAGGGGTTGGATATATGTTCATATAATTTTTATACAAGTTAATTTATATTGATAGTGGCAAGTAACCCCCATATCTAGACCCCGAAATTGGACGGCGTTACAAACATGGAATTTATTACACAAAAAACACATAAGTATCGAATGATCTCAAGACTCTCTACCCTTGAACACTCGACTCTCTTTATTCCACATTTCTAGTCTCAAAAACTCAATAAACCCATGTACTAAAAACCTAATTCACTTGGTTCCTCTGAGCACATCATCTTCTACAAAAAGTATCCCATTTTAAAATATCAAGGCGCACCTAGGACTCACTTAAATGGACTCATAAACTTCTTGCACAAACCCAACCTTCCTGAATGCAGCTTTCGGCATCACCTTGTGTACCTTGGAAAAAACAAAAGTTTCTACATTGTGCATTCACTCAATTCTGACTTTTACGAACTCCTAACTCATAAAAATAACTCCTAAGCTTGGTTTGATACTAAGACCTCAATTGGGCCTACCTATATCTTCCTAAAAAGTTGACACCAAACTGCAGTTGCAACTTTGCAAACTTCCATGTTTTAACCAACTTAAAACCTACTAATCTTTCTCTATGGTTGTTTCTAATTGCATGTTGACCTTCCTTAAACTCCATTACATCATTACCAATTAAGGCACGTGCAATGCCTTCTTAAACCAACCTAAACTAGACCATAATCACTCTTACTCCAAAATTATCCCTGTTTTGGTTGCTCTCGGTGTTACGTCAATGTACCTATCAAAACCCAGGATTTTCCACAACATTTGGCTACTGATTTTAAGGTTAGACATTATCCTAAAATTTCCAAGCAAAAGCCTCTCGAGGACTCACCAAATGCCCATTAAAAACTCCATAAATCTATGACTAACAATCACTCACTACTCACACTATATTGCCCCCTTTTTCCCTTAGCTCCATTCAAATTTACCCAACTCTAAAATAAGGATAACTCAAAACTAATACACTAACCACTTGATGTTGCTATTAACTACCTATGAGATCTTTCCATACTCCAAAATTACCACAACCAAATAGTATATAAACAAAATTAAGTATGCAGAGCACTTAATTATATTTTTGAGTTAATCATGCCACAAATTCGAATAGATTTTTCAATATAAAAACATATTGTCAACTGAATAATCTAACTTAAAAACTTAACATACTTTTCTAAGAAAATAAGATATTATCTAGTGCATGCAAATCAATACGAATCCAAAATATATGTATTTAACCACAGAATAGCTACTCTCAAAGATACAATATTAGCACTTCAAAATTTTGTACTAAAACTAACATGCAAGCATCCATATCTATATCTCAAGTAATAAATGACATGCAAGAGTTTTATATAAGAGGTTTCTCATAAAACATGGTTTTGTTTAATATGCAGGAGTTTAAACTAACATGCATGACTTGATATGATAAGAAGTATAGCAATCAATGACATGCAAAGGCTTTAAATAAGAAATTTATGATAAAACATGGTTGTGATCAACATGAAAGAGCTTAAACAAATATATATGACTAGAACTGTAGAAATCAATTACATGCAAGGGCTTAAACCAAGCTACTTTGAAAACATGGTTTTAACAATTAAACTTTTGAATGCAAACAAAGCAACCAAAAATTGGATCCACTTGGCTCTTAAAAAGCCTTTGTCGAATGGAGAGGAGGGAAATGGTGGGACTATAGCACTTCACCAACCATAACCATCTCCAAAAATAATGTAACTCATGGTTTGGATCTTAAAGTCATTAGAATCAAGGTCTTCCACTTGAGTTTTAAGAATACTAGACATGCAACACTTAAATACTCAAATTTCAATACAAAACAGATAAGAATAAATTGAAAAAAGGTTGCATGATTAGATTACACTAGGATTTTGAGAAATTGGATAAAAATTAAGGTGTGTGTGTGCTTCGTCCGAGAGGAGAGAAGAAAGGGAGAAAGAAGTGAGGTGAGTGGAAAAATGTAGGAATGAATTGATCATCTCTTATCCAAGTTGTGAGTTTATGTGTTTGTTTTTAGTAGTGGAATGGAGAAATGACTTGCTTGTCCTTCTAGGAAAACTACCAAGGTATACATGCAAGGTTATGCTTGTAATTTGGATTGTCAAAGAAGTGTTATTGGGGTTGGAATGTAGTATAATATTTTTCCCTCCAATTGAATGGATAGTTGCATGCAAGGGTATACTTGTAATAAATCAATTATTATTCACATTATTAAATATCATTTAAACAAATGACTTTTATAAATCAAAATATGATTTCGTAAATTTCAAAAATTATACCATAAAATAGCTTAGAATTTTAGAAATTTTATAAAATCACTTTATTAATTTTAAAAGAGAAATATTTTGAAAACTAATTCCATCATTAACTAATATCTTTAAAATCACACACAAAATTTCAAATATACCACCTCGCTTATTGGTTCATAATATTCTGATAGTAGCCACATAAACACATAATCGACACGTATTCATGCAAATCTTTAATAATTTACAAACAAAAATTTATATACAACTTAAATATGAATAACCAGAAACTGGTTGTTACATGTTAATCCCAAAATAAAGGTTAATAAGGTAGAAGGAGTGGTTCAATAGCATATAAACTTTTTAATATTAGAGCTTGGCATTTTTCAAATTTTCTTTAATGGTTAAAAACTCGTTACTTGTAAACAATTAATCTGAGTTCAGAAGGATAAAGTGGTCAATATCTAGAGTGCGAAATAGTCAATTTTATCCTGATTCACGGTGGCTGACTATCACAAATGGAGTCCACGCACCCCTACTCCGGTCCCTGAGCTCCTCCCCGAACTAGAGATTTTTTCTACAATAAAAGAAATCCTTTATAGCAGGCGAAAAAGCCCTTACAACACTTTGTATTTATCTTGGACCTTAACTACTTGCTAATTCCTCAAAATACAATAAAAAAATCTACTAGACTAATCTTGGAATTAAAATCCCCGTTACTTCCTCACACTCTAAGTATAACCCTTTTAAGCTTGTCTTGGAGCTTAACTCCTCACTGCCTCTTCAATACTCTACAACTAAAAAAATCTCATGACAAGCTCTATAACTTAAAATTCAAAATCAAGTGCCTAATTGAACCTCATGACAAGATCTACAACTAAGAAATCTTTATATTCCCAAATCATAGTTAACAATTCGGTATTTATGCAGAACTAGACTCTCTAAAATCAAGCATTATTATAACTTAGTAGTTATGATGCATAAGTTTTCGTTTATCCCAAATCATTCTTAATTAACCAATACACAACCATCAACAATTTGACATCCTAATTACTTTAAGAATCCAAAGTTCGGTTCCCAAAACAATTGCTCAACTAAATACTTATTAAACTTCCAAACAAACAACAAAGTACTAGAATATAACCTATATCATTAATTTATAACTTTCTTCGAAAAACTGTATTTTAAACATAGTGGTCAAGAAAGTTTATACCTTTTCTTGAATCCTTGAACATATCTTCTTAAATGTTGACACCTGGTAGAGCCCTTATCTATGCTTAAGGATTCTTAAAACACAAAAAAAAAATCATAATATCAACTCGAAAATTTAATTTAAATACTTGTATATAGTGTGGTCGTAAAAGATTTTATTAACCGCAAAATTACTATTCATAAAACTCTTTACCGGTATCAAAAATTCAGGATTTCATAAAAAATATTATAAAATCTTGTTTAAATAATCTAATTGCAATACATATGAATATTTCATCTGCCATAGAAATATCAATGTATTATATTTTGTTCCTGTGTAATGTGTTATATAAGATCCTAGCCAAGGTCTTAGCCAACAGGTTAAAAAAAATTCTCCCAGATGTGATTTCAGAAAACTAGTCAGCATTTGTCCCGGGTAGGAATGCATCTGATAATATTCTGGTGGCTTTTGAGATGTTGCACTATATGAAAAAGAAAAATAGAGGTCAAGTGGGTGAGGTTGCAGTGAAGCTGGGTATATCTAAAGCTTATGACCGAGTTGATTGGCGATATCTGAAGGGCCGAATGAAGTCTATGGGATTTTGTGATAAATGGATTAGCTGGGTGATGATGTGTGTCTCAACAGTGAACTACATGGTATCTTTCAATGGGAGTTTGGTTGGACCTGTCAAACCTAGACGTGGCCTGAGGTAAATAGACCCCTTGTCTCCTTACCTTTTTCTAGTCTGTGTTGAAGGTCTCTCATATGCACTCAATAGCGAAGCAGCGGAAGGTAATATTACTAGTTGTCAGCTAGTTGAAAATGCCCAGCTATTACTCATTTACTTTTTACCGATGATAGCTTTCTTTTCTTTAAAGCTACCAAGGCAGAGGCTAGCTTTGTAAAATTATTGCTGAATAAATATGGGGAAGAATCGGGACAGGTTATCACCTATCAAAAATCTGGAATTTTCTTTAGTGCAAACGTTCGACAGGATAAGTGTAATAACCCCAATTTTTGGAAAATTTTTGAAACCCTTATGAATAGTGTTTTTGCTGAATGAGAAAACTTTTCATGCCACACTATGTAGGGGTTCTGATATGGATATTCTGAGATTTTATTAGTACTTTATATGGGATATAAGTGTATGTAAAGATCGTCAGAATCCAAATCCGAACACTTTGATTTTTCCCGGAAATACACTAGATACGGAAAGATTTGAGAAAAAGGTAACAAGATAAAAAGGATTTAAATTAAAGGATTATAGGAGAGGATCATAAAAGGAATATAATATATTGAGAAAGGTTAAGGGAACCTAAGTAATAAGATCCCGGGTATGATCCCTCAAACGATAAATGAAAACGAAAGTTAAGCGAACCGTATAACTGATCAGCGGTCATTAGGCAAACAATTAGGAAGTTAATCAAAGGGATTAGAGAGGATGATGTCACCCAACCAATGAGAAGAGGACAAGGAGGGGAGGATGACATCATGAGGATGATGCAAGCATGACATAAGAGGGAAGGAAATATGGTGGAATATTAACAACACAAAGTCAAGGCTACAAAGGGAATTAACCAAAAAACAAGACAAAAAGCAACCAACCAAGCAAAACAAATCACAAAACACCAAACCTTCCATTTCTTCATGAAGCTCTCGGCTTCTTTCTTAAGAAATGGGAAGTCCAAGCTCCTCCACTTGCTATTTTACAAGGTAATTATCCTAGCTTCTCCTAGTTAAGTTACATACTTCCTAGAAATCTTAGCTTCAAAATCCTTTCCTAGCATTTCCTATAAATCATTCAAGAAGATGGTGAATAGTACTTTCTTGAAATTAATTTTTGTGTTCTTGATTTCTTTGAAAGAACAAGCTTGTAGGAGGTTAGATTAAGGCTTCCGTGGGCATTCCAAGGACCTTTCATGGATTAAAAGCTTCAAGGAAGGTATAACTCTTCATGGTCTTAGTTTTAAGTTTTGTTGTTTAGATTTCCTAATGTTTAGATGATGGGTTAGTGTAATGGGTGTGTAATCATGTTTAGAGCTTGTTATGAGTAGTTTAGTTGGTGAGAGGCATGATTATTGTGTGTTTAGAGATTGGTTGATTTTGTGATATTTTTGGAGTTGGAAATCTTGGTTATTAGTTAATGAACTTAAGTAAACTCTTAGTTCATAATTGAGAAATAAGTATGAATTGGAAATATTGAATTGTTGGGGCTGTTGTAGTATGGTATGGATGGATGTTGGTTGTATGTTGGATTTGAGGTTGGTTGGTGGTTGGTTTTGTATGGTTTAAAATTTGGAAATCGCGTAAACATAGCCGTCGTAACGTCCGATTTTCTTTGGACTGTTTTTGTGCATAGCATTAGGACCCGAGAACCCCCTGCTAGATTATGACCACTGCCATGATTAGATAGCTCATGTTACGAGCTTCGTTTTGATATGTAGTTCGTTCGATTCCGATGCACGGTTTAGGAGAAACGACCGTTTCGGGTAACGGCGTTTCGCGAACGAAACTTTTTCCCTCGCCTTACTTTGAAACATAGGTTAAAGACCAAAAAGGGTTAATTAATGTATGAAACATTTATGGTAAGTGTGTTAGGCAGTTGGTAAGACACTCGCGAAGGAATCGCTTTAAAACTCGTAAAGGTTAAATTATTAAAAATGGTGGAGCCGAGGGTACCCGAGTGACTTAAGCAAATCAGTGAGCGCAAAACAAGCGTTAGAGTCTAAGTTAGTTAAAGTATAGATTTACAAGTGATTTTGGTTTAATTCCAACTTACTTGTTGTTTATAGGTTACCAGACTCATCCCGAGCCTTTTATCACCCCAAGTCGCTCAGGCAAGTATTCTATCCGTTATACTGTTGTTGTGATGTATACACTTGTATATGCATTATCTTGCGATAGATGCATGTTGGTTATTTAGCAAATTCTTGCGATATATTGTAGCATGTGATATGGTATATATGCATGCCTGTTTCATATTCTTGAAATATATATCTGTTGGTTCAGTTGATAATACCTATGCTAGAGATAAGCGGTATTTGCGTATACCCTTAGTATAGGGACCCAAAGGTGGAAATATTTTCTAAAACCGGGAGTCGAGGATCCCGAGTAGATTTTGTATATATGGATATATATATATATACTTATATATATATATGGTCATAGTTTTCAAAACTATTAATCGAATAAGGTTTATTCGATTACTTTAACTTTATTTTATTATTGAATATTATTTCGAATATTATTCGAAGGCGTATGACTCCTTTATATTAAATGAATATTATTTTGAATATTCGTTCGAGGACTTATGACTCCTTTTATTTTATTAATGAATATTATTTTAAATATTCATTCGAGGACTTATGACTCCTTTTATTTATTTATCTGAATATTATTTGAATATCCATTCGAGGGCTTATGACTCAGTTTATATTATTTAATGAATATTATTGAATATTTACTTGAGAATCTATGACTCCGATTATTTGCTGAGATATATTCTGTATTTTATTAAGGAATAATGTTTCGATAATCAAACTTATTTTCGGTTATTCAAATGAAGATAATACTTTCATATAAGTATATCTTTGGTTATTTAATACTCGTTTCAAGTATAAATTTTAATACTTCTACTTCAATTATTTTTATAAAGATTATTCTTTATGGGAATATTATTTAATTAATAATATTCAGTCATTTTCTAAATATTCTGGAGACTGATTTACTTCATTAAATCAGCTTTACTCCAAACACTCTATAAAGTGTTTTCGAGTCTTCAAAATGATTTTTAAAAGTTAAAGCGGATCCCAAAACTCATTTTTATATTTAAGATCTTCCTTTTTAAGGGGATTTAAATACTCGCTTAAAACCTGAGGGATCCGGCTCTGTGGTGTATTTTATATTCGCAACAAGGTTGCAGTTTTGGTAAATGAATTGATTACTTACCCAACGTTCGGGAAGTAAGTCCATCTATTGAGTCGGCATAAGCAACATGGGCTCAGTGGGCGTCCATGATAGTGTAAGTGGCTCAGTGGGAGTCCATCAAATGCATAAGTGGCTGAGTGGCAGTCCAGCATAGGTCCTAATGCGGCCAGGGTGATGACCAGTGGGGAATTCGTCCATCTACTAGTAGAAAAGGTTACTAATGGGTATCTTTGCCTGATCAGCAAGATATCTGGTTTATGCCAAAATTCTTTTCCTTTCCAAAATTCATTGGATGTTTCAAACTCTGTTCATACTTTATATAACAGAGGTTCCAGGAAATGTTTTAGAGATATATATATGTGGATATATATATATCGGGACTAAATAAAGTATCTCGTAACTTTATTTCATTCAATAATATTTCAAAGATTGAATCTATTCAAATCTTGTCTTGTAGTCTCATCTATGTGATGAACTTTTGAAACTGGTTATAACTTGAACGGTGGTAGTTCAAGTAGTATTGGGAAAGATATAAGTATATTGGGGTATTTGGTAACCTCATCTTTTAAACTTATATCTAATTAATAATTGTCTTATGTATGACAAAGATTTTCAGAAAAACGTTGAGACAAGGTTAGATATATGAGATCACCTTGCAACTATATTTTTTTATATATACAGGTATACACTGGGATTTTGTGTATATTATGCATGGAAGAGGACTTCCAATATTTTGAAAAGTATATATGTATATATACTGAATATTTTGCGACTTCATCGCATTAAGATATCAAACTTGGTTCATTTCTTTTGACCAAGACTTTCATGAGTACTATGAGAAGGCTCATATATTGTTAATCATTATACATATTATTTTGGTGGGCTTGCTGCTCACCCTTGCTTTCTTCTTTCATCACACAACATCAGATAGACAAGATGAACCGGACCAAGCTTCCGATTCGCAAGAGGTTAGGAGACGTTCCGCAGTTTTCTATAAGCACTGATGCCGCCATAGCTGAGGTAGGAACTACCAATAGGCTAGGCTTTCAACTTTTGATATATCAGATTATGTATATTTATGAATTGTAATAACGGCAAAGAAATGTAAATTTATTCAGAAACCTGTTTAAGGTGTATTGGCATATAATTGTGGAATAAAACGACTTGTGATTATTTTTGGATATTCATCTCTGAGACTATAACTTGTGGTGTGTGTGTTTATTGTGGGGTCAAAGTACAGAGTAGCTGATTATTTATTAAGATTGGGTGTTGTTAAGGGAAATGGAACTCGTGACGACCCGGATCCCCGACCCCGGATCTGGGGGTGTTACAGAAATGGTATCAGAGCTAAGCGTTATAAACCTCGGAGATGATGGGACGTTAAGATAATAAGTTAACTAAGATAATAAGAACTCTTGCCAAGTTTATAGTCGGGCTACCTAACGTAGTAGTGACAGTTAAAACCCTTATGGGAACCCTTATAAATATCGTGATAGGAGCGTAGTTCGTTATCGTATATGGTAGCGGGACTCCGAACCCTGAGGTTGAGGAGCAACAGCGCGATGATGTTTTATTACTAATTGGAGATCGGATTGTGGATCCGATAGAGCGTCCTAACGCAGGACCGGATGATGTTGATATTGAGGATGTAACGGTTGAGGATGTTATCCTAGAAGGGATTGTTGCTGAGGAGGATTCCGTGAAGGATCCTGACAAGAATGAATAAAGGACCACTGAGGAATTGATGACCATGGTTAGGGCAACTCCCAGAGGTAGGATTGGCCGGCTACTATCGTAGATTGGTACAGGACTTTGCGAAGATCGCAGCCCCTTTGACGCGGCTTACTCATAAGAATGAGAAGTTTGAATAGACAGAGAAATGCGAGAACAGCTGTTAAGAACTAAAGCAAAGGTTGGTTACGTTCCCTATGTTGGCGTTGCCGGATGGAAAATGAGATTTTATGAAGTGTAGTGACGCTTCGCACAAGGGCTTAGGGTGCGTGCTTATGCAGCACGGTAAGGAAATCGCGTACATGTCAAGACAATTAAGGTAATATGAAATTCAATATCCCCGCCCATGAGCTTAGGCTCATGGCAATAGTTTTACCCTAAAGATTGGAGGCACTACTTGTATAGAGAGAAGTGCGAGAATTACCTAAGCCATAAGTGCTCTAGTACATTTTCACGTAGAAAGAGCTCAACATATGCCAGAGGAGGCAGTTAGAGCTAATCAAGAATAATGATTGGGAGATTCTTTATCATTCGGGGAAAGCCGATGTGGTGGCTGATGCCCTTAGTAAAAAGGAGAGACTCAAGATGATAATGTCTTTGGGAGAGTTTATAAGAGGTTTTGGAAATAGTAGTGAAGGTAACCGGAGCCGGTACCGAAAAGCTGTTTGAGATAGCAATACAGCCCGAAGTATTGGAAAAGAACATATTGTGCCAGTAAAAGTGATGAATGAAGGCAGAGAGCCAACAAATAGGTATGAGATTAATACCGAGAGAGATGATAAGGGAATAATGAGGTATTCCTATAGAATTTGGGTTCCAAAGGTTTAAGAGCTTAAAGATGAAATCTTAGATGAAAGCTAGTTTGAGGAATAAGAGTTAGAGCAAACCCTGAACGTGATAGACAGGGAGGTTGCCACCAAGACAAAAGGAACCCATAACATGATGAAGTGGAAAATGAGGATTTAAATTATGTAAGATGACCCCAATTATGGGGAGTAGGAAGAAATATTTAGACTGAGGAAACAAAAGTCGAGTAAGGACAGGAGACCCGAGATGGTACCCCTATACGGCAATTCATGGACCTGTCTAAAGAGAACTTAGACTATTATCCCCAACCACCACCTTGAGGAAACAATGCGGTAGGAAATTCTTTCATGACCTTTAAGTCGCTAAGCTCTCAGAGTTCCAAGGAACAAGCTGACCCAGTCGAGGCAAGAGCCTGGCTAAAGGAAATATAGGAATCATTTGAGATTCTAAATGATTGACGAATCTCAAAAGACTGTTTTTATCACTTACCCTCCTGAGAGAGAGACCACCCGCTGGTGAAAGACCAAGGAAGGCACGGAGCAAGAGATTATAATAAACTGATTTAAGTTCAGTCAATTGTTTTCAAGAAAGTACTTCCCAAGGTTATAGAGATAGAGTAAAAGCTTTAGAGCCAGAACAAAGGCAGACGAGTATGAAAAATTATGAATCTAAGTTGTAAAAGTTATCAAGATTCGTTCTGAGGACACGACTCCAGAATGACGGGATGTTTGAAATCAATGCTTATGTTGTGTTGGTTCATGAAATAATGATAAGAGAAAGGAAAATAAAAAGAAATTGAAGTGGAAAGGAATATAACGGCAATAGAGTTTGAGGAATGATAAGGGAGTTGGGTATGAGGAAACCCTAAAGACTCGTAGCAATAGACATAGAAAAGTATGCATTCATAAGGATGAGGGTGATTCACCATGAGTTAAAGTTGATGGTGGAAGGCATAAGAGATATATATAGTTTACCCCCTGTAAGTTGGGAGGATTTGAGGAAACCTTGAGATAGTTCGAAGGATAAATAATAAGACACGGATAGACTGAGGAGACAAGGAAGTAAGAAATTAGGAAAAATTGGATGAAGGAAGTGACCTTCAAGAATGTGAAGTGTAAGACCGGTGGCATGATACCCAGAAAGGGAGACGCCAGGTATGAAAGATATCCCAACATTGAGATGACTGTTGAGATAAACAACAAAAGTAAATAAGGATTTATTAAGAAGAAGTTCACGTTGAACACGAACAATATCTTCCAGATCATCCATGTGATCATTACCAAATCAGGAAAGAAAAGCGGATAACCATTTTTATCTTTTGGAGGCCATGTGGATTGACCTTAACTTGAATAAGGATGCTATTGTGAAATTCGGTATAGACTATCGAGGTGGAACTGATTGAATAAGATACCCTTATCAGGGATATATGACTTTATTTATCCATGAAAGGATGCTTGTACCTTTTTAAAGGTGGAATTAAGGATAGAACATCGATAACTTAAAACGAATCCTAGGGGAATGCATAAAGGTTGGCATTTCACCCTTAATAAGGATAGTATGAGTTTTGACAGTATGAATTGGAAAGGGTTAAGGTAATAATAACCTTTAAGGATCAGTGGAGAAATTTTTCAGAAGTAAATAGACAATGGTTCTAGTATCAGTAAATGGTATTTGATATGCCCTGTATATAGGGAATACAGGAGGAACGATTGAAGGATAACCTTAGAGGTTTTACAAGGAGAAAGGAAATATTCGAAATTCTCAAGAATAAAAATGTTGATAAAGGAAATATGACATAATTATAATGATGCCAAGTGGGGCACGTGTTAAACCACGAGAAAGTATGGATCGAACCAGTAATGGTCAAAATTGTTCAGGGCAATTAGGACTTAAGATAAAAAATGTTCTAAGTATGATTGAGAGTCAGTCTTGACAGTGATTAGCCTCTAAAGATTGAGGCAATAACTTATGGAAAAATGGTGATATTTTTTTTTCTTTTCTTTCCCATCTGATTTTAAGGAAAACATCTTCACTCAAGCAGTGATCGGAAATAAGGTAGAAAATTTATTTGGAGGTGGTTAAAAGACATTGATTATAAGGAACTATTACTATCAGGGGAGGCCAAAGAGGTGGCCAACACTTTAAAGGTAAGAGGATAATTATAGGCGCGTGTGCCAAAAGAATATAGTGATGATGGTTAAAAAATGTGAAGGTTGAATTATGGTTAGGAAGATTGTCATTCCTTCTGATGACTGTGCAATACCCAGCCGTAATAGTAGTTGGTAAAGGTTTAATTCGTGTAATCACCATGAACGGGCTATCTATCTTAGAAGGTCCTATCTTGAGATAAGCCAGGACCATGTTTCAAAAAGGACTAGATGAACCCTTGAGTTAATTCTTCTATTTAGGGCGTATGATTAAGAATGGTATTAACCTGCTATCGTTGCTTTGATTGAAACTCTTCTGCACTTTTATCTGCTTCATGTCATGTATGTATGTCAGGATCAGGAGTGTTCTTCATGAATCAGGAATGGTGATTATGTTACCTCCTTAGAAGGATTTGATACGAGATGTATAGACTCCGTATGGTTAGCTATTAAGACTTCATGGAAAATGAATGAGTACAGTAGGTCAGTGGTGGACCATAGTAAGGTAGCAATGATTCTGCGAGTAATGAGCTGTTTACAACCGTGAGAGTTGTATTGAATGGGTGTTGAGATTGAGTACCACTAATCGGGTCGTGGTAGTGTATAAGTTATCATTGATAGACTAATTAAGTAGAGTATCTACCTAGTGAATTATTATTCTTTCTTATCAATAGAGAGTCGTATTATTATACGAGGAAGGTTGCGGTGCAAGCATAGAATTCAAGTAACGATGATGTCTAGAATGAGATCCCAGATTCGATGTTCGATGTCGAGGGAGTTTCAAAGGTAATTGTGTATAAGCTCGAGGAAGAGCATGGGTCCATAGAATGATGGACGGGATAGCGAAAATATTTAGGCATGGGAAATACGAGGCTATAATGCTTGATGCTGATATAAATACATATATGTTTTGTTCTTCTATGATAAACCTCTATAGTTCAGAGGTAGGTTCCAAGCCCGATATTTTGTGGCAGTATATTTTTTTTCATATATACAATTCTCTTCAGTTCGTTCTTTTCTCTTCTTTTCATTTCGTGTAAGCTGAGAAGAACAACCCTTCCAGAAGGGGAGGTATTGCCGAATGACTATCTATCTGTGTGAGAGAAGCCGAGTAGGATACTAGCTATTGTTTAATTGCTTGTCAAGTACTAAAGGTTGGCCACCTTCTGTACTAACTATGCGATATAACAAGTGTTCATGATCATAGTGATCTCTCAACAAATTCCTTTACTTCTATTTGATTGATCAAATTTTGGAAAATGGAAACAACTGAAAAAGGAGTAATAAAGTTATGGTGGTATTCAGAATGGGAACACATTCGTGATACTAAGGTTGACGTGGTTATTAAAAAGTTATAGAACGCTAGCGAGCAAAAGTATAACTAGTATAATATTAGGAACGGAAGGTAGTAGCGATTACGAACTGGAAAAGAATGGGTATTGAGAAGCAGAAGCTCTAATGCTAAAAGCAATAATGAGAGTCTGTGCAATAGACTTGAAAGAATTGGGAATGATCATTTAACGCGGATTAAGTTATCTTACGACAATAGATCATATGTCAGTATTGAGGTATCGCCTTATGAGATCCTTGAGGGAAGACAATGTCGATCTCCCTTATGTTAGGATGAAGTTGTAGAGCGCAAGATGCTCGGACCCGCAGTAGTCCAAAGGACCAAGGATATGATAGATCTAATCAGAGGACGGCTGGTAGTAGCCCAAGATGGTCATGATAAGTATGTTGATTTGACACGAAAGGATAAAGAGTATGAAATAGGGGACCTAGTAATGTTATAAGTATCCCTTGGAAAGGATTGATGAGGTTCGGAAAGAAAGGAAAGCTAAGTCTACAATTTGTTGGACCCTTGGATATATTAAGACGTTTGGGAAGTTAGCATATGAGCTAGCCCTAACCCCGAACATGTAGCAGGTCGTAACGTGTTTCACGTATCAATGTTAAGGAAGTGTAATTCAGATGCCAGATAAATAGAGGCATATGAGCGCATAGATATGCAACCCGACGTAACCTATATGGAGCAACCAGGAAGGGTTATAGAGTGAAAAGGAACAAGTGCTTAGGAGAAGGATTATCAAACTAGGCAGAGTTTGGTGGTAGAACCACAATGTGGGAAAATTGACTCGAGAGTTAGAAAGTGTAATGCTAAGAAAGTATCCCCATTTGTTTTCTATCTGATTCCGGGACGGAATCCTTTTAAGGAGGGGAGACTGTAATAACCCCAATTTTTGGAAAATTTTTGAAACCCTTATGAATAGTGTTTTTGCTGAATGAGAAAACTTTTCATGCCACACTATGTAGGGGTTCTGATATGGATATTCTGAGATTTTATTAGTACTTTATATGGGATATAAGTGTATGTAAAGATCGTCAGAATCCAAATCTGAACACTTTGATTTTTCCCGGAAATACACTAGATACGGAAAGATTTGAGAAAAAGGTAACAAGATAAAAAGGATTTAAATTAAAGGATTATAGGAGAGGATCATAAAAGGAATATAATATATTGAGAAAGGTTAAGGGAACCTAAGTAATAAGATCCCGGGTATGATCCCTCAAACGATAAACGAAAACGAAAGTTAAGCGAACCGTATAACTGATCAGCGGTCATTAGGCAAACAATTAGGAAGTTAATCAAAGGGATTAGAGAGGATGATGTCACCCAACCAATGAGAAGAGGACAAGGAGGGGAGGATGACATCATGAGGATGATGCAAGCATGACATAAGAGGGAAGGAAATGTGGTGGAATATTAACCACACAAAGTCAAGGCTACAAAGGGAATTAACCAAAAAACAAGACAAAAAGCAACCAACCAAGCAAAACAAATCACAAAACACCAAACCTTCCATTTCTTCATGAAGCTCTCGGCTTCTTTCTTAAGAAATGGGAAGTCCAAGCTCCTCCACTTGCTATTTTACAAGGTAATTATCCTAGCTTCTCCTAGTTAAGTTACATACTTTCTAGAAATCTTAGCTTCAAAATCCTTTCCTAGCATTTCCTATAAATCATTCAAGAAGATGGTGAATAGTACTTTCTTGAAATTAATTTTTGTGTTCTTGATTTCTTTGAAAGAACAAGCTTGTAGGAGGTTAGATTAAGGCTTCCGTGGGCATTCCAAGGACCTTTCATGGATTAAAAGCTTCAAGGAAGGTATAACTCTTCATGGTCTTAGTTTTAAGTTTTGTTGTTTAGATTTCCTAATGTTTAGATGATGGGTTAGTGTAATGGGTGTGTAATCATGTTTAGAGCTTGTTATGAGTAGTTTAGTTGGTGAGAGGCATGATTATTGTGTGTTTAGAGATTGGTTGATTTTGTGATATTTTTGGAGTTGGAAATCTTGGTTATTAGTTAATGAACTTAAGTAAACTCTTAGTTCATAATTGAGAAATAAGTATGAATTGGAAATATTGAATTGTTGGGGCTGTTGTAGTATGGTATGGATGGATGTTGGTTGTATGTTGGATTTGAGGTTGGTTGGTGGTTGGTTTTGTATGGTTTAAAATTTGGAAATCGCGTAAACATAGCCGTCGTAACGTCCGATTTTCTTTGGACTGTTTTTGTGCATAGCATTAGGACCCGAGAACCCCCTGCTAGATTATGACCACTGCCATGATTAGATAGCTCATGTTACGAGCTTCATTTTGATATGTAGTTCGTTCGATTCCGATGCACGGTTTAGGAGAAACGACCGTTTCGGGTAACGGCGTTTCGCGAACGAAACTTTTTCCCTCGCCTTACTTTGAAACATAGGTTAAAGACCAAAAAGGGTTAATTAATGTATGAAACATTTATGGTAAGTGTGTTAGGCAGTTGGTAAGACACTCGCGAAGGAATCGCTTTAAAACTCGTAAAGGTTAAATTATTAAAAATGGTGGAGCCGAGGGTACCCGAGTGACTTAAGCAAATCAGTGAGCGCAAAACAAGCGTTAGAGTCTAAGTTAGTTAAAGTATAGATTTACAAGTGATTTTGGTTTAATTCCAACTTACTTGTTGTTTATAGGTTACCAGACTCGTCCCGAGCCTTTTATCACCCCAAGTCGCTCAGGCAAGTATTCTATCCGTTATACTGTTGTTGTGATGTATACACTTGTATATGCATTATCTTGCGATAGATGCATGTTGGTTATTTAGCAAATTCTTGCGATATATTGTAGCATGTGATATGGTATATATGCATGCCTGTTTCATATTCTTGAAATATATATCTGTTGGTTCAGTTGATAATACCTATGCTAGAGATAAGCGGTATTTGCGTATACCCTTAGTATAGGGACCTAAAGGTGGAAATATTTTCTAAAACCGGGAGTCGAGGATCCCGAGTAGATTTTGTATATATGGATATATATATATATATACTTATATATATATATATGGTCATAGTTTTCAAAACTATTAATCGAATAAGGTTTATTCGATTACTTTAACTTTATTTTATTATTGAATATTATTTCGAATATTATTCGAAGGCGTATGACTCCTTTATATTAAATGAATATTATTTTGAATATTCGTTCGAGGACTTATGACTCCTTTTATTTTATTAATGAATATTATTTTAAATATTCATTCGAGGACTTATGACTCCTTTTATTTATTTATCTGAATATTATTTGAATATTCATTCGAGGGCTTATGACTCAGTTTATATTATTTAATGAATATTATTGAATATTTACTTGAGGATCTATGACTCCGATTATTTGCTGAGATATATTCTGTATTTTATTAAGGAATAATGTTTCGATAATCAAACTTATTTTCGGTTATTCAAATGAAGATAATACTTTCATATAAGTATATCTTTGGTTATTTAATACTCGTTTCAAGTATAAATTTTAATACTTCTACTTCAATTATTTTTATAAAGATTATTCTTTATGGGAATATTATTTAATTAATAATATTCAGTCATTTTCTAAATATTCTGGGGACTGATTTACTTCATTAAATCAGCTTTACTCCAAACACTCTATAAAGTGTTTTCGAGTCTTCAAAATGATTTTTAAAAGTTAGAATGGATCCCAAAACTCATTTTTATATTTAAGATCTTCCTTTTTAAGGGGATTTAAATACTCGCTTAAAACCTGAGGGATCCGGCTCTGTGGTGTATTTTATATTCGCAACAAGGTTGCAGTTTTGGTAAATGAATTGATTACTTACCCAACGTTCGGGAAGTAAGTCCATCTATTGAGTCGGCATAAGCAACATGGGCTCAGTGGGCGTCCATGATAGTGTAAGTGGCTCAGTGGGAGTCCATCAAATGCATAAGTGGCTGAGTGGCAGTCCAGCATAGGTCCTAATGCGGCCAGGGTGATGACCAGTGGGGAATTCGTCCATCTACTAGTAGAAAAGGTTACTAATGGGTATCTTTGCCTGATCAGCAAGATATCTGGTTTATGCCAAAATTCTTTTCCTTTCCAAAATTCATTGGATGTTTCAAACTCTGTTCATACTTTATATAACAGAGGTTCCAGGAAATGTTTTAGAGATATATATATGTGGATATATATATATCGGGACTAAATAAAGTATCTCGTAACTTTATTTCATTCAATAATATTTCAAAGATTGAATCTATTCAAATCTTGTCTTGTAGTCTCATCTATGTGATGAACTTTTGAAACTGTTTATAACTTGAACGGTGGTAGTTCAAGTAGTATTGGGAAAGATATAAGTATATTGGGGTATTTGGTAACCTCATCTTTTAAACTTATATCTAATTAATAATTGTCTTATGTATGACAAAGATTTTCAGAAAAACGTTGAGACAAGGTTAGATATATGAGATCACCTTGCAACGATATTTTTTTATATATACAGTTATACACTGGGATTTTGTGTATATTATGCATGGAAGAGGACTTCCAATATTTTGAAAAGTATATATGTATATATACTGAATATTTTGCGACTTCATCGCATTAAGATATCAAACTTGGTTCATTTCTTTTGACCAAGACTTTCATGAGTACTATGAGAAGGCTCATATATTGTTAATCATTATACATATTATTTTGGTGGGCTTGCTGCTCACCCTTGCTTTCTTCTTTCATCACACAACATCAGATAGACAAGATGAACCGGACCAAGCTTCCGATTTGCAAGAGGTTAGGAGACGTTCCGCAGTTTTCTATAAGCACTGATGCCGCCATAGCTGAGGTAGGAACTACCAATAGGCTAGGCTTTCAACTTTTGATATATCAGATTATGTATATTTATGAATTGTAATAACGGCAAAGAAATGTAAATTTATTCAGAAACCTGTTTAAGGTGTATTGGCATATAATTGTGGAATAAAACGACTTGTGATTATTTTTGGATATTCATCTCTGAGACTATAACTTGTGGTGTGTGTGTTTATTGTGGGGTCAAAGTACAGAGTAGTTGATTATTTATTAAGATTGGGTGTTGTTAAGGGAAATGGAACTCGTGACGACCCGGATCCCCGACCCCGGATCTGGGGGTGTTACAATAAGCAGCAAATTATCAAAGACATTCTGGCGGTTAATAATGCTATTGGAGATAGTAAATATCTGGGAGCTCCATCTCTAATTGGAAGGTCTAGAAAATCAGTTTTGAACTACATCAAGGAGAGGGTGTGGAGGAAAGTGCAGGACTGGAATTCTAAGTTACTTTCAAAGGCAGGTAAAACTGTTTTGATAAAAAATGTGGCTCAGTCGATTCCAAGTTATACTATGTCATGTTTCCTTTTGCCAAAATCACTTTGTACTCAGGTAGAAAGATTGATGAATGGGTACTGGTGGAGCTTGGGAGGAAATAATAATAGAGGAATCAGATGGCTTGCTTGGGATAAGTTGGCTCAGCCTAAATGTACAGGGGGCTTAGGATTTCGCAATCTGCATGGGTTCAATATATCTCTTTTGGGAAAGCATGTGTGGAATTTTTGTCATAAACCTTCCTCGCTTGTTGCTCGTGTATTCAAAGCAAGGTATTTTCCTGGTTATCATATTTTGCAAGCAAAAAAAGGCTGTGATCCAAGTTTTATTTGGACGGGAATATGGGAGGCTAAAGAGAAGTTATGTAAAGGTTTTAGATGGGTTTTGGAAAATGGTGAAGAGATCAGAGTCTTCAAAGACCCTTGGCTGCGTGATAAAGCGGATTTCTGTGTGGAAGATAATCATGTAACAAATCTAAGTGATGAGAGAGTATGTTAATACTTCTGTCCTAATAATAAAGCCTGGGACGTGCATAAGGTTCAACATACTTTTCATGGCGATGATGTTCAGCTTATCTTATAAACAAAGATTCCTCAAATAGATGTGAAGGATAGGTTCGTGTGGTCAATTTCTAGCAAAGGTGATTATTCAGTGAAAATGGTTTATCAATTCTGGAACTTTCATTACAACTCTCATGGAGATGTACCTACTGCAAAAGGTTGGAGTAAGATTTGGAAGATTCAATTACCTCATAAAGTCAGAACGTTTATTTGGAGGTTCTGCAGAAATAACATACCATTCAAAAATTTGCTTCGAGGTAAAGGGGTGGATACTTCAATTATATGTCCAATGTGTAATGTGGAGATTGAACATATGCGGCACCTCTTCTGTGAGTGTTTATATGCTAAAGATGTTTGGCAGCAGTCGGGTCTTCTAGTTGATTTGCAAGAAGTTGAAATAGCCCCGTCTTGGTTATTGGATTTCATCAGCAGGAGCAATGTGGAGCTAGTAGAAAAGGTTAGTATAGTTCTTTGGTATATTTGGTTCGCTAGAAATAAGAAAGTTTGGGATGGAAAAAATCTTTCTGCAGAAATTGCTTGGAGTATATGCTCTAAAATGATGATAGAATGGCAGGAAGCGAATAAGGAAAAACTGTTAAAAAACAGTGTGCAGCACCAGGGATGTATAAATTTGATGTTGATGCTTCGGTTACAAATGGAGACATATCTTTTGCTCTGGGAATGGTAGTGAGAGATGACACAGGTCGGTTTGTGGCTGGTAAAAATATGAGGATAGGAGTCAAGGTCTCCGTATTGGAAGCAGAAGCAAGAGGCGTTCTGGAAGCTCTCAAATGGATGGAAGTTCAAGGATATCGGGATGTTATTTTTTAGTGTGATTCTGAGTTAGTGGTTCATGCTTTGCAGGAAAAAGCTCAATACTTATCTGAGGTGGGGAATATATATGAGGACTGCAAGGAGAAGCTTAGGCAAAGAGCTAATTTTTCAATTTATCATGTTAAAAAGCAAACAAACGGATCTACCCACTTGATGGCTAAAGTCCCATGTTTGTTAGATAGCTTTAATTGTTTTCTGTCTCCTCCAAATTTGTTGTTGGAGATGTTACCTTCTCAATTTTCGAATTAATGAATTTGTCATTTTCAAAAAAATTAGAACTTAGATTCCATTCACCGCCAAATATGACGAATAAGAATAATAATTAGATAGGTCGTCCTATTTAAATTTTGAAATAACGGATGATGGATCATAAGGAAAAGGATAATGCCGAGTTATTGCATAATTAAGAAATTCTTTATTTGGCCATTCAATTCAAAAATCTCCTAATATATTTTTTTTGAGTCAATATTTAGACTTTCTGGGATCCTTACATCACTTAGCTTATGTGTTAATCCTGCTCTAAGTTTTATTAGAAGAATTTTTTATTAAAACGGATTTTTTAGAATAATAGCTAGTCAATTTCATGTAACTCGCCATTTTTCCAAGTTTTAGAATTATTTATTGTGAAAATAAGAGAGAATTAGAATGTGATCCTCTAAAATTTCTTGTCACTTTATTTTAGATAAATATTGATATATTTGTTATATGTTACAAATTTGGACATTGAGTGTATGTTTAGCATTGTTATTAAAAAATATTTTACTGTTGGAAAAAGTGCTATTTAAAAATCATATTACTGTTTTGTAATATTTTCAATATATATTTATGAGATAAAAAAATCAAAAATAATAATATTTTTATTGAGATTTGATTGTAAAATCAGCATTTACCTTCTAACAAAAATTGAAAAACTGATTTTTTTTTCAATACATCCAAGGACTCGATTAATTGGAAAATCATTTTTAAGAAAAAGTGCTTTCGACTTTTATCAAACAACGTTAAGGTGCTTTGCTGTGAGCAACACTAATATCAAACACATCCTTAGTATTTATGGGTCATTTGTTAAATCTGTACCATCTTTGTGGATGAATAAAATTGGTAAATGATTGATTATCTAAATGTTGGATGAGTAATGTTGTTTGATAAAAAATATTTTTTTTTTGAACAATATATTTTTTTAAGTTATTAATAAAATGTCATGTCAAATTTTTTCATATTTTCTAGAACAAACATAAAATATTTATTTAATTACAATAAATTATTTTTCAAATGAGATTTATAAAATATGATTATATCAAATGATGATGATAATAAAATATAAAATACATATGAGTCATTTTTTTCCTAACAAACATGGACACAGCAAACCACAACATAGGTGTGGTGTGATTCAGAGTAAAATTTAAGTCTCTGTCATCCAGAGGAAAATTTGTCTCGTGGAGAAAAATAACTAAACATACAAATAATCTTAATCAGTAAATATCCACAGTCCAGTACTTTTAATTTGGTTCACTAGTTAACAAATGACCCCTTAGTTAATGATTAGGCTGCGTTTATAGTTTTATGATTTGGAATGTGTTACTTGACTTTAATTTTGACTCTCATAATATTTTGCAGAATTGAATTTATCTACTCTTTTACTTAAATTTCTTATATATAATTAATAGTGCTAAAGGTCAAATTATGACAAAAAAATTGATAATAAATTCATTAAATTTCTGAAATATAGAATTATTGTAATTCGACATTAATGTCCTAAATAAATTAGTAAACATGCAATTATGATAAGATATATGATAAAAAACGATTACTACCACATAGGCAGAAAATTTATCTGCTAATTTGTTTTATTATTATTAGAAACTGATTGATGAAAAGATTGTTCCAATATCATTAACACCTTTGTTTACAATCAGACTTATTAAAATAACAATTAAAAAAGATCCCATCACAACACCAACAAAGCCTTAATCTGCACATGGACGGCATACAGACGCCATCCCTACCAACTTCTTTTTCACTGGTGGGGGTGTTGTTATCATCCGCCATAATTCCAGGACTAGCGATTACATCACCTCCTGTATGCATCAAAATATACATGAATTAGAATTAGATACATAAAAATGATATTCTAAGCTAACATATAGAATGACTTACGTGTACAGCGGTGCATACCAAACTGCAAAAGCAGAACAAAAATAAAGACACAGAAAACTGGAATCCTTGGAGTAGCCATATTGTAATATATATTTTGTGATGTTCTCGGTATTTTTTTGCTGTGTATCTGGTTGTTGGAAGGGATGGTGTATATATACTTGTTATGAATGTAAAAAGTTAGAGCATAATAGGTAATTTAATATTGACAGATTGCTTTTAAAATCATATCTTTCATTATCTAAAAAAATATTTACCTAGATTATTTCTTTATAATTAGCCAGTAATTAGTTATCTATCTAAAATATTTTCTTTCTTTAATATTCTATTAAAAGCAAAGATCACAATATAAAATTTTATTTTAGACTATGTCATTCTAAAATATTAAAGTATAAATATTTAGAAGTTTTGTCGATTTAAATATTAATATATAAATATTCCTATATAATTTGAGGTGTTCTCTACATAATTTATTTTCCCAATCAATAAAAATATTAAGATAATAATATCAACTTTTGATAGGAAATAAAATAAGTCTTGATTACAAAGTTAATATCGCATTAATTGTATTAACATAGGGCTAGCAATTAAGCCCATTAGAAGAGTCCCAAGACCCTTAATAGGGCCCATAAATAACCTAGGAATATAATTGGTGTTAAAATTAATTAGACCGATACGGTCCAATAATGAAGCCCAATTAGAGAGGGCCCAAAAGCTGAATATTAATTAATTATGAAATTAATTAATAAGGGATAAATTAGCTGTCAAGATGAGTCGTAATGAAGGCATAAATCCTTGTATATCAGCCTCCAAAGGACATAATAGGATAAGGAATCAATTTCTTACTTTCTAGGACTCCAAAGTCCATTCTAATTTTGAGACTTGACCACCAACTCTCCTAACCCAAGTCCAATTCAAGGACTCCCAACGCCTATATAAGGGGTCTCACCCCACCAATCAAAACTACATTTTTTGGCTTGATTCTCTAATTCACAGAGATACGTAGGCATCTCGTAAAGGCAGGGTTAAGCTACGAAACACGAGAACAACCATTAAAGGCCTTTAGCTCCCGAACCTTAGTAATAAATACAGTAATTAATAGACCCTAGTTTTTAATCCATAAGATTTGGCGTCGTCTTTGGAAAAGCACAACAACAACCATGGCGAGAACACGGAGAGAAAGTAGCGCCCTTGAAGGAGGAAGACCAGCGGGGATGACCTAAATGATTTCATCAACAGTGGAGGTCCTTCCACATTCAACCTATGCCGCTACACAAGGAGGAGCCCAGGTAGGGGCAACTGAACCTCAACCTCAAGGGACGATTCCCCCGGCTCCTCACGGGATGAATCCCCAACTTCAACAGTTACATACACCTGTGAATTCTCGGCCCGTTGGGTATGAGTATTCGACTATTGTGACCACTAACCCCCTTATGGGATGCCCCTTTACCCCAAGGTTGGAGGAAGTGAACATGTTGGACGGAGTGAAGCACGGGCGCAAACACCCCCTACATACAAGGTTTGGCTCCTATCCCGGAGGATCAGGAATTTTCTGGTCCTTATACTGAGAGAGACTCCGAATCTTCAGATGATGAAGTGGCCCCAAGAAGGAGACATATTGGCAAAGAGCCGATGCCTGATGGTAACCAACGTCCCATGAGCACCCGAGGGACAAATCCCTAAGAAGTGCACGAGAGAATCAGGGCTCATGAGGCTGAGATTCAAAAGCTGAAGCGTGACTTGGAGGTGCACCAGGCCCCCAGACCCCCACTACCACCTAGGGGGAGAAATCCTCCTCCAATCATGGACCTGGATGGTCCGTTACAAAGAAGGACTGTTGTCTCAAGAGCTGATCCAAGCAATCTTCTTCCCCTTGGAGATACTGATGATCCTAATCCACCATTCACCGAAGAGATATTGAGTGCCCATATCTCAAGGAAGTTTAAGATGTCCACTATCAAAACTTATGATAGCACTGGAGATCCCGCTAATCATTTCAGGACGTTCTCTAATGCACTGTAGGTGCAGCCCGTGAATGACGCTATTAAGTGTCAGACCTTTCCTCAAACCCTGTCGGGAATGGCTCAAAGATGGTATAGTCGTTTACCCCCGAACTCTATTGGGTCCTTCTGAGAATTAAGTCAGGCTTTTAATAAGCACTTCATCAGCAGGAGAGTGCATGAGAAAAGCTCAGCATCCCTCATGAGCATTGTGCAGGGAGCGAAAGAGTCCTTGAAAGACTATCTGAATCGTTTCACCAAGGAAGCCTTGAAGGTCCCGGATCTTAATTACAAGGTGGCTATGATAACACTGCAACAGGGAACTAGGGATTAGTTCTTCAATATTTCGTTAGCCAAGCGCCCTCCTGAAAGTATGTTACAGCTCCAAGATAGGGCCAGGAAATACATCAAAGTGGAGGAGAGCATGAGGAAGACAATAGTGAATAACGAGCCCGCTGGTGGCAGGAAGCAAAAGACTGATCTGAAGTATATTGCTAAAGACATGTATCCTAGAACTGAGCAAAACACTGATTCGACCCTGAAGAAGGGAGGACCTGGGCAAAAGTTCACTGAGTATGCTAAATTGAATGCTCCTAGAAGCCAGATCTTGATGGAAATCGAGAAAGATAGAGATATTCGTTGGCCTAAACCTCTGAAGGTATATCCTACCAAACTAGATAAGAGTGACTATTATAGATTTCACATGGATGCAGGTCATGACACCAATGAGTGTAGACAATTGAAAGATGAAATAGAGTTCCTTATTCGAAAAGGAAGATTGAACAAGTACACTTGAGATGGAGGAGATAGGAACAATAATGTGAGGAAGAACTTTGATGATCGTAGGAGAGACCAAGATGATCAGAGGCGAAATCCCCAGCCAAGGGGACCGATGATAAATGCGATCTTTGGAGGACCGCGGCCTCGAGGTCCTGTGATAAATATAATCTTTGGGGGACCAACTGCTGCTGATTTATCCAAGACTCAAGGAAAGCATATACTAGAGAAGTCATGCATATTATTGGGGAAGCCCCGAAGAGGGCTAGGACAGAAGTGACAATGGCATTTGATGATTCTGACATGGAAGGTGTGAAATTTCCTCATGACGATCCGCTGGTCATAACACCGATAATAGGGAACAACCCAGTGAAGAGGGTCCTTGTAGATAATGGAGCCTCGGTGGATATCTTCTACATGATACCTTTTTAAGGATGGGTTAGAATGATTCTCAATTGACCCCGACTGATATGCTAATATATTTATTTACAGGAGTGGAGTGCCCCGTAGAAAGGATAATTAAGTTTCCAACAACCATAGGTCAGGAATCAAGGCAAGAAACATAAATGTTGGAATTTGTGGTGGTGAAGGGTAGTTCAACTTACAACACGATCATGGGTAGAACAGGGATACATGCCTTTAAGGCAGTCCCTTCCTCCTACCATTCAGTGATGAAGTTTCTCACCTGGAATGGGATTGGAGAAGAGAGAGGAGATCAAAAGGTGGCAAGGAGTTATTATGTAGCCTCTCTTAGGGCAGATGGAGTTGGGGGCAGGTTCTGCCTATTGAATATCTGGATATCTGAGAGAATGATGAGAAAAGAGGGAAGCCAACAGAAGACTTAGTTTCGATTCCTTTGGCTCCCGAGGATCCTGAGAAAGTGACTTTCGTTGGAGCGACACTAGAGGAGCCCCTTAGAGGGAAGTCGGTAAAATTTTTGCAAGAAATTAGTGATGTGTTTGCTTTGTCGGCAACTGATATGCCAGGTATAGACCCGGAACTGATCACTCATAAGCTGAATGTGGATCCAAATCGGAAGACAGTAAAGCAAAAGAAAAGAAGCTTCACTCTAGAGAGGCAAAAAACTATTAAATAAGAAGTAGAGAAGCTCTTAGAGGCTGGTTTCATTGAAGAGATTCAATTTCCGAAATGGTTACCAAACCCTGTGATGGTGAAGAACGCTAATGGAAAGTGGAGAATGTGTGTGGACTTCACTGATCTAAATGATGCATGCCCAAAGGATTGTTTCTCGTTAACGAGGATAAATACGTTGATTGATGCTACTACTGGTCACGAGATGCTCAGTTTCATGGATGGATTCAGTGGATACAATTAGATCAAGATGTATAAGGATGACATCCCAAAGGTATCATTCATCACTAACTTTGGTGTTTTTTGTTATCTTGTTATGGTGTTTGGTCTCAAGAATGAAGGAGCCACCTATCAAAGATTGGTAAATAAGACTTTCAAGGATCTTATTGGCAAGACCATGGAAGTTTATGTTGATGACATGCTATTCAAGAGTCTAGTAAAGACTGAGCATATAACCCATTTGAGGGAAGCTTTTGAGGTCCTGAGATACCACAACATGATGTTAAATCCTGCAAAGTGTGCTTTCGGAGTGGGATCTGGAAATTTTTGGGATTGATGGTCTCCAAGAGAGGAATCGAGGCTAATCCCGATAAAATAAAGACAATCCTGGACATTGAGCCCCAAAAAACTATCAAAGATGTTCAAAAGCTTACTGGAAGGGTTGCTGCATTTGGGCGATTTATCTCCATGTCTGGGGATAAGTGCTTATCGTTCTTCAAGTCTTTGAAAAAGGTTAAGGACTTTGTATGGACTGAGGAAAGCCAGAAGGCATTCGAAGAATTAAAGAAATATATGACCCAATCCCCATTGTTAGCCAAGCCAGCTTTGAATGAAGTTTTATATTTGAATCTGGTCGTGTCAGAAAATGCCTTGAGCGCTGCATTACTTAAGGAGGAGCTTAAAGTCCAGAAACCCGCATACTAGGTTAGCAAAATTCTGCATGGGGCTGAGTTGAATTATTCAACTATTGAGAAGTTTGCTTTAGCCTTGGTAATGGCTTCAAGAAAGTTACGTCCTGACTTTCAGGCTCATCAGATTGAGGTTCTAATAAATCATCCCTTGAGAAATATTATTCATAGTCCCAAGGCTAGTGGGAAGCTGATTAAGTGGGAAATAGAGTTGGGAGAATTTGACATCAAGTATAAGCCAAGAACGGCAATAAAAGCCCAGACATTGGCTGACTTCATGGTGGAATGTACCATACTGACCAAGAATTCGGGGGGCAGGAAGATACTATACCTCCAAACACAGAAGGTGATAAAGGGGACAAAGAGAAGGAAGTCAAGGAAAAGGAATATTGGGTCCTCTATTTTGATGGAGCATCAAAAACAAAATCAAGTGGAGCAGGGCTAGTTTTACAAAGCCCTGATGGATTCCTGATTGAATATATTATGAAGTTAGAATTCCCAACCATAAACAATGAAGCAGAATATGAGGCTTTGATAGCTGGCCTTGGCCTAGCAGGGATACTAAGAGTCAAAAACTTGAAGGTACGTGGAAACTCGAAGTTGGTCATATCCCAGGTGAAGGGAGAGTTTGAGGCGAGGGATGATACGATGACTAAGTATGTCTGCCAAGTAAGAGCTGTGATAAACTCAATTCGATGAGTGCCATGTCGAGCACATCCCAAGGGAGGAGAATGTTAAGGAGAATGCATTATCAAAGTTTGCTTCATCTGAGATAGAGGAAAGTTCAGGAAGTGTATACTTTCATGTTTTGAAGACAAGAAACATTGATGTTAAGATTGTAGCTCCTATAGGGCTGGGGACATCATGGATAGATCCCATAAAGGCCCATATTCAAACTGGTTGGCTGTCAAATGACGTGACTGAAGCACGGAAGTTAGCTGTTCGAGCACTGAGATATTCCTTGATCGATGGGATTTTATACAAAAGATCTTATGTGCTTCCTTACTTAAGATGTCTCAGGCCGGATGAGGTAAGCTTGTCTCTTGAAGAAGTACATGAAGGTATCTGTGGGAAATACTTGGAGGGCAGAGCATTGGCTCACAAGATAACCCGTTTAGGCTTCTATTGACCAGAGATGACGGTTGATGCCAAAGGGTATGTAAAGAAGTGTGATCGTTATCAGAAACATGCACATGTCGTTCGACAACCCCCCGAGATGTTAACCTCTATCAACTCTCCCATCCCCTTTGCCATATGGGGAATGGATATACTTGGGCCTTTCCCCATGGCCACGACATAAAGAAAGTTCTTGATTGTAGCCAGTGATTATTTTACTAAATGGATTCAAGCCAAGCCTCTGGCCAAGATCACGACTAAGAAAGTTGCACAATTCCTGTGGGAAAACATCATTTGCCTATATGGAATTCCCTGTATCCTAGTCACTGATAATGGAACACAGTTTAACAATAAGGAATTCAAGAAGTATTTTGAGGAGAATAAAATTGAGTTGTGATTTACCTCTGTGGCTCACCCGCAAACCAATGGGCAAGCGGAAGTGGCAAATCGAATAATTCTGGATGGACCAAAGAAGGGGATCGAGTTGTCAAGGAATAAATGGGTGGATGAAATACTCCCGATTCTATGGACCTATAGGACTACTTGTAGAGTCACAACTGGAGCAAATCCCTTCATGTTAACATATGGGGCAGAGGCGGTTGTTCTTGTAGAGATATCACATTTGTCCCCCAAAATCCAAGCTTTTAATGTTGAAGAAAATGAAGAGGGGTAGAGATTAGCCGTAGATATAATTGATGAAGTACGAGATGAGGCACATGCAAAGATAGTGGAATACCAGAAAAAGGCTTCATTCTATTACAACCTAAGGGTTAAGGAAAGGTTCTTCAAGCAAGGTGACTTGGTTCTGAGGAAGGTGGAAGCTTCCGGTGTTGGGAAGAAAGGGAAACTTGCCCCAAATTGGGAAGGACCATACAAGGTCAAAAGTGTTCAAGGAAGAGAAACCTACAAACTGAAGACTATGGATAGTTTTGAAGTCCCAAGAACCTGGCACGCGCAGATGCTGAAGGTTTACTATGTAAGAAATGGTTGAGCACGATTCTCACTTGTTGAGATGATAAGTAGGTTTAAAAGCACCTTGAAGCTTTCCTTACTTAGGATTTTTATAAATTTGATAGATGATATGTTTTAGTCTTATCAGGGTTGAACCCATCTCGTGTAAGGTGTCAAAAATACCAAGTTATAATGAGAAACGTTTAGTTTGATCTAGCTTGTTGGATTGTTATATTGTTAAGGACAAAATCAAGTTATAAACTTAAGTTCGGAAACTCGGAAAGTTGGGCTATGATTGAATCACTAAGCAAAATGAGTAAAAACATCCAAAGTCAATTATAAAGTTTGAAAATATCTGAAGAAAAGAAAAATACATAATGCAAAGAAGTTAGGCCTTAGAAGGCTCAGATTCTTCAGAGCCACTGTCCGAAGTCTCCTCGGACGTCTCCTAAGTTGGTCCCTCGGAAGTTTCTTCAAAAGTCTCCGCAGAGGTCTCCTCGGAACTACCCTCAGACGCCTTAGATGCCTTTGGGGATGCTAGTTTTAGAGGCTCTTCCACCATGTCCTTCTTTACAATAGGCTCGGCCTCTTCTTTAGAAGAAGATTGCCCCTCTCCAGAGCTGGATTCAGGCTCCTTCCTCTTCTGGCCTTGGACCTGGCTTCCTTATGGCGCTCTGACTGGGGACGCTGATGTACCCTCATTAATAAGATCGGCTAGCCTGTCAGTAACGCCTCCAAGTGTTAGGACCTTCATAGGACAAGGGAAGGGACCTGGCTCAAGAATCTCAGGAAATTCGTCCTAGATAGCCTCTATAGCAGCATCCCAGCCTTTCTTATAGCTGACTGGGTGCAGGAAGGCATCATGCTCTACCATTAAGTATTTAAACTCATGTGTGTCCATCCAGCCATCAAAGGCTTTGTCCTTTTGAGCTTTAAGGATCACAATCTCAGCCCGGGCCATTTCCAAATCAGAAGTTGAGGAGGCAAGTTGGTCTTTGAGAGCCTCTATTTGCTAGTTAGCCTCCTCCAGCTTCTTGGTTGTATCCTCCAAGCGAACCTTCCAAGCCTTAGCTTGGTGAAACGCCCCTTGGAAATGGACGTTCGCCTACAAGAGAAAAAAGAAAGAAAGTGAGATAAGGAAAATCATGATAGAAAGCTATGGATAATAAAAGGAAAAAGACATACCGTCACCAGGGCCTGAGCACCGGAAAGCTCGTTAGCCTCCAAGTCCTGTTGGAGGACAAGATCATGATAGTCTACAGGGGAAATAGACTGGACGGACCATTTCTTGGCAAGTTTTGTATTGGCAACAATCGAGTCCTTTCCCCGGATTCCCCAGAAAGGCTGGACGAAGGCCCCTGGTTTCTATTTTGTATGCAAGGGTTGGCTGGGGCCTTCATCATCTCCTTCCTTTGCCTGAAGAAGGAACTCCGGGAAGCGATCCCCAAGTCGTGGGTCCTTGAAGAACTTCCCGGCACGCTTCATCCTGGTCGTTTCCAGGTCTTTAGGCTTAGTAGCCTCTTTGATCCTCTCTGCTACTGCAACGAATAAGTAAAGTGAATTGAGAAAATAGTAAAGTAAAAAGGTGGGAAAACCGAAAACAACTACAAAGTGAAGAAAACGTACCTTGTTTAGGAACGGGAGAAAGGCCACGCTCCACAAGAACAGTCTCTCTGATGAGATCCCAAGAATGTGATGTCCCATTATCCTGGGTAAGGATGTTGAAGGACCTAGTCTCCTCCTCAGTTAAAACAATGTCGTTCAGGCGCCCATCCGCCATTTGCCCAAAGGAAGAGCGAAATAGAGTCCCCCAGTCGCCGCCTTCCCAGAGAACATAAAGAAATTATTTTTTCCACCCAAATTTGTTGTCGGGAATGGATTTCCCATTCACTATGTGAGGGACAGTGGGGCGCTGGTTCAAAGAAACCCACCCTGGATTCTTATCCAGGCTGTTCTTAAACTAAAATTTTTTTCTGAACACGGCGACCGAAGTAGGGATGTTGTGCTTGGCGCATTGTGATAAATAACAAAGAATCAACCTCCAAGAGTTTGGAGGGAGTTGGCAAGGGCTGATGCCCACATCAGCTAGTAAAGCCGGAATAAAAGGATGAAAAGGGAGTCTGATACATGCCCTTAAGGTGTCCCCAAAGACACATAAAGTATCTTTCTTCCAGTGGCAAGACCTGTCGGCTGGACCCGCAAGAACCAAATTGAAGGGCTCCTTGATCTTGAAGAAAGATATCATCTTCTCCAACTCCTTTGGTTCCTAAAAAATATTAACGTGATCATGCGCATCCAGGTGCGCATCGGACGGGTACTCATCCCCTCGTGTATTAATCATACCGATCAAAGAGGTATACCTGGGCCGGATGGGGAACTCATTAGACTTTTTAGCCACGTTCATCTTGGCCAAATGAGTCATTCTCTTATCTGCCATTTGAAAAAGGGCAGAAAAGAAAACAATTTTATGAACAAACTTTATGCAAAGGCGTGCCTGAAAATAAAAAATGAGAAAGAGGGTATTTACCTGAAATAATGCTGAAGACTGATCCGCTAAAGGCTGAAACTTCAAGGCTCGAAAACTCTGACCTACAGTTATACTTTGACCTCCAAGACTTTTGAGTGAAGAAGAGGGATGAATTTGGAAATAAGAAGTGAGGAGTGATTGACTCTACTCACTCCTTTATATAGGCAAAAAAAGAGAAGATGAAAGGGCAAAAAGCCCATTGAGCTAAAGGCCCAAAGAAAAAGCCCAAATTTCTAGTATTTTTCGGAATATCATTGAAAATTCTTAAGTTCTGGAACTTTCCAGAATATCCTTGATAAATCTTAAATAGGATTTTGAAATATAGAGGCCCAAATCAAGGACCAAATCCAAATAGGATTTGGAAAAATAGAGGCCCAAATCAAGGCCCAAATCCAATTTGGATTAGGAAAAGCCCAATAAAGCCAACTCATTCAAATAGACCAAGATTGAGGTTGAGTTTGAGCTCGTGAATCCTGTTCGAATTCTTTCGAACAGGAGCCAGAAAAAACCCGCCTAACATACAAGGATTGAGGTCGAGTTTGAGCTCGTGAATCCTGGTCGAATTATTTCGAGCAGGAGCTAGAAAAACACCCGCCTAATAGACAAGGATTGAGGTCTTGTTTGAGGTCGTGGATCCTGTTCGAATTCTTTCGAACAGGAGCTAGAAAAACACCTGCCTAATAGAAAAGGATTGAGGTCGTGTTTTGAGGTCGTGGATCCTGTTCGAATATTTTTGAACAGAAGTCAGGAAAAGCACCCATCAAAAGACCAGGATCCAGGTCAAAATCCTGGTCATAAATCCTAGTCAAAGTTTCACGAGCAGGAGTCAAAAAGTGGCATGAAGTTCGACTAAGACCCAGGTCATCAACTCGACTAGGATCCAGGTCGAAATCCTAGTCGTGAATCCTAGTCGAAGTTACACGAGCAAAAATCAAAAAATGGCCAAAATTTTGACCAAGATCCAGGTCGTGAATTCGACTAGGATTATGGTCGAAATCCTGGTCGTGAATCCTTGTCGAAGTTCTTCGACAAGGATCTAGGAGCTAGCCTAAAATTCGACTAGGATCCAGGTCGAATTTTCGACTAGAATCCTAGTCGAAAAAGGGCTGAAAAATTTCTGAAAAATCCCATAAAAATAAGGTAAAATTTGAAAATAATTTCAAAAATTATTTTTGATAGAATATTCTTGAAAAATTCTGAAAAAGTCCCAGAAATAATGGGAAAATTCATGAGAAATACCAGAAAATTCCTAAAAAGAGGGAAAAGGTAAGGAAATAATAGGGAAGTTTTAAAACAACCCTGACACCATGTACAAGGCAAATCATTGTGAATGTGTAGGTCACTCCACACTTTACACCAAAATGATACCCTGTAAGGGAACGAATGAACTTAACTTCTGCGAAATCTTTACGGTTTCCCAGAAGTTGAGGGGAAAATGATAGGGAATAAAATAAACCATGATTACAAAGTTAATATCGCATTAATTGTATTAACATTGGGCTAGCAATTAAGCCCATTAGAAGAGGCCCAAGACCCTTGATAGGGGCCCAGAAATAGCCTAGGAATATAATTAGTATTAAAATTAATTAGACCAGATACGGTCCAATAACGAAGCCCAATTAGAGAGGGCCCAAAACCTGAATATTAATTAATTACGAAATTAATTAATAAGGGATAAATCAGCTGTCAAGATGAGTCCCAACCAAGGAATGATTCCTTGTAGATCAGCCTCCAAGGGACCTAATAGGATAAGAAATCAATTTCTTACTTTCTAGGACTCCAAAGTCCATTCTAATTTTGAGACTTGCCCGCCAAGTCTCCTAACCCAATTCCAGTTTAAGGACTCCCAACGCCTATATAGGGGGTCTCACCTCAACCAATCAGAACTATGTTTTTTGGCTTGATTCTCTAATTCACAAAGATACATAGGCATCTCGTAAAGGTAGAGTTAAGCTACGAAACACGAGAGCAGCCATTAAAGACCTTGAGCTCCCGATCCTTAGTAATAAATACAGTAATTAATAGACCCTAGTTTTTAATCCATAACAACTTTTCATTATATTTTACCTTAATAATTAGTCTCTAGAATTTCAAGATTTTTGTTAAATTTCAAAAATAAGGGGTGTATGTTGTTAAAACAAGTTTTTAGAATGTACCATAATGGTGAATATATATGGACGTGGATCTTATGTTATTATTAGGAAAATTGGTAATTAATCATGCAACACATCAGCTAAATTTTTGATAAATTTATTTTTACATTTCATCATTAATTAATTTATATTTTTAAAAAATTTTGGAACCAATCCCAATTCTAAAAAATTGGGTTGAATTAAAGTAGTATTATTTTACGGTGCAACTATTTACCTTTTTTCGCTAATTGGTTTATATATTTGAGAAGAAAAATAATATACAGGATTTCAGTTATATGACAAATCATAGAGATAACTATCTAACGTCAATCTAAAATATAGATTGAAATTAGAAAGCAAAACAAAAACAAAGGAGAACAACCTAGCAAGCCAACACCAACTAAAGAGACCAATAACTAAACCAAGGAACTAGACATCATCTAGCCACGAATTTAACCAAAGAGGATTGGTTTGCAAAATAAACCAATCAGAACTAGTTAGGTTGCTTCTCATATCAACAATAAACACGTCTAATAATTTGAGCATCCTTAAGATGCCTTTGTTGTATGAGCCCTATCATTACATTCACTCCATATCTAATAGCAAAAAACTAGTCGCTGAAGGGCCAAGAACATGTGAGCCTTGTCGTTGATGCTTATTGGAAAATATGGGTAGTAATCCCATATTGTCAAATCTATTTGATTCATAATTTGGGTGGATATATGTTGTATGCGTGCAATGAGTGACACTTGAAATGCGTTCTTCTCCAAGATAGCTTTCTGATACACTTTAAATCACTCAAAATGACTAAGAGATGGATAAGATATGATCATCCAAAGTTAGTCTCTTAGTAGTGAAAATTTGTGGAAGAAATGAAAGTCTTACATTGATTTTTCAAAGGAGCATACATAGTCTTATATAGAAAAACACTTATATGGTGTTCAAATCTATTACTTATGTATTGCTTCAAAACCTACATGCACAGACGAGGTACAAATCTTGGGATTTCGAGGAACAATCTAAGGATTGAAAAACCTTCGAGCTTGCCCACGTGTGCGACATGAAAACACGAATGTAGCAGATAGTTGGCCCAAATAATCACAGACTAGTTTTGCTAAATTTAATTTCCAATAAGCTTAGGCTTTTAAAATTTAAATTCGGTTTGACTACGAATTATTATAATTGATTTGACGTAATAATAATTTGATTCAATTACAGATTTGATTTATCAACCGACTGATTAATCAATGCATTTTAATTAATGATGCGTGTAGTACCGCACACGTTTCCTCGAGCCTATATAATATCATATCAGGTTTAGAGTTATTGATTCATTCAATATACAAAATATAGCCACCTCCAAAATACAAAACTTACCCTCTCTTTGTTCTGGTGATAGTTTCTTACTCTATTCTAGTTCGCCGAAGGTGTTGTTCACGTAATACCTCCATCTTCTTATTTTAGCTTTGGAGGTTAACGACTCGCACATAAGGTGAGGTTCGCAACAGCTTTAAGGAGATAATTATATGACTGGACTCGAGAAAGCCTCATTCATATTACATCTTTTATTCACACGCACAGACTTATATTATCTATATTAATCACAAATTATGTTAACTATCTTAAAGCTATTATTATTTATTATCAGTGACTAATACATATATATTTTAGTGTTTGTTGAGTAACAGATTTATGGAGAATAACATTATGAACAATGAGATGAACATGGCGTTTGATCCCAATAAACAGATCGCTAGATCTGATGGAGTTCAGCAGTAGGTGAGTAACCCCAATACACAGATCGCGGAAACTTATTGGACATGTGACTTCGGGGAATGTGCCTATGGGACACACTGTCATTATACAGTTTAGTGTTCTTTTTGGACACACGTCAGCATGATCCGTTCCTCCGATTGTATATGTGGTGCCTACTGGTGTACATACACCAGTATTATAGAAGCATGTACCGACTGTCATACATGCGGTACCTGCTGTACATGTTGATAAACCCGAGAAGTTCAACAAAATGAAAATTAAATATTGGCAACAAAAAATGCAATTTTATCTGACCGTGTTGAATCTTGATCGCTTCTTCAAGGAAGAGGTATCATTGCTCACTAGAAGCACTATGTATATTGCGGATGCTTGGAAGCACTTTTACTATATATATCAGAATTATGTAATAAATTACATGGCTGACTCTTATGCGAGTCACTTGACCATAAATATAAAACCGAGGATGTTGGAGCAAAGAAGTGGATTATCGGCCTTTTTCTTAACTGTATGATGGCAGATTCTAAGCATGTGGTCAGTCAGATGCCATAGTTGCAGGTGATCATTCATGAAATTTACGCTGAGGGAATGGTCATTGGTGAATCTTTCCAAATTGCTGTTATGATTAAAGAGTTTCCACCTGCATGGAAAATGTTCAAGTACTACCTTAGGCACAAGAAAAATGAGATGGCCATGGAGGATCCGATTCTCAGACTTCGTATTGAAGAAGACAATAAAGGATTTGATAAGAATATAGATATTGCTACTAAGAAGGCAAACATGTTGGAGCATGTTGAAAGCTCCAAGTCTAAGAAGACCACTTCTGGTAAAGGGGCAAAACTGACACCCAATGAGGGATTTCCAAGTCAAAATTTCAAGGGAAATGCTACAATTATGATAAAGTGGGTCATAGGTCTTCTAATTGCAAGAAGCCCAATAAGGCCAACAAGAAGAAAGAACCAAACATGGTTGATCATATCTCCAAGAAGATGGGTGACATAGACCTATGTGCTATGGTATCTGAAAATGAACCCGGTCAGCTCTAATCTACATGATTGGTGGATTGTTATTGGTGCTACTAGACATGTTTTCTCTGACAAGGTGTTTGTCTCTAGCCTCAAAGCTTCTTATGCTGGTGAGAAGCGTTATATGGGGAATTCAGCAACCTCTACCATTGAAGGTGAAGGTACGGTTATTCTGAAGATGACCTCTGGGAAGAATTTAACTTTGAAGAATGTATTGTATGTTCCTGATATTCGCAAGAACCTTGTTTCTGGTTCAATGTTGAATAATCACGATCTTCATATTATAATTGAGAAAGATAAAGTTATTGTGTCTAAGAGTGAAACATTTGTAGGCAAGGGTTATGTAATCTATCGGCTTTTTAAGCTCAATGGTATATCACTAAGGACGATAATGAAATGGAATTTTTTTTGCTTACTTGCTTGAGTCTCCTAATTTATGGCATGTTAGATTATGACATGTTAATTATGACACAGTATGAAGGTCAAGTGTAAAAGAATACATACCAAAATTAACAATTGATTCAAAATATAAGTGTGAGACTTGTGTTGAGGCAAAGTTAACAAGATCATCATTTAAACGTGTGGAAGAAAACACCAAAGTTCTAGACCTAATATATAGCGATATATGTGATATAAAATTTTCTCCAACGAGTGGAGGTAACAAGTATTTTATTACATTCATAGATGACTGTACAAAATATTGATATGTATATTAGCTGAAAAACAAATACAAAGCTATAGATAAATTTAAAATCTATAAGGAAGAAGTTGAGAAACAACAAATAGAGAAAAACACAATGATACGAAGTGATCGTGAAGATAAATATGTAGAACCCTTTGGCAAATTCTGTACACAAAATGGTATAATCCATGAGGTGACTGCACCATAATCCCCTCAGTCAAATGGAGTGATTGAGAGGAAGAATCGCAATCTTAAAGAGCCATCGAATGAGACGTTGCTAAGCTATGAACTTTCGTAGTCGATGTGGGGGAAACCATCTTAAGCACGAATAATATTTTAAATATTACTATGAGTAAGAATAAGGATGTAAGTCCTGATAAAATGTGGAAGAAGAAGAAACCAAGTTACCAACACCTGAAAGTGTGGGGGTACCTGACAAAGGTACTGATTCCTACACCAAAGAATGTGAAGATTGGTCCAATGAATGTGGATTGTATCATCATCGGATATCCATCACATAGCACTACATATCGATATCTCATTTATGATTCCAAGATTCCTGACATTCAGAAGAATATGATAATGGAATCTAGGAATGCCTCATCCTTTGAGATGACGTTTCCTTGTAATCCATGAAACGAACCTCCTACCACGTCTAAACGAGCTCATGAGTCTATAGATGACAATAATGAGAGTTAATAAAGTGAAGACAAGAATGTGGGGGTAGTGTGAATGAGCAAAAGACAACGTGCAGAGAAATCCTATGGGTCTGACTTTATAACCTATTTACTCGAGAAAGGTGACCCTAAAACCTCTAAGGAAGCGATTATCTCACTCAATGGCCCCATTTGAAAAGAGGCTAATAAAAATGAAGTTAACTCAATTCTGCAGAGCCATACATGAGAATTCATTGATTTTCTAAACGGTTGTAAACTGTTAGGTAACAAGTGGGTTTTCAAGAAGATGTTGAAAACTGATGGTACTATCAAAAACTACAAGGCAAGGCTTATAATTAAAGGATATAAAAAATAGAAATTTCTTGATTACTTTGATACGTATTCTCCAGTAACGAGAATAATGTCTATAGGATGATTTTTTCTATCATTGCAATGTGAAATTTAGCAGAACATCAAATGGATGTGAAAACATCTTTCTTGAATGGAGATATAGATGAAGAAACCTATATGGAACAACCTGAATTGTTCATTTTCCCTGGAAAAGAAAGGAAAGTCTATAGACTAGTGAAGTCACTGTATGGCTTGAAGCAAACGATTATGAAATGGCATAAGAAACATGATGAGGTCGTGCTGGGCAGTTGGTTCAAGAACAGTGAATGTGATAGTTATGCCTATTACAAAGATAACGAGAGAAGTTATTTAAAGGACAATAACAATGCTTAGGTCATGATGACATTATATGTAGATGATCAACTTATTGTCGGAAGCAATGATAAAGTGATCAAATCTATAAAGGACATGTTAAAGGAAAGATTTGACATGAAATATTTGGGACTAGAAAATGTTATTCTAAGTATCCAAATTTCTAGAACATCGGAGGGACTCATATTGAGTCAGCCTCATTATGTTGACAAGATCCTTAAAAATTTCCTTAAGGATGACTTAGAGAAAGCTAGGACACCTGTCGATATGAATTTACGTATATCTAGGAACAAATGTGTAGCGGTTTCTCAATTGGAATACTCAAGAATAATTGAGAGTCTGATGTACCTAATGAGTTGTACAACACCAAACATTGCATGCTCAATCAGCAAGTTGAGTAGGTTTGTGAGTAATCCGGGAGATGAGCACTAAAAAGCGATTATAAGGGTATTGAGGTACTTGAGAGGAACTCGAGACTATGGATTGCACTATGGAAGATATCCAACAGTATTAGAGGAATATACTAATGCAGGTTGAGTATCTAGAAAGAAGTCATTAAAGTCTACGAGTGGTTATGTGCTTACACTAGTTAGCTTAGAAATTTTATGGAAATCCTTAAAGCAAACTATGATAACTCATTGAATAATGGAAGATGAGTTTGTAGCACTAGATAAATGCACCAAAGAGGCTAAATATTTACCCTAAATTTTATACGATATTCTAAGATGGCCAAAGCCTGTGATTGTGATAGGGATACGCTGTGATAGTCAACCCGCTCTGGACAGAGCAAAGAGCCTGATGTATAATGGAACGTCTCGTCACATGCGATGATGATATAGTTCCATTAGATCATTGATCTCAACTAGAATTATCATTATTTACTATATACCGTCAAAGGATAATTTCACGGATCCACTAACCAAATGGTTATGCAGAGAAGTGGTTGAGAAATCATCATGGGGGATGGGCCTTAAGCCTATTGCTTAACGGCGTCATGGTGGACACCCAACCAATGCTGACTGGATATTCCAAGAACTTGGTTCAACGGGACAACTAAATTATGATGACCAAATCACTTTGGGGAAACCCTTGGCATGTTCCTTTGTTGAGGAAACAGTGAGACCCGTATAGTACAAGGTCAAGATTTTGAGCTTTTAATGATCTTTTGGCGAATACATGGAGTTCAGGAGTGAACGCATGGAGTTCAGTTAAGTAAATGTGGATTATTCTATAAGATAAAGATCACCTATATGGGAGAGAAGTGGGGCCGCTTCAAAGGAGAATTACGAGGCATAATTCTTTAGAAACTCCTACAGAACCAGGATGATGTTCCATGGCTAAAATGGACATACTCAAGAAAACTATACGACTCGGAAAAGAGATAGTAATAAGTATGTCATCATTTACATGAATGGTCAAATAGTTCAAGGACAAGCACGTCTATCGCCTACCAGTAAAGTCAATATGCTTATTCGAGTGAAGGTTCAAGGAGCATTCTTTACCTATCATATGTTATATCTGACTGAAGAAACTATTACCAAGTCAAATTTCGTGTCTGTCTGGTGTGTGATACTGAAATATCAATTTAATCCATGTGGGGGATGGTTGAGAATATGGGTAGTAGTCCGACATTATCAACTAAATTTGAGCCATAATTTGAGTGGACGAATGTTATGTGTGCACAATAACTGACACTTGGAATGCGTTCTCCTCCGAGATAACATTTGGAAGCATTTTGAATCACTCAAAATGATTAAGAGATGATATGAGATATGATCATGCAAAGTTAGTCTCTTAATAATGGAAATTTGTGGAAGATCAAATGAAAATCCTCCATTAATTTTGTAAAGGAGCATATTTAGCTTTATATAGAAAAACAGTTATATAGTGTTCGAATATGTTACTTATGTATTGCTCCAACATCTATGTGTGCGCGGGATGGTGCAAATCTTGCGCTTTCGAGGGACAATCTGAGGCTTGGGAAGCCTTCAAGCTTGCCCACATGTGATATGTGCGGACACGAATGTAGCAAAAAATTGCCCCGAATAATTTCCACTAGCTTGGGATTTAAAAATTTTAATCTATTTTGACTATGAATTATTATAATTGATTTGAATTAGTAATAATATGATTCAATTTCGGATTTGAATTACTAACTAACTGATTAATTAACGTATTAGTTAATAACGTGTGGAGTAGCGTACATGTTTCCTGGAGCCGATATAATATCATATCAGGCTTAGGGTTATTGATTCATTCAATATACAATATACAACCGCCTCCAAAGCACAAACATTGCCCTCTCTCTATTCTGCTAATAGTTTCTTGCTCCTTTCTAGTTTGCGGAAGGTGTTGTTCGTGTAACATCACCGTCTTCTCATTTTATCCTCGGAGGCTAACGACTCACACATACAGTGAGTGTGGTAATAGCTTTAAGGAGACAGTTATACGACTGAACTCAAGAAGTTCTCCTTCATGTCTTTTTATTGGTTTCTTTTTTCATAGTTTATTATATATTTTCTATTCACACACACATACTTATATTATATGTATTAATCACAGATTATGTTAACACTCTGCAGAGAAATCAGAGCAATCCAACTTGTAAACCACAGCTGAACATGAAGAAGAGAAGTCAACTGAGGATGGATATACTTTTTGTAGGTGTACGATTAATAGAGCTGTCGAAACATTTGAATATCCTCAACACATACAAATAAATGTTGATCAGCTATAAGAACTAAAGGAAGAAATTCTGGAGAGGGTATAAAGACGGTCATGACAAATGATCCATTCGTGACGAGCATATCAATTTATATAGAGATTATAACAAACAAATTTCGGTAAAGGAATTTTTTGGAGTCAAAATTTGATCGAATCCTATATTTTCCATATTTAAATTTTGAAAAGAGACATTCCATTTCATAATATTGAGACATTTTTTGCTAAATAAAATCAGGATAATCAATATGTTCCAGATTTTATTATGTTAAGAGATAGGCCATTCCATAAGATTGAGTCATTCGTTTCTCAATTAAAATCAGGATAGTCCAAAGTGGCTATTAGGTTTATGTAAATGTGATGAAAATGGTGAAATATAAAACTTGACATAGGAATATGCCAATCTCCAATGTAGAATAAATTATTTACCAACGGACTAGGTTAGAGCACAGACTAAGAAATAATGAGGTCATCATATATTGAAGAAAGACAATCACATATTTACCACGGACCAAACCAAAGAGACGTGTTGAAACCATTCCCAACTCAGATATAATATATTGACGAGCCGTGGACCATAAATTTAACACCGAAATGCCAAATCCAAGAGTCATAAACAAGAACTTTCATGTCTAGAAATGACGACACTTGAGAGTCGTAGAATTAACCTAGCGAGACTAATCATAAGTAAATGCAGCAAAATTTGAGCCTTATTCCAGTCCTTGGTGTTTTTAATACAAAAACCTCCTTCAGCTTTTGGAAGGAAAAGCTTATCCCACTAAATTTTGGCACCACATTTGGTAGATGTGTTACCTTTTGTTGGGCCTCGAGCAAGTCATTAACTCTACATTAGTATGATTTTATCAGATTTGAGCATATCCTAAAAGGTCTCATACTAATGGAGTTAATTGGCTACTCTATATTCAAGAGATTTATCTTTATTCTCCTCGATATGGTACTTGAGTTGACACTACTCAACAATCCTACCCTCAAACCATAAACCACAAATTTTGCGGTCTTTCCCGTGATTGATCTGTCTACATCAAGGAACTGAAAGATTTCGCATCACCGAGTTTAATCTATCTATATCTTGCAATACCACAAGAAACATACATATTTTCCAACCGCGTTCACACCGAGGAGAACCATCCACATCGAACTATCTTACCCCAATACCCCCACAAGGCCCAACTTTTGGCTCTCATATCACTTGTTGGGCTTCGAGTGAGCCTTAACTTCACATTACTATGATATTTTCGCCTTTGAGTCAGGACCACACGGATTTATTTTTTGACACATCCCAAAATGCCTCATACTAATAGAGTTAAATAGTTGCTCTATATACAAGAGATTTATATATATTCTTCTTGATGTGGTACTTGGGTTGACACTACCCAACAATACTCCTCTTAAATCAAGCACCACATAACCCGTATTCTTATTCCCGTGATAAATATATCTACCTCTTGCAACACCACGAATTACCTCGTAGAACCCACCGCTTGAACACTACCGAGAAGACTTTCGACACAAGGCACCCGATAGATTTACAATCGCCACCGAGAGGAACCTCCCACATCGCATAACCATAGCCCATTACTCTCAACAACATCCAACTGAACCATGGCCTCTGATACCAAATGTTAAGCCGCGAGCAAGCCTTAACTCTTCAATAGCATAATATTATCTGCTCTGGATCGAGCCCGCATGGATTTGTATTGCGCGTATCCCAAAAGGCCTCATACCCCTAGAGTTAATTGGTTGACCTATATACCAGATAATTTTTTATTATCTCCTCGATATGGTACATAGGTTGACACTTCACTTTACATTAGTATGATATTATCCACTTTGAGTCGAGCCCCAACAAATTTTTATTAGGAATATCCCAAAAGACCTCATACTATTAGAGTTAATTGGTTGTTCTATATACAAGAGATTTTTCTCTATTCTATTCGATGTGGTACTTGGATTGACACTACTCAACAATCCTCTCCTCAAACCAAGAACCACAAATTTTGTGGTCTTGCTCACTATTAATTTGTCTACATCTTGCACTACCGCAAGGAACTGAAATTCATATTGTCAAAATTAATTTGTCTACATCTTGCAATATCGCAAGAAACCAACTGATTTCCCAACCGCATTTAAGTAGAGGAGAACCACTTGGTAATCTATCTATGTTTGGCTCCGATACTAATTGTTGGGCCACGAGCTAGTCATTAACTCCACATTATTTTGATATTGTTCGTATTGGGCCCAACCCGCACAGATCTGTATTGGGCATATCCTAAAAGATTTCATACTAATGTTGTTAATTGGATACTCTATATACGAGATATTTATCTTTATTTTCCTCGATGTGATACTTAGGTTGACACTACTGAACACCCTTCCAAAAAAATGAGATAAAAGTTTCTGAAGTTTGCATGTACTGGATCAGAAAGAAAAAAGTGGTTAGACGAGAAGGCGTGAATCGAGAATAAAACTCTGATTAGTTGAGTTCAAGCAACCAAAGGGAGAAGAGTAGAAGTCCACTAATATATATGACATGTGATTCTATCGAGCATAGGCATTCAATCATTGAATCTCAATTAAGAACTAATTAGAGGCACTCCAAGAAATTTAGTCGGGAGCTCACCATAAGGAATTTAAAAAATGTGATTAAACAGATCACCACATTGGTAGTACTATTGCTGAAAAGACAGAGTTTTTTGGGTGTTTGGAACTAGGCCACTCATTTTCAAAAAACAAGTCTACATTTTGCATAACATGAGAAATCAGATTGGTGTTACTATAAGCAAATAATAGGATATCATCCACAAAGAATAAATGTGGGAGCCCCAAGTTCTTATATGTCCAATGATACTATTAGTCAGTAGGAACAACAAAAAGCCAACACGATAGGATATTCTTAGCAATAGAAAATCAATAGGGGGAAATGGGTCACCTTTAAAAAGACCATTGGCACCCTTAAAGTCACCACTTAGAAAGCCATTTACCTTTATCAAAAACATGGTAGTGGAGATGCACGCATAGATCCAATCTATGAACTTTTGAGGGAAATATATCCGAGAAGGGCTGCCATCATAAAATCCCAACTAACATAGTCAAAAGATAACTTAATTTCCACCTTTAGAGCCCATTTTGCATCTCATGTGTCACAGGTGTAACCCCTGAAAAGATCCTAAGCCATTAGGATATTATCTCTAATGTTCCTACCCGAAACAGAAGTAGACTGAGCTTCCTCTAATTAAACAACAACCAACTTTTCTTGTATAAGGAAACCGGATTTCAAATTTTCAAGCACTAATTGATCTTGAAAAAGTTTCAAATTATGTCTCGCATTCTGAACTCCCATTTCCACATTGTCATGGTTCTTGCTCAGATCTATAAGAGCAGTTTTCATATTCTTCAGTTTATGAATTAAGATAACAACGGGGTCACAAAACCAAGTGTCATTCCATGCATACAAACATCAGTACGAAAGCCTTCAATAGAACACATATAGTTAAAAAGCTGGAAAGGTTTAGAAGACCTCAAGCTCCATTGGGACTGTCAGGATGAGAAGCCAATTGTCCATAAGCTCCTTATTTTTAAAAAATCCCACAAAGTGAAGAAAACATTAAAACCAATCCCTGTTACCTAGGATGCGATATAGTATTCTGTGAATTAGATTATCAAGACACTTGTGTTATTCTCTAATAATCAACTACGATGATTTGTAGAAGGGGATTAAATACAAGCCAATTTTTTTTTTATTTTAAACAAGGAATTGTAACTTATAAACAGAAAGAAGGAAAAACACAACAATTAAAAAATTTAGGTGGTTTATTTTTTAGCATATCACCTGAGAAATATATTGTAAATATAATATGTATAAATTACAAGTGCAATTTCATAGATGAGTTTTAACTGTTTCTCTTGAGATAAGTCTAATTATAGATGAACACTTCTAAAAACTATTCTTTAAAATATACTATTGCCCACTTGGGTTATATATCACCAGGTTATAATCTTTACTAGAAAATATATAACACACTTTTTCTCGTGATACTTGACAAAGGAGGCTCCAATCAATGTTGATATGTTGCTTTGAATATCCCTCAAGTTTGTCATGCTTGGAAATAGAATGTTTATTCTTAGTTAGAATCCAAGATCACATGCAATGTTTTTCTTAGGATCCATTTTCTTTAATGAGATTCCAATCAACCCATGTGCAGTATCAGGGTCAGGATCTGACCACTGTCAAGTCATTATCACCAGATATTTAAATTTCTTTAACCATTAAAAGTGATTATTTTAGTTATTGATGCAGTTAGTCGTTGATGCTGTAGTTTCACTTAGCAGTTGAAGACTAACTTCACTTAAATCAGAATTACATGGCATCACATATTTAAAATTAGCCACCATATTCTATATTATCCATTGGGGCAACATGACTTCTGAAAAATATTACTATTATGACAGAAATCTCATTGAAAATATTACAAAATTCTCATTTGTTGATGGTCTACCCTTTCAACGGTTATTCTTTAAGATGGCTAGCCGTTGAAGGCTACAACATGACTAAACATAATTATTCTATGTATTTTTCATTTCATTAGGATTCAAGCTTAATTCCTAACAATCTACCCAAATGTACGACTAATAGAGTGAAATCCATACACTACGCGACCCAAACTGTGTTGCTACAGAACCAAAAAAATGTTGCTAAAGGCCCAAAATGGGCCAAGACAACATCAGAGTTATGTCGACTCGTAGCTAGTTAGTATAAGTATATATAGCAACATACAAAGTACTCTATTACAACATACCATATTCTGTTACTATATATCTCAATAGCAGTATTTTTTGGACTCTATAGTAACATACTTATTATGTTACAAAAGAGTTTAGAATTTCTTTCAGGCCGTTGGGGCCCACCGGTAGGGCCCATATAATAAGTTTTTCAAATTTATATTCTATAGTTTTTTTGTTGCTTGTTTTTTCTTTAATTTTCATAAATATATTAATAAATAGACAAGTACTTCAACCTAAAATATAAAAAAAAATACTGCAAGAATAATTAGAGTAACAACTCAGTTCAAATAATAAATATAAACTCATTAATTGTTATTACTACAAAATGAATAAATTTCTAATTCGACATCAATGTTCCATATTTCAGCTTGGCGGCATGATTTAGATCAGTCATTTTTGAAAGACGGTTTCTCCATTTCCATCTTCAGTATGGCCCTATCTATTTCATCCAACTCAGTAGGCTTAGAGGTGATCTCTATTTTGAGTTTTGCAACAGCTTCATCAACAAGATCGATAGCTGAAATGAAAAAGAAATTCCTTAATGAATATAAAAGTAGGATAGAATTATACGATACTTATATAAACAATTTGAAACGACCAATAAAAAGGACATCAACAGGATCAATTAATACAAAATAAAGAGCAAAAGACAGTAATTGTAATAGATTATTATACATGTTACTCCACAACAGAGTGGAAAGAGTAAGCAAAAATCAGCTGAGCTCAAATTCACCTTAGCCCAAAAGCTACAAGTTGGTCTAAAAAAACTTCCCATAAATTCTTACAGAAAAGTAAAGAACAAAATCAAAAGATTGTATGCATCTAGAACTACGAGACTCCGAGGATATATATCTGCAATTATCCCACTAGTAAATCTATGTGGCAGCTAGAACCAAAAAACAGATTGCTAAATCTGTTGCCAATTAGACCTAACCAAATTATATATCGCGAACTTTTAGATGTACATTCTACTAGAGCTGTTCACGAACTGAGCCGAGCCGAGTTTCGATCAAACCGAGTCGAGATTTCATTTTTTTTCTAACGAGCCGAGCCGAAGCGAGCTTTCTTAACGAACAAAAACCCGTGTTCGAGCTCGAGCTCGTTAACGAACGAGCCGAACACGAGCTTTTATCGAACAAAATCGAGCCGAGTCGAACCGAGCCGAACACGAGCCGAACAAGAGCTTTCTTCATCAAAATGAGCCGAGCCGAGCTGAGTCGAGCTGAATTAAAAAATTCTGGTCAAAACTCCGGTTGACTGTTAAAATAATGAACCAAATACTTTACTTTTTTCTAAAAATTTTGTCATATCACTAAAATATATTGATCTTAACATCTGTATGGTTGGATCATTCATAAATATTTTTAAAAAAATCAAAACATTAATAAGATACTAAACACTAGTTACAAGTGCAGGTCAAAACACCGGTTGACTGTTAAAATAACAAATCAAATATAATTATTTTTTTTCTAAATTTTTTTATCATATCACTAAAATAAATAGATCTTAACATCCGTATGGTTGGATCATCTATAAATATTTTTATAAAAATCAAAACATGAATATGAGATTAAAAACTAGTTACAAGTATATGTCAAAAACACCGGTTGACTGTCAAAATAATAAATCAAATATATTTATTTGTTTCTAAAAAACATTTAATGTCAATAAAATATATAGATATTAACATCCGTATGGTTGGATCATTCATAAATATATTTTAAAAAATTGAAACATTAATATGAGAATAAACACTAGTTACAAGTACTGTTCAAACAATTGGTTGATTGTCAAAACAACAACAAAATAAATTTATTTTTTCTAAAATTTTTATCATGTCACTAAAATATATAGATATTAACATCCGTACGGTTGGATCATCTATAAATATTTTTAAAAAAATCAAAACATTAATACGAGACTAAACACTAGTTACAAGTAAATGTCAAAACACGGGTTGAATGTTAAAATAACAAACCAAATACTTTTATTTTTTTCTAAAAATTTTGTCATGACACTAAAATATATATATCTTAACATCCGTACGGTTGCATCATTCATAAATATTTTTTAAAAAATTGAAACATTAATATGAGACTAAACACTAATTACATGTAGTGTTCAAACAATTGGCTGATTGTCAAAATAACAAACAAAAATAAATTTATTTTTTCTAAAATTTTTATCATGTCACTAAAATATATAGATATTAACATCCGTACAGTTGGATCATTCATAAATATTTTAAAAAAAATTAAAACATTAATATGAGACTAAACACTAGTTACGAATAGTGTTCAAATCATTGGTTGATTGTCAAAATAATAAACAAAATAAATTTATTTTTTTCTAAAAATTTTATCATGTCATTAAAATATATAGATATTAACATCCATACGGTTGGATCATTCATAAATATATTTAAGAAATTGAAATATTAATATGAGACTAAACACTAGTTACAAGTAATGTTCAAAGAATTGGTTGATTGTCAAAATAATAAATAAAATAAATTTAGTTTTTTCTAAAAATTTTGTCATGTCACTAAAATATATAGATATTAACATCCGTACAGTTGGATCATTCATAAATATTTTAAAAAAATTGAAACATTAATATGAGACTAAACACTAGTTACAAGTACATGTCAAAACATCGGTTGACTGTTAAAATAACAAACCAAATACATATATTTTTTTGAAAAACTTTTGTCATATCACTAAAATATATAGATATTAACATCCGTAGGGTTGGATCATTCATAAATATTTTTAAAAAATCGAAACATCAATACGGGACTAAATAGAAATACATGTCAAACTACTAGTTAACTGTTAAAATAGCAAACCAAATATATTTATTTTTTCTAAATTTTTTATTATATCACTTAAATATATAGATCTTGACATCCATACGGTTGGATCATTTATAAATAATTTCAAAAAATCGAAACACCAATCAGGAAATAAATACTAGTTACAAGTAGTAGTCAAATCACTTGTTAATTATTAAAATATCAAATTAAAAAAAATTATTTTTAATATCTGATTTTTTTCAAATTACTAAAATATATAGTTTGAAATTTATATAATTCAATAATTTAAAAATATTTATAAAAAATCTGAATAAAATTCATAATAATTAAATATTTAAAAAATAAAAATAAATTAATTTTTTTTCGAGCCGAGCCGAGCTCGAGCCGAACGGAGTCGAGCCGAGCATGCCAAAAACTCGACTCGAACTCGTTTTCTTAACGAACACATTTTTGTGTTCGAGCTCGAGCTCGAGCCCTTAACGAACAGAGCTGAACCGAGCCCTTAACTAGCCGAGCTCGAGCTTGTTCGCGAACAGCTCGGTTCGCGAAGAGCTTTACATTCTACTTCAAGAAGCTGATTCTTAACTTTGATATCATTACAAAGTAGTACTCTGAACAATTTACATATTCATAGAGTATAGTTCCAATTACGTTAGAGTAACAGAAATTAGAAAAACAATGATCAAAACATTCTGACATTTGCCAGACAACTGCAAGGTTATGCTAACTTTCCTAGTTCAGTATGCTAAAATACCACCTTTCTATTAATACGGATCTAAACACTATTTTATATAATTAAACATGTCCTAGTCAGAATAGGAGTAATCAGCTAAAAATGGATGGGTCTTGTTGACGGAGGAATATGTTAACAACAAAGATTGAGGTTTCTCGCCGGAATTAAGATATATGACGGTGGTTCTTCGCCGGAAAATCAAGCAGTATGTGGTGGTTATTTTAGGCTGAGATTGATCAGATTAAGTGGTGGCTCTCTTATCAGCTCTCAACTTCTTACCCTCTCAATGTGCCTACGTACCCTTTATATAGGGATCAAGCCTGACGTAGTTCTTGTGGAACAAGAAATCTAATGGGCTTAGACTTCTTATTCCCTAGGCCCGGTAGAAGTCCATCCAAAGTCCGTCTTCCGCTAGCCTTAGGAATGTCCAATTATGAGCCCCAACCACAAAAGCCAAAGGCTCGTCCGTAATCGCAGGACTTCATGGATAATGCATCTCCCTATGCAAGGATAACAGTCCGCTACAGTAATCTCCCTTGATTTACGAACGCATGTATAACCACGGTTCACCCCAAATGCCAGACGCATCCCTGTCCCCTGAATGAGGATAACCCACCAGATAACAAGACAGGTGATCCCAAGCTCTTGGGTGCAAAGTGCAGGATGACTCTAAAGTTCTCCAACGAGGACACCCGTTGAATACAAGAACAGAGTTCCCAAAGCACACACCAATGTTAACCCCGCATCCCCAACAAGGACACCCGTCGAATACAGGAGGAGGCCTTCAATCATCATGCATACCCCTGGAGGCCTTCAAGCTTTTCACGGACATCCCCCTCCTTGACCGTCTCGAGGAGTGAATTCTTCAAAGAGTACCTGCAACAAATACGTTAGTAAAAATAATCTCCATTGTTCCTCTCCATGCAAGCTTTGTCCTGAAGTCACCATCAAAAGTGTATTGACCAAACACAGGACGCATCCTCACCTTTATAAAACCAACCTTGTTTCTTCATCAACCGTCCCTTACAGCATGACACAACAACAAGACGTGTCCTAATAGAGACATGCGCGTCCTCCAACTTCCATTGACATAAGATCACATTAGCCTAGTACTTTCACCATGGTTGACGCGTTTAGGAATAACTTTTATGTAGTCTGTTTTGATTTCATTGATATTAATAAAAGACCTATTTTGTTTTTATTGCGGGCTCTATCTATTTTAAGTGTTTGAATAAGATATACCACAGTTTAGAGTAAAGCTTTTTATGGATTGTGATGAGATCATAATAATGAGACCTAAAAGATGATAACTCTAAACTTAAATAGTTCCTCATCGTAGGATTACTAACTGGTAATTAATAATCCGCAAAGATCGGTACATACTATGCTTGCTTCATTATGAAAGATGTCTGTTCTCATAGACATTTGTGTGGTGACACTATAGCTAGTATGTAGGTGTTTATTATAGAATAAGTTCACTGAACATGACTCGCACAGCTGAACAACTAATGGAGTTCACTCACGTGTCAGCAGTTGTTCACATAGTAATAGTTGTACAAGTATCCTTAGACTTGAGGTCATCATAGTAATCTTGTGTACACTGAACTTTCCTTTAGTTTAGTTCTTAGTTTCAGGGACAATTATAAGGGCTCTATTGGGTATAGGAATTTGTATACGAAGATAGTGTATGATCAATAAAGGATCTACCCCTTCTAGTAAAGGAAGAGAATGTTCAATGTTGATCCACTTATGCTAGTTCTGGAATCTCTGGCCAGAGTGAATGAAATTAGAAATGAGTTTCTAATTTACATTAAATAGAACTAAGCATAGTGATTGGGAAAGCAAGTGATTAAATAAGATAGGCTTGACACAAGTTCCATGTCTTGTATTTAATCGTGACATTGCAGGGTAGAAGGAATTAATTGTACGGCAACTATTCATTGAATAGGTTCTTGGTATTCTAAGCAGTGAATTCGTATTATCCGGATAGTCGCGATATGCTGAGAAGTATCCCTCACGATGTAGAATAAATATGATTAATTAAATAATCATATTTAATGAATTAGAGAATTTATATAAATAATGATAAAATAGTTTTATTATTATTTATTTCTACTACCGGCTTAATATTGAACCTACAGGGTCACACCATAAAAGAGAACGATTTAATGGTGGAGGAATTAATTAATAATGGCTGATAATTATTTATTTATGAAATAAATAATTAATTGGCAAATTTAATAATAGATTAAATAAGATTTAATTGATTATAAATTAATTAAGAAAAGGTTCTTAATATTATTAATTAAGAATTTAATTTTTGGAAATTAAATCAAGTGAGAGAATTATTTCTAAAGTGTTTAGAAAAAGGATTAATAATTAAAAGGTGTTTTAATTATTAGTGAGAATAATAAAGGGTTAATAATAATATTTTATGGGAAAATTTTCAGCTGAAAATTTTGCCTATAAATATAATATTGTGAACCCAATTTTTGCATCAACCCAAAAGATTTATAAAACCCTAATTCTCTCCACCTCCTCCTCCTTCATTTCATCATTTTCTTGGTGGATACCGGTGGAGTGCTTCACACTTGAGGAGGAGCTGCATAAGATCTTCGTTCATCGTTCTTGGATCGTTTTTAAAGGTTAGAAATCGATCCCTCGATTTTATTTACGATCTGTATTCATATTATATGGATTTTATATGTGTAAAATTGTTTTACCATGTTTCCGTGATAGATAAAATCCTACACTCCCATGTTCCGTCATTACCAGACTATAGCACATCTTCTCACAAGTAGGCGCGTCCTCGATGCCTAGACGCATCCTAACCTCTTACAACGCAATACCGGGTTTGACCGCACGTAATCCGCATTTGACCCGAGTCAATTCAATGCCAAATTTTGGGTATAACAACTACCCCCCAAATTCTATTTGCAGTTGAAAACAAAATTGGAATTTTTATCCTTAAATCCAAACAATGAAATTTGGCTCACAGGACGCGTCAATTGCAGAGGACGCGCCTTAACTTCACTTCGTACTTGTGGCATACAGCTGTCCTCCATGTCAGCTATCCCTTCCTCTATAAATACCCAAAAAGGGAACTCCCACCGACATTTTTATCCTTCTCCCTCTCAGAAAACAACCACCACCATCCCCACTAAACTTCAAGTTCAAAACCCCGACAATTCAGCCGGCCATTTGCTGATTTCCTTAGCTCAATCCAACCGTAAACTCACAAGGTACGCAGATCTTCTTTTATTTCCTTATTTGGTTGAGTAAATCGACTTTAATGAGCAAGAAACCGTTCATATGCTTCGTTTTTACTTTGACTATTCTTCGTTTGCGTCGTGTATATATATGTGTATGTATCTATAAATGTATCATACTTTGCTTCTTTGATTCCGTAATCACATGTTTTAGGGCTTTAATCAGATTTCCCCAAACTGCTAACAGTCGGTTGAAATTCCATTGAATTGCAACCACATAGGACGCGTCTACCCGTCAGGGCGCGTCCCATCTTCCCTTATTTAAGACGTATGTTTATGTCATTTTATCCAGAGGTCACATAGGGACAATATTTTACTAGGACGCGTCTTCATAGTACATCTCTTGCGACAGATTCTTAGGACGCTTCCTCGAATGTTTTTAGTATCTTCTTATTTCTTTCTCTTTCTTCTTCTTTTTTTTTAAATATATGTGGACGCGTCCTCAGTTTTTTCTTCCTTCTTTGCAGCTGGAGGTCGAGTCTTCTTCGTCACCCTTTAATCCATTCAAAGTACTCAACAAACGCCTTGGGATCTATTCCCCACACTTGATCTCCTTCAAACCCGACTTCTCTGAATCTCATAGGACGAGTTACTTCCTTAAAGAAGAAAGACGCATCTTTGAATCTCTTAACTCAAAGACTTCTATAATGTTTGACTCCAGTTCCGATTCCATGGATCACGTCCCCATAGGCTCAAGAATGAAAAAGAAAGGAATTAAAAGGCAAAGAACTCCAATTCTACATGCTAGGGCCTCCATCGAAGATTGGACGGATGATGAGATTATACCCACCACAAGCTAACAACCCCAACACATGACTATTTCAAATGAGGACGCATCCCCATCTCAGGACGCGTCAGCTTTTCAAGGCGCGGCTCCTTCTCAGGACGCGTCAGCTTCTCAAGGCGTGACTCCTTCTCAGGACACGTCTCCTCTCAGCGTAAGTGAATTTGAAAAAAGAAGTCCCGACCCTGAAAAGTATCCTGTGTCTCCTCAAAAATCCGACTCACCCCTTGAACACTGGGAATCCTCGGATGTCGAAGTGGATTGTAACTGGACCAAGCTTGATGCTTTAACTGAGGCAGAGAAAAACGCCAGGAGGAAGAAAGAAGGCAAGCTAGCATGTGTAGCCCTCGACTCCACCACAACAAACTTGGAGATCTAGTAGCACATGAAATATTATGACATGAAGGGCATCTGGGCGCGCCCTCTTCGGACCTTAAGGCTACACATCTTCAACATTGGGAACCAAAGGATCCCTAGAATGGCGCTTACACCAAAATTGATTTCTCTAGGCGTGGGCGCGCCCTTGCACCCATACATCAAAAAGATCTTGAAGTGGTATGAGGTTGCCCCGGTTCAATTATCTCCAAAGTCATACAAACTAGCTTGGGTTTTGTACATGATGTACCACAATCTTGGACTGGGCGCGCCCTCCATGAAGGAATTCAGCTTTTTTTATAGCATAAGAAAATCAATTCCTGGTTATCATTTCTTTGTAGTCAACAAGTGGCTGAAAAACAAGGGATTCAATGAAGGCAAGATCAGCCATGAGAGGGATTGGAAGGAACCTTTCTTCTACATCTATGACGTCAAGAGATCCTGAGTTCGTTTCAACCTAGAACCAAGTAAGTGATTCCCAAAACACGTCCTCATATACTGGACGCGTCTTCTACCAGGGGCGCGCCCTTCTTTTTAAACAAACTTTTTCCTTTTCCTTTAACGAATTATTATTATCTTTTATCTCTAGAAAAAAAGAGTTCAAAACGAATTAACAGGGAAGAGAAAAAAGAGAGCAGATAAAGTTCTTCAGTACGCAGAGAAGCACTTCAACCTCAAGGATATGATCACGGAAGACAACCTCAAGCTGGTGGGCGCGTTATCTGCCCGGGTTGGCTTTATCTGCAAGTTCCGTGAATTTCATAACGGCAAACCTGTTCTCACAGCCTCAGAAAAATCCAGGGGCCTCAGCGTCGCAGAAGTGGTCGAGATTGACATTAGTAAGCAATTCGATTTAAAACAAGGTAAGTTTAAATGAGAGAGGACGCGTCCTACATTTTGGACGCGTCCAAAGCTACAGAATTAGCTCCTCATTCAGAAAATATCAATTTACCTAAATTCGTAGTTTGTGTCATGATTCTTTGACGCGGCATGATAACGTTTGTCTTTTCTTTTATACCCAAAACTTAATAAATTTTAAGGGTGTTCCCTGCATACATATCTCTGTTTTGGACGCGTCCTACTCTCAGGGCGCGTTTTGTTCCAGTCATTTGGGACTCACACTATTTTCCCTTGACTTAGACTTCTCCCATAACTTATGTTTTAGCCAGTAGGTAGGGCGCATAATATATATAGAATGCGTCATCCTTTCCTTACTCGACATATACACGTATTATTCATGTCTCATATTCTTTCCCTGACATATCTTCATGCATTTACATGTTTTTACATACATTTTACTCGACATCTTTTCATGCAATTACATGTCTTTAACTGCATGCATGTAAAATCTTTATATTATAATTTAGGTGCGTCCTGTTTTCTGAACGCGTCTTCTTTATTGAACTAACACCTTTCCATATTTATATGACAGATATGGCCTCCCTTCCAAAAGGATTTGCTATTGGAGCTTCCAAAAAACTAAGGGCCAAGAAACAGGCCCCTGCAAAGTCTGATCCGAAGGCTAAAGATCCCACTCATGTTCTAACTCCTTCTCCTCCACCAAAAATAATTGACACTACTGTGTCAGACATCCCTGAGAAGGAGGAGGACGCGCCCTCCAAGTGTCAAAAATTAGTGCCAGATGATCAATCCTTTGTGCTTCAATACCTGGGCACATCCTCAGTTGGCGACTTTACCGAGGACGAAGTTAGAGGCTTGACCTTCAGGACAGAGAAGCAGACAGGGGAGGCTATGGTGAGGGCTGCAGTTGAGCTTCACTTGGACGCCAGGCAAAGTGTTAATATGTCTGCAAGGCTCGGGGCGCGTCTTGCTGCCACCGATACTGCAAAACGTCAAGCTGAAGATAAGGTAAAATCTCTGTAAAAGTATATTAATCTGCTTTCCCAAGAAAAGGATGCTGAGATCAAATACCCGGAGGCGGAGAAGACGTGTCTTGAGGCAGAAAAGGCTGTGTTAGAAGGTAATGTCTCCTCTTTGGAGAAAATGATGGAAAGTGTTATCACACTGAATTCCACCATGTAGCTGGAGCTTGACACTCTGAACGATGACAGGCTGCAAGGACGGACAGAGGAGAAAAAGCTGGTTTACCCAAATGGCTTCGCAGCTGGGTTTGAAGAGTGGTGCTCTGGGTTTATTACAAATGACCCAGAGTATACCTTTTCAAAGTTCGATGCAGACACCCAGATATGGGTCAATGATTTCAGACTCAGGGCTGCAGATTCTATCAAAAGCAAGAGAATTTTCCTGGGCTTGGAGGAAGAGGATGCGTCTCCTGCTCCTTCTCCACTCTAAACTCAAGCTCCCCCTATAGGCGTCCAAGACAAGCCTCAGGACGCGCCTCCTGCCTAGGACACGTCCTACGCTTATTTGTCAAGTTATTTTCTGAACTATTCAAAGGTGCGGGCCCTTCGAAGCCTTGCAAATTGTAATGACTATTTTTTTTGAACTTTATTTGGTGCCACAGTTTCATGATATTTTCTCGTTAATTTACCTTTATGCACATCTCCACTTTATCAACCCTGCTTTGGTCATAAAGATGGGCGCGTCCTATGGAGCACGCGTCACCTTTAAAATATTTATGTTCTCTCTGCTGTCACACATTAAGTAGGTTTTATTAATGGGCGCGTCCTTTCTGTTTGGACGCATCTGTATAGAATTGCCTGGATAGTGTATTTTTAATAAACAGGATACCATGATGCACTTGGGCACTTAAATGAGATACAGAGCATGAGGGGCGCGTCTTCAAACAGGACGTGTCTTCCCTTTAATACTTTCGGAGATGTTCCGTGTTCCACGCTCGCGGAACCAACTTCCCTTCCATATCTTCAAGGTGATAAGTTCCTTTACACAAGATAGCCTTTATCTTGTATGGTCCTTCCCAATTAGCTCCAAACACTCCATATTGGGGGTTCTTCGTGTTGGGCATCACCTTCCTAAGTACCAAATATCCCACCTTCAGCAACTGCCCTCTTACCTTCTTGTTATAATACCTCGCTCCACGTTGCTGATACGCCGCAAGCCTCAACTGAGAATTCTCCCTTGTTTCTTCCAAAAGATCCGAATGAAGCCTTTGATTAACCTCTGCATCCCCCTCCATGTATCGATCTCTGCGAAGCGACCCTGAACCAACCTCCACGGGGACCATAGCTTCTTAGCCATAGGTCAGCATGAATGGAGTTTCTCTCATTGTAGATCGTGGAGTCGTGTTGTAGGACCATATTACTTTTCGGAGTTCTTCAGGCCAATTCCCTTTACGCTCCTCCAGTTTTTCTTTGAGGGTATGCTTTATTATTTTATTCACAGCTTATGTCTTCCCATTGCTTTGAGGATGATAGACCGCTGTAAACTCCTTCCTAATTTTTAATTCCTCACATAGTTGTCGCAACTCCTTGTTATCAAATTGCTTTCTGTTGTTAGAGACAAGCTTGTAAGGGATTCCAAACCTGCACACGATGGAGTTGAAAACAAAATCTCTGATTTTCTTTGTGGTGATAATAGCCTTTGGCATAGCTTCTGCCCATTTAGTAAAGTAATCAACCGCAACCACTACATATTTGACGTCTCCTTTAACTTTAGGTAATTCTCCAATAAGATCAATTCCCATCATGGTTGAAGGCCACGGGCTTATCATAGGCGTCAAGAGCGTCGCTGCCATAGATGAGTAGTTTGCAAAGCGCTGGCAGTGATCGCATGCCCTGACAAAATTTGTAGCATCCTCTTTCATCGTAGGCCAATAGTATCCTTGACGTAAAACTTTTATCGCCAACGAGCTACCCCCCGAGTGATTGCCACGGATTCCTTCATGCACTTCCCTTAAGATATAATTTCCCTCTTCTTTGTCAACACATCTAAGCATCGGTTGATTGAAGCCTCTCTTGTACAGAACTTCATCATACACCACATACCTTGCAGCCTGATAGCGGAGTCGACGAGCTTTGAACTTATCTTCGAGGAGTATTCCCCTCTGAATGTAAGCTAAAATGGGCTTCATCCATATTTCCTTGGGAGCCTCATCCACTTGCATAATTTCTATCTCTGGGATACTAGGAATCTCCTGGATCTCAAAAGGTATGGATCCTAACAACACTACCTCTTGTTGCGACCCCATTTTTGCTAGAGCATCCGCGTTACTATTTTTCTCTCACGGAACACATTCCAACCTAACTTCTTTAAACATTCCAATCAGGCGCTGTGTGCATCTTAAGTATAACTCTGTTCGTGGGCCTCGCGCTTGAAATCCCCCGTTCACCTAATTCACCACCAGCTCTGAGTCACTCCTCGTAATTAGGTTTCGCACTCCCATTTCCAGAGCGATCTTTAGGCCATTAATCAATGCTTCATACTCCGCATCATTATTTGTTGCATAAAAACTTGAAATGAATTACGCTCATCAGATGGTGGGCCTTCTGGAGACACGAGTACTATACCCGCACCTGCTCCTCCATTGTTAACTGCCCCATCCATATGCAAGATCCACCAGGGATGTGGAAACTCCTCCAAAGAGTCCTCAGTATGAGGTGGATGTAGCATCACCAAAGCTTTGTCATCAACTTCAGAATCAAATTCCAATAAGAAATCAACTAAAGCTTGCCCTTTAATAGCTGTCCGGGGCACATATTCCAAATCAAACTGTCCCAACTCCACAGCCCACTTCAGCATTCTCCCTGATGACTCTGGTTTATGAAGGACCTGTCGTAGCGGGTATGCCGTACGGACTTCAATTCTATGGGCTTGGAAATACGACCACAATTTTATTGATGCAAGAATCATGGCATAAACCAACTTCTCCATGCTTATGTAGCGAGTTTCAGCGTCGTGCAACCGCTTGCTCACGTAGTACACTGGTGACTGCTGCCCATCTTCCTCTCTTACCAGAACTGCGTTGATTGAATACTCAGACACTTTGAGGTACAGTACTAGAGATTCTCCATCTAATGGTTTTGACAGCATGGGAGGGTTTCCCAGTTGCTCCTTGATCTTTATGAAAGCCTCTTCGCATTCTGGCGTCCATACAAAGTCTTTCCCTTCTAGCTTAATCACCTTGAAGAACTCTTTGCATATGTCAGAAGATTTGGAAACAAACCGATTTAGCGCGGCAATCCTCCCACTTAAACTTTGCACTTATCTCATATTGGTGGGCGATTTCATATCTAACAATGCCTTGATCTTTGCGTGGTTGGCCTCAATTCCCCTATGGTTGACGATGAACCCGAGAAACTTTCACGACTCCACACCGCACACACACTTTTGTGGGTTCAGCTTCATGCGAAACCTCCTTAGAATGTTAAACATTTCCATCAAGTGTCTGATATGATCATTCGCCACCTTGGACTTTACCAGCATATCATCCACGTACACCTCCATGGTTCTCCCAATTTGGTTTTTGAACATCATGTTTACCAACCGCTAGTAGGTTGTGCCAGCATTGATCAAACAAAACGACATTCCTATGTAACTGTATAACCCCCTGTCAGTGATGAAAGATGTATGTTCTTGATCAGGGCCATACATCAGAATTTGATTGTAACCGGAGTATGCATCCATAAAACTCAGCAATGCATGCCCTGCTGTTGCGTCAACCAACTGATCATTTCGTGGGAGCGGGAAGCTATCCTTTGGACAGGCGTTATTGAGATCTGTGAAATCCACACATGTTCTCCACTTCCTGTTCGGCTTTTTCACAAGCACTGGATGTGCAAGCCATTCGGGGTAGAAGGATTCTTTGATTAGTCCCACCTCCAACAATCGGTCTACTTCTTCTTTTAATCCTATCTCCCTTTCCCCACTCACCGGGCGGCGTTTTTGACGTATGCCTGTACAATTCGGGAAGATATTCAACCGGTGACACATTACTCAGTTCAAATAATAATATAAACTCATTAATTGTTATTACTACAAAATGAATAAATTTCTAATTCGACATCAATGTTCCATATTTCAGCTTGGCGGCATGATTTAGATCAGTCATTTTTGAAAGACGGTTTCTCCATTTCCATCTTCAGTATGGCCCTATCTATTTCATCCAACTCAGTAGGCTTAGAGGTGATCTCTATTTTGAGTTTGGCAACAGCTTCATCAACAAGATCGATAGCTGAAATGAAAAAGAAATTCCTTAATGAATATAAAAGTAGGATAGAAGTATACGATACTTATATAAAAAAGTTGAAACGACCAATAAAAAGGACATCAACAGGATCAATTAATACAAAATAAAGAGCAAAAGTCAGTAATTGTAATAGATTATTATACATGTTACTCCACAACAGAAAGGAAGGAGTAAGCAAAAATCAGCTGAGCTCAAATTCACCTTAGCCCAAAAGCTACAAGTTGGTCTCAAAAAACTTCCCATAAATTCGTACAGAAAAGTAAAAAACAAAATCAAAAGATTGTATGCATCTAGAACTACGAGACTCCGGGGACATATATCTGCAATTATCCCACTGGTAAATCTATCTGGCAGCCAGAACCAAAAAACGGATTGCTAAATCTGTTGCCAATTAGACCTAACCAAATTATATATCGCGAACTTTTAGATGTACAATCTACTAGAGCTGTTCATGAACCGAGCCGAGCCGAGTTTCGATCAAACCGAGTCGAGATTTCATTTTTTTTCTAACGAGCCGAGCCGAACCGAGCTTTCTTAACGAACAAAAACCCGTGTTCGAGCTCGAGCTCGTTAACGAAAGAGCCGAACACGAGCTTTTATCGAACAAAATTGAGCCGAGTCGAACCGAGCCGAACACGAGCCGAACACGAGCTTTCTCCATCAAAACGAGTCGAGTCGAGCCGAGCCGAGCTGAGTCGAGCTGAATTAAAAAATTCTGGTCAAAATACCGGTTGACTGTTAAAATAATGAACCAAATACTTTACTTTTTTCTAAAAATTTCATCATATCACTAAAATATATTTATCTTAACATCTGTATGGTTGGATCATTCATAAATATTTTTAAAAAAATCAAAACATTAATAAGATACTAAACACTAGTTACAAGTGCAGGTCAAAACACCGGTTGACTGTTAAAATAACAAATCAAATATATTTATTTTTTTTCTAAATTTTTTGTCATATCACTAAAATAAATAAATCTTAACATCCGTATGGTTGGATCATCTATAAATATTTTTATAAAAATCAAAACATGAATATGAGACTAAAAACTAGTTACAAGTATATGTCAAAAACACCGGTTGACTGTCAAAATAACAAATCAAATATATTTATTTGTTTCTAAAAAACATTTCATGTCACTAAAATATATAGATATTAACATCTGTATGGTTGGATCATTCATAAATATATTTTAAAAATTTGAAACATTAATATGAGAATAAACACTAGTTACAGGTAATGTTCAAACGTTTGGTTGATTGTCAAAACAACAGCAAAATAAATTTATTTTTTCTAAAATTTTTATCATGTCACTAAAATATATAGATATTAACATCCGTACGGTTGGATCATCTATAAATATTTTTAAAAAAATCAAAACATTAATACGAGACTAAACACTAGTTACAAGTACATGTCAAAACACCGGTTGAATGTTAAAATAACAAACCAAATACTTTTATTTTTTTCTAAAAATTTTGTCATGACACTAAAATATATATATCTTAACATCCGTATGGTTGCATCATTCATAAATATTTTTTAAAAAATTGAAACATTAATATGAGACTAAACACTAATTGCATGTAGTGTTCAAATAATTGGTTGATTGTCAAAATAACAAACAAAAATAAATTTATTTTTTCTAAAATTTTTATCATGTCACTAAAATATATAGATATTAACATCCGTACAGTTGGATCATTCATAAATATTTTTTTTAAAATTAAAACATTAATATGAGACTAAACACTAGTTACGAATAGTGTTCAAACCATTGGTTGATTGTCAAAATAATAAACAAAATAAATTTATTTTTTTCTAAAAATTTTATCATGTCATTAAAATATATAGATATTAACATCCGTACGGTTGGATCATTCATAAATATTTTTTAAAAATTGAAACATTAATATGTGATTAAACACTAGTTACAAGTAGTGTTCAAATAATTGGTTAATTGTAAAAATAATAAACAAAATAAATTTATTTTTTTCTAAAAATTTTATCATATCACTAACATATATAGATATTAACATCCGTACGGTTGGATCATTCATAAATATATTTAAAAAATTGAAACATTAATATGAGACTAAACACTAGTTACAAGTAATGTTCAAAGAATTGGTTGATTGTCAAAATAATAAATAAAATAAATTTATTTTTTTCTAAAAATTTTATCATGTCACTAAAATATATAGATATTAACATCCGTAGAGTTGGATCATTCATAAATATTTTAAAAAAATTGAAACATTAATATGAGACTAAACACTAGTTACAAGTACATGTCAAAACACCGGTTGACTGTTAAAATAACAAACCAAATACATATATTTTTTTCAAAAACTTTTATCATATCACTAAAATATATAGATATTAACATCCGTAGGGTTGGATCATTCATAAATATTTTTAAAAAATCGAAACATCAATACGGGACTAAATAGAAGTACTGGTCAAACTACTAGTTAACTATTAAAATAGCAAACCAAATATATTTATTTTTTCTAATTTTTTTATTATATCACTTAAATATATGGATCTTGACATCCATACGGTTGGATCATTTATAAATAACTTCAAAAAATCGAAACACCAATCAGGAAATAAATACTAGTTACAAGTAGTAGTCAAATCACTTGTTAATTATTAAAATATCAAATTAAAAAAATTATTTTTAATATCTGATTTTTTTCAAATTACTAAAATATATAGTTTAAAATTCGGATAATTCACTAATTTAAAAATATTTATAAAAAATCTGAATAAAATTCATAATAATTAAATATATAAAAAATAAAAATAAATTAATTTTTTTTCGAGCCGAGCCGAGCTCGAGCCGAACCGAGTCGAGCCGAGCATGCCAAAAACTCGACTCGAGCTCGTTTTCTTAACGAACACATTTTTGTGTTCGAGCTCGAGCTCGAGCCCTTAACGAACAGAGCCGAACCGAGCCCTTAATGAGCCGAGCTCAAGCTTGTTCGCGAACAGCTCGGTTCGCGAAGAGCTCTACATTCTACTTCAAGAAGCTGATTCTTAACTTTGATATCATTACAAAGTAGTACTCTGAACAATTTACATATTCATAGAGTATAGTTCCAATTACGTTAGAGTAACATAAATTAGAAAAAACAATGATCAAAACCTTCTGACATTTGCCAGACAACTGCAAGGTTATGCTAACTTTCCTAGTTCATTATGCTAAAATACCACCTTTCTATTAATATGGGTCTAAACACTATTTTATATAACTAAACATGTCCTGGTCAGAATAGAAGTAATCAGCTAAAAATGGATGGGTCTTGTTGACGGAGGAATCTGGTAACAACAAAGATTGAGGTTTCTCGCCGGAATTAAGATCTATGACGGTGGTTCTTCGCTGGAAAATCAAGCAGTGTGTGGTGGTTGTTTTGGGCTGAGATTGATCAGAGGAAGTGGTGGCTCTCTTATCAGCTCTCAACTTCTTACCCTCTCAATGTGCCTACGTACCCTTTATATAGGGATCAAGCATGACGTAGTTCTTGTGGAATAAGAAATCTAATGGGCTTTGACTTCTTATTCCCTAGGCCCGGTAGAAGTCCATCCAAAGTCCGTCTTCCACTAGCCTTAGGAATGTCCAACTATGAGACCCAACCACAAAAGCCCAAGGCTCATCCGTAATCGCAGGACTTCATGGATAATGCATCTCCCTGCGCAAGAATAACACTCCGCTACAGCAATCTCCCTTGATTTACGAACGCAGGTATAACCACGGTTCACCCCAAATGCCAGACGCAACCCTGTCCCCCGAATGAGGATAACCCACCATGTAACAAGACAGGTGATCCCAAGCTCTTGGGTGCAAAGTGCAGGATGACTTCAAAGTTCTCCAACGAGGACACCCGTTGAATACAAGAACAGAGTTCCCAAAGTACACACCAATGTTAACCCCGCATCCCCAACGAGGACACCCATCGAATACAGGAGGAGGCCTTCAATCATCATGCATACCCCTGGAGGCCTTCAAGCTTTTCACGGACATCCCCCTCCTTGACCGTCTCGAGAAGTGAATTCTTCAAAGAGTACCTGCGACAAATACGTTAGTAAAAATAATCTCCATTGTTCCTCTCCATGCAAGCTTTGTCCTGAAGTCACCATCAAAATTGTATTGACCAAACACAGGATGCATCCTCACCTTTATAAAACCAACCTTGTTTCTTCATCAACCGTCCCTTACAGCATGCCACAGTAACAAGACGCGTCCTAATAGAGACAGGCGCATCCTCCAACTTCCATTGCCATAAGATCACATTAGCCAAGTACTTTCATCATGGTTGACGCGTCCACCTATCTTGGGCGCGTCCTTCCCTGATCATGCACTCCCTGAAAGAGATATGTCCTAAGTCCAATCATGTATGAGGATTTAGGAATAACTTTTATGTAGTCTGTTTTGATTTCATTGATATTAATAAAAGAATTATTTTGTTTTTATTACGGGCTCTATCTATTTTAAGTGTTTGAATAAGATATACCACAGTTTAGAGTAAAGCTTTTTATGGATTGTGATGAGATCATAATAATGAGACCTAAAAGATGATAACTCTAAACTTAAATAGTTCCTCATCGTAGGATTACTAACTGGTAATTAATAATCCGCAAAGATCGGTACATACTATGCTTGCTTCATTATGAAAGATGTCTGTTCTCATAGATATTTATGTTGTGACACTATAGCTAGTATGTAGGTGCTTATTATAGAATAAGTTCATTGAACATGACTCACACAGCTGAACAACTAATGGAGTTCACTCACGTGTCAGCAGTTATTCACATAGTAATAGTTGTACAAGTATCCTTAGACTTGAGGTCATTATAGTAATCTTGTGTACACTGAACTATGTTTTGGTTCAGTTCTTAGTCTCCAGGGAAATTATAAGGGCTCTACTGGGTATATGAATTTGTATACGAAGATAGTGTATGATCAATAAAGGATCTACCCCTTCCAGTGAAGTAAGAGAATGTTCAATGCTGATCCACTTATGCTAGTTCTGGAATCTCTGGCCAGAGTGAATGAAATTAGAAATGATTTTCTAATTTACATTAAATAGAACTAAGCATAGTGAATGGGAAAGCAAATGATTAAATAAGATAGGCTTGACACAAGTTCCATACCTTGTATTTAATCGTGACATTGCAGGGTAGAAGAATTAATTGTACGGTAACTATTCACTGAATAGGTTCTTGGTATTCTAAGTAGTGAATTCGTATTATCCGGATAGTCGCGATATGCTGAGAAGTATCCCTCACGATGTAGAATAAATATGATTAATTAATTAATCATATTTAATGAATTAGAGAATTTATATAAATAATGATAAAATAGTTTTATTATTATTTATTTCTACTATCGGCTTAATATTGAACCTACAGGGTCAGACCATAGAAGAGAATGATTTAATAGTGGATGAATTAATTAATAATGGCTGATAATTATTTATTTATGAAATAAATAATTAATTGGCAAATTTAATAATTGATTAAATGAGATTTAATTGATTATAAATTAATTAAGAATTTAATTTTTGGAAATTAAATCAACTGAGAGAATTATTTCTAAAGTGTTTAGAAAAAGGATTAATAATTAAAAGGTGTTTTAATTATTAGTGAGAATAATAAAGGGTTAATAATAAAAATATTTTATGGGAAAATTTTCAGCTGAAAATTTTGCCTAGAAATATACTATTATAAACCCTATTTTTCCCTTAACCCAAAAGATTTACAAAACCCTAATTTTCTCCACCTCCTCCTCCTTCATTACATCATTTTCTTGGTGGATCCCGGTGGAGTGCTTCACACTTGAGGAACAGCTGTTTAGGATCTTCGCTCATTGTTCTTGGATCGCTTTTAAAGGTTAGAAATCGATCCCTCGATTTTATTTATGATCTGTATGCATATTATATGGATTTGATATGTGTAAAATTGTTTTACCATGCTTCCGTGATAGATAAAATCCTACAATGGTATCAGAGCATAGGTTGTATGCATATAGATCTGTGATAAAAATTTCATAATTTTATGTGCTTGTATGAATTAATTATGATTTTTACAAGTTATATCATGAATCAATTATGACTGATTAGAAATCGTTTCTCAGAATTATTTTGATAATAGATCTGAGTTCTACAAGTGGTGTAAATCGTCTGGGTATTTTTTTCATAATTTTATGATATATGGATTAATTGTTATAAATTTTTGAAGTTGTATTAATTAAATTAGTAATTAAATATATATATATATATATATATATATATATATATATATACTCTGTTAATTATATATATGTATGAGTTCTTTTGCTGCTGTGTTTTAATGGTGGCAAGGAAAGAAAGACAGAACAGGGACGGCGGCACGGTATTTCGTGCAAGAAAGTGCGGCGACTGTCAGATCTGGGAAGTGGACCGCGCGTCTGGCATGCGCGCGTGGGGCTCACGCGCGGCACGTCTCTGACACGCGCGGGTCAACGGTCAACAACCAATGCTGACATCATGCTGAAGTCATGCTGACGTCATCAGATGACGTCATGCTGGCGCCAGCTTAGGGTTTGGGGCGCGTGGCGGATGTCAGACACGTGGATTTGCTTCTTCGAGCGCGTGAGGGCACGTGGCTGCTCAGAATGGGGCGGGCTTGGTGTCGTTGGATTCGTCTTTTCGAGACGCATCTAATGGTATATTATATGATATTTTCTGAAATTATTTCGAACTGTTTATAGCTAACATAAGTGTTTTAAAGCTATTTTTGACTGTTTTAATTGCTTTTAAATGCCTCATGTGATACATAGAGATGTATAATTCTTAGACCAATATGCTACATGATTTAACATGCCTACCTTTACGTTTATTCATGCTTATATTTGTGATATATGCTTAGTTTATCAGGCGATGATAGATTTAGGTGAACTTAATTAACATAAGGCGTTTGTTAGACAATCTAGTATAATGAAATTATTTCATGACCTTAATATAAATATTATGAATACGATCACGAGATTCTTGTGTTTATGAAACACGTAATTGAATATGAAATTTCAATATTGAGAGAAAGGATGATTCTGTCAACAACAGATTTCTATCTGTAAGAAAGGGTTATTACGTAACGCCTCTTGACAATGCTCCACCCGATCTGGGAATCATCTGATTATCGATTATTGATTTGAAATATTTAATTTAAAATAAAGAATCTCTTTATAATATGATTATGATTGTAACGTAATATAACCCTCTAAAATTAACTAATATCAAGTAGTAATTGACCAATGACACAACGGGCTTGTGTCGGTCATAGCCTTCCAACATGATAGAAAGTAGTTCTTATTTTTAAATCATTGTTGTTTCGTGCTACAGCCGAGGGCTTTGATTTCGAAATAAGAAATACTTGTTTATTACATAGAGATGTGTACATTGAATTAGAATCTAAAGGTCGGTATGTGCCACAGCCGTGGGCCGTTGGAGACTGATTCAATTGTATGAAATGTTGGGTTAGACTTGACTTAGAATATTGAGTTTGTCATGCGACAGCCGTGACTCAATTATTCAAGAGGCTAAAGTTATATTAGGGAATAACATAAGATGTAATTGACAAGAGTTGTCTGCCTATTGAAGATCACATGATGTTTCGTGCTACAGCCGAGGTTGTGTGATGGAATGTAGGATCCCTATTCCCACTAGCATTATGAATGCTTAATTTTCACTTAGGGGTTGAATAAATTATACTAACTAGTGGGAGACACTTATGAATAAAGACCCGATTCATATAGTGTTTTGAAATGAAATTGAATATTTGCTAAGTGTTGTTATGTGTTTATCATTTACATATTTACTATATTCGTCATGTCTTCTGCACTATCACTCCGGAGCATACTAGATGCTCACAAGTTGACTGATCCTAATTTAGCTGTTTGCTTTCACTGTAACAAGTTAGGGCACTGGAAGAGAAACTGCAAGGTTTACCTTGCAAAATTAAAGAAGAGGAACGGTAGTAAGACTACCGCTTCTGATTCAGGCATGTTCATGATCGAAGTTAATATGTCAATAGGTCAAATTTCTACTTGGGTATTAGATACCGCCTGTGGTTCTCATATTTGCAATTCGTTGCAAGGACTAAAGGGAAGTAGGACTCTTGAAAAAGATGAGGTGATTCTACGTATGGGCAATGGAGTAAGGGTTGCGGCCATATCTGTAGGATCATTTAGTTTACATATGCCTACGGGCAAGACTATTATTTTGAATAATTGTTATTACGTTCCCTCTATTGTGAGGAATATTGTTTCTATCCCTATGTTAGATTTGGATGGTTTTTCATTTATTATTAAGAATAATGAATGTTATATCCTTAGAGATAATGTTCTTTATGGACGTGGAATTTTAAATAATGGTCTGTATGTATGCGACGTAGAGCATGATTTACTTCAGATTGAACAAACTAATAAAAGAAATCGAGATGATGAAAATATGACCTATTTATGGCACTGTAGGCTAGGTCATATTAGTGAAAATAGACTAAGGACGTTGCATAAGGAAGGGTTACTTGACCCCTTTGATTTTGAATCATATCCTACATGCGAGTCTTGTCTATTGGGTAAAATGACCAAATCTCCATTTAGTGGACACGGAGAGAGGGCTGCAGATTTGCTAGGATTGGTACACACAGATGTATGTGGACCAATGTCTACGCATGCCATGGGTGGATTTTCGTACTTCCTTACTTTCATAGATGATAGACATAGATTCGGATATGTGTATTTGATGAAACACAAGTCTGAAGCCTTTGAAAAGTTCAAAGAATATAAACATGAAGTGGAGAAACAAACCAAACACAGTATTATAACTCTTCGATCAGATCGAGGTGGTGAATACTTGAATGGAGAGTTTCTAGATTATCTTAAAGAAAATGGTATAGTCTCCCAATGGACTCCTCCATATACTCCACAGTTAAATGGGATATCTGAAAGGAGAAATCGAACTTTGTTAGGCATGGTTCGGTCCATGATGAGCTATGCGAATCTTCCAGTATTCCTATGGGGTTATGCATTGGAAACCTCAGCATATTTACTGAATAAGGTGCCTTCCAAATCTGTTCCTCAAACTCCATATGAGATATGGAAATAAAGGAAACCGAGTCTTAAACACGTTAAGATTTGGGGATGTCCAGCTTACGTCAAGAAAGTTGACCCAGATAAGCTGGAATCTCGATTCGTAAAATGTAGTTTTGTGGGATATCCTAAATAGACTTTGGGGTATTACTTTTACACCGATCATCGGGTGTTTGTCTCCAGACATGCTACCTTCTTGGAAAAGGAGTTTATCCTTGAAGGAAACAGTGGGAGCAAAATTGAACTTGATGAAGTTCAAGAAGCACAAACTACTACGGATCAAGTGGAAACACCTGTTCAGACTGAACAACCTTCTATGGAACAACCCATTCGTAGGATAGGGAGAGTGTCTCTCCAACCTGAGAGGTATTATGGCCTTGTCATTGAGAATGGCAATGAGTTGTCAATCATTGATGATGACGACCATGTGACCTATAATGACGCTATGAGTAGTGTTGACTCAGAGAAATGGCATAGTGCCATGAAATCAGAAATAGAATCTATGTATACCAACCAAGTATAAACTCTGGTTGAGGCGCCTGAAGGTGTTAAGCCTATTGGGTGCAAGTGGGTATACAAAAGAAAGATTGGAGCAGATGGCCAGGTGGAGACCTATAAGGCCAGGCTCATGGCAAAAGGATTCAAATAAAGGCAAGGGATTGACTTTGATGAAACTTTTTCGCCTGTAGCCCTATTAAAATCAATTCGGATTTTGCTTGCGATTGCTGCTTACTACGACTATGAGATCTGGAAAATGGACGTGAAAACGGCCTTCCTCAATGGGGAACTTGAGGAAGAAGTGTATATGACACTGCCAAAGGGTTTTCTTTCCAAGACACCTAGTATGTAAGCTGTTGCGAACCATATATGGTTTAAGACAAGCTTCTCGTAGATGGAACATCCGTTTTGATGAGACAATCAAAGTGTTTGGTTTTATCAAAAACATAGATGAACCATGTGTCTACAAGAAGGTTAGTGGGTGCGCGGTAACATTTCTTGTATTGTATGTGGATGACATACTTCTTACAGGAAACAATATACCGATGCTACAATCAGTCAAAGTATGGCTATGAAAGAACTTCACCATGAAGGACTTGGGAGAAGCATCCTACATTCTCGTTATGAAGATCTATAGAGATAGATCTAGAAGAATGATAGGTCTTACCCAGGGTACATACATCCAGAAAGTGCTTAAAAGGTTTAGCATGGAAAACTCCAAAAGAGGTCTCATACCGATAAGCCATGGAGTGTCCCTTTCCGAAAAAATGTCTCCTAAGACACCTGAGGAAAGAGAGCGTATGAGTAAGATTTCTTATGCTTGAGCAATATGATCTATCATGTACGCGATGTTATGTACAAGGCCTGATGTTGCTGATTCAATAAGTGTGACGAGCAGATATCAGTCCAATCCAGGTGAAGACCACTGGAAAGCAGTAAAAAACATCCTTAAGTACTTGCGAAGGACTCAGGCCATTTTTCTTGTTTTTGGTGGTGAATCTGAGTTGAAAATAGAGGGTTATACTGATTCTAGTTTTCAATCATAAAGTGATAGTAAATCCATGTCAGGGTACGTGTTTACTCTGAATGGTGGTGCGATTAGTTGGAAGAGTTCCAAACAGTCTACAACGGCTGACTCCACAGCGGAAGCAGAATATATAGCTGCAAGTGAGGCTGCAAAAGAAGCCGTTTGGATGAGGAAATTTGTTTCTGAATTGGGAGTTGTTCCTAGCGTTGAAGAGCCTATTGTGTTGTATTGTGATAACAACGCAGCAATAGCACAAGACAAGGAACCTAGGTCTCATAAAAGTTCCAAACATGTCTTACGACGCTTTCATCTGATTAGGGAGATTGTTGAAAGAGGAGATGTCAACATCGAGAGAGTTGACACACATAACAACATAGCAAACCCTTTAATAAAGCCACTTTTTCAAAGTCACTTTGATCGTCATAAAGACAGGATGGGTATTAGATACCAGAGTGATTGGCTTTAGTACAAGTGGGAGATTGAAAGAGATATGTCCTAAGTCCAATCATGTATGAGGATTTAGGAATAACTTTTATGTAGTCTGTTTTGATTTCATTGATATTAATAAAAGACTTGTTTTGTTTTTATTACGGGCTCTATCTATTTTAAGTGCTTGAATAAGATATACCACAGTTTAGAGTAAAGCTTTTTATGGATTGTGATGAGATCATAATAATGAGACCTAAAAGATGATAACTCTAAACTTAAACAGTTCCTGGTCGTAGGATTACTAACTGGTTATTAATAATCTGCAAAGATCGGTACATACTATACTTGCTTCATTATGAAGGATGTCTGTTCTCATAGACATTTGTGTGGTGACACTATAGCTAGTATGTAGGTGCTTATTATAGAATAAGTTCACTGTACATGACTCGCACAGCTAAATAACTGATGGAGTGCACTCACATGTCAGCAGTTGTTCACATAGTAATACTTGTACAAGTATCCTTAGACTTGTCATCATAGTAATCTTGTGTACACTGAACTTTGCTTTGGTTTAGTTCTTAGTCTCCAGGGACAATTATATGGGCTCTATTGGGTATAGGAATTTGTATACGAAGATAGTGTATGATCAATAAAGGATCTACCCCTTCTAGTAAAGGAAGAGAATGTTCAATGTTAATCCACTTATGCTAGTTCTGGAATCTCTGGCCAGAGTGAATGAAATTAGAAATGAGTTTCTAATTTACATTAAATAGAACTAAGCATAGTGAATGGGAAATCAAGTGATTAAATAAGATAGGCTTGACACAAGTTCCATGCCTTGTATTTAATCGTGACATTGCAGGGTAGAAGGAATTAATTGTACGATAACTATTCACTGAATAGGTTCTTGGTATTCTAAGCAGTGAATTCGTATTATCCGGATAGTCGCGATATGCTGAGAAGTATCCCTCACGATGTAGAATAAATATGATTAATTAATTAATCATATTTAATGAATTAGAGAATTTATATAAATAATGATAAAATAGTTTTATTATTATTTATTTCTACTACCGGCTTAATATTGAACCTACAGGGTCACACCATAAAAGAGAATGATTTAATGGTGGAGGAATTAATTAATAATGGCTGATAATTATTTATTTATGAAATAAATAATTAATTGGCAAATTTAATAATAGATTAAATGAGATTTAATTGATTATAAATTAATTAAGAAAAGGGTCTTAATATTATTAATTAAGAATTTAATTTTTGGAAATTAAATCAAGTGAGAGAATTATTTCTAAAGTGTTTAGAAAAAGGATTAATAATTAAAAGGTGTTTTAATTATTAGTGGGAATAATAATGGGTTAATAATAATAATATTTTATTGTAAAATTTTCAGCTGAAAATTTTGCCTATAAATATACTATTATAAACCCTATTTTTGCCTCAACCCAAAAGATTTATAAAACCCTAATTCTCTCCACCTCCTCCTCCTTCATTTCATCATTTTCTTGGTGGATACCGGTGGAGTGCTTCACACTTGAGGGGGAGCTGCATATGATCTTTGCTCGTCGTTCTTGGATCGTTTTTAAAGGTTAGAAATCGATCCCTCGATTTTATTTACGATCTGTATTCATATTATATGGATTTTATATGTGTAAAATTGTTTTACCATGCTTCCGTGATAGATAAAATCCTACACTCCCATGCTCCGTCATTACCAGACTATAGCACATCTTCTCACAAGTTGGCGCGTCCTCTATGCCTAGACGCGTCCTAACCTCCTACAACGCAATACCGGGTTTGACCGCACGTAATCCGCATTTGACCCGAGTCAATTCAATGCCAAATTTTGGGTATAACAACTACCCCCCAAATTCCATTTGCAGTTGAAAACAAAATTGGAATTTTTATCCTTAAATCCAAGCAATGAAATTTGGCTCACAGGACGCGTCAATTGCAGAGGACGCGCCTTAATTTCACTTCGTACTTGTGGCATACAGCTGTCCTCCACGTCAGCTATCCCTTCCTCTATAAATACCCAAAAAGGGAACTCCCACCGACATTTTTATCCTTCTCCCTCTCAGAAAACAACCACCACCATCGCCACTAAACTTCAAGTTCAAAACCCCGATGATTCAGCCGGCCATTTGCTGATTTCCTTAGCTCAATCCAACCCTAAACTCACAAGGTACGCAGATCTTCTTTTATTTCCTTATTTGGTTGAGTAAATCGACTTTAATGAGCAAGAAACCGTTCATATGCTTCATTTTTACTTTGACTGTTATTCGTTTGCGTCTTTTATATATATGTGTATATATCTATAAATGTATCATACTTTGCTTTTTTGATTCCGTAATCACATGTTTTAGGGCTTTAATCGGATTTCCCCAAACTGCTAACAGTCGGTTGAAATTCCATTGAATTGCAACCACATAGGACGCGTCTACCCGTCAGGGCGCGTCCCATCTTCCCTTATTTAAGACGTATGTTTATGTCATTTTATCCAGAGGTCACATAGGGACAATATTTTACTAGGACGCGTCTTCGTAGTACATCTCTTGTGACAGATTCTTAGGACGCGTCCTCGAATGTTTTTAGTATCTTCTTCTTTCTTTCTCTTTCTTCTTCTTTTTTTTAAATATATGTGGACGCGTCCTCAGTTTTTTCTTCCTTCTTTGCAGCTGGAGGACGCGTCTTCTTCGTCACCCTTTAATCTATTCAAAGTACTCAACAAACGCCTTGGGATCTATTCCCCACACTTGATCTCCTTCAAACCCGACTTCTCTGAATCTCATAGGACGAGTTCCTTCCTTAAAGAAGAAAGACGCGTCTTTGAATCTCTTAACTCAAAGACTTCTATAATGTCTGACTCCAGTTCCGATTCCATGGATCACGTCCCCATAGGCTCAAGAATGAAAAAGAAAGGAATTAAAAGGCAAAGAACTCCAATTCTACATGCTAGGGCCGCCATCGAAGATTGGACGGATGATGAGATTATACCCACCACAAGCTAACAACCCCAACACATGACTGTTTCAAACGAGGAGGCATCCCCATCTCAGGACGCGTCAGCTTCTCAAGGCGCGGCTCCTTCTCAGGACGCGTCAGCTTCTCAAGGCGCGACTCCTTCTCAGGACGCGTCTCCTCTCAGCGTAAGTGAATTTGAAAAAAGAAGTCCCGACCCTGAAAAGTATCCTGTGTCTCCTCAAAAATCCGACTCACCCCTCGAACACTGGGAACCCTCGGATGTCGAAGTGCATTGTGACTGGACCACGCTTGATGCTTTAACTGAGGCATAGAAAAACGCCAGGAGGAAGAAATAAGGCAAGCTAGCATGTGTAGCCCTCGACTCCACCGCAACAAACTTGGAGATCTAGTAGCACATGAAATATTATGACATGAAGGGCATCCGGGCGCGCCCTCTTCGGACCATAAGGCTACACATCTTCAATATTGGGAACCAAAGGATCCCTAGAATGGCGCTTACACCAAAATTAATTTCTCTAGGCGTGGGCACGCCCTTGCACCCATACATCAAAAAGATCTTGAAGTGGTATGAGGTTGCCCCGGTTCAATTGTCTCTATAGTCATACAAACTAGCTTGGGCTTTGTACATGATGTACCACAATCTCGGACTGGGCGCGCCCTCCATGAAGGAATTCAGCTTTTTTTATAGCATAAGAAAATCAATTCATGGTTATCATTTCTTTGTAGTCAACAAGTGGCTGAAAAATAAGGGATTCAATGAAGGCAAGATCAGCCACGAGAGGGATTGGAAGGAACCTTTCTTCTACATCTATGACGTCAAGAGATCCCGAATTTGTTTCAACCTAGAACCAAGTAAGTGATTCCCAAAACACGTCCTCATATACTGGACGCGTCTTCTACCAGGGGCGCGCCCTTCTTTTTAAACAAACTTTTTCCTTTTCCTTTAACAAATTATTATTATCTTTTATCTCTAGAAAAAAAGAGTTCAAAAGGAATTAACAGGGAAGAGAAAAAAGTGAGCAGATAAAGTTCTTCAGTACGCAGAGAAGCACTTCAACCTCAAGGATATGATCACGGAAGACAACCTCAAGCTGGTGGGCGCGTTATCTGCCCGGGTTGGCTCTATCTGCAAGTTCCGTGAATTTCATAACAGCAAACCTGTTCTCACAGCCTCAGAAAAAGCCAGGGGCCTCAGCGTCGCAGAAGTGGTCGAGATTGATATTAGTAAGCAATTCGATTTAAAACAAGGTAAGTTTAAATGAGAGAGGACACGTCCTACATTTTGGACGCGTCCAAAGCTACAGAATTAGCTCCTCATTCAGAAAATATCAATTTACCTAAATTCGTAGTTTGTATCATTATTCTTTGACGTGTCATGATAACGTTTGTCTTTTCTTTTGTACCTAAAACTTAATAAATTTTAAGGGTGTTCCCTGCACACATATCTCTGTTTTGGACGCGTCCTACTCTCAGGGCGTGTTTTGTTCCAGTCATTTGGGACTCACACTATTTTCCCTTGATTTAGACTTCTCCCATAACTTATGTTTTAGCCAGTAGGTAGGGCGCATAATATACATAGAACGCGTCATCCTTTCCTTACTCGACACATACACGTATTATTCATGTCTCATATTCTTTCCCTGACATATCTTCATGCATTTACATGTTTTTACATACGTTTTACTTGACATCTTTTCATGCACTTACATGTCTTTAACTGTTTTATATTATAATTTAGGTGCGTCCTGTTTTCTGAACGCGTCTACTTTATTCAACTAACACCTTTCCATGTTTATATGACAGATATGGCCTCCCTTCCAAAAGGATTTGCTATTGGAGCTTCCAAAAAACTAAGGGCCAAGAAACAGGCCCCTGCAAAGTCTGATCTGAAGGCTAAAGATCCCACTCCTGCTGTAACTCCTTCTCCTCCACCAAAATAAATTGACACTACTGTGTCAGACATCCCTGAGAAGGAGGAGGACGCGCCCTCCAAGCGTCAAAAATTAGTGCCAGATGATCAATCCTTTGTGCTTCGATACCTGGGCGCATCCTCAGTTGGCGACTTTACCGAGGACGAAGTTAGAGGCTTAACCTTCAGGACAGAGCAGCAGACAGGGGAGGCTATGGTGAGGGATGCAGCTGAGCTTCACTTGCACGCCAGGCAAAGTGTTAATATGTCTGCAAGGCTCGGGGTGCATCTTGCTGCCACCGATACTACAAAAAGTCAAGCTGAAGATAAGGTAAAATCTCTGTAAAAGTATATTAATCTGCTTTCCCAAGAAAAGGATGCTGAGATCAAATGCTCGGAGGAGGAGAAGACGTGTCTTGAGGCATAAAAGGCTGTGTTAGAAGGTAATGTCTCCTCTTTGGAGAAAATGATGGAAAGTGTTATCACACTGAATTCCACCATGCAGCTGGAGCTTGACACTCTGAACGATGACAGGCTGCATGGACGGACAGAGGAGAAAAAGCTGGTTTACCAAAATGGCTTCGCAGCTGGGTTTGAAGAGTGGTGCTCTGGGTTTATTGCAAATGACCCAAAGTTTACCTTTTCAAAGTTCGATGCAGACACCCAGATATGGGTCAATGATTTCAGAGTCAGGGCTGTAAATTCTATCAAAAGCAAGAGAATTTTCCTGGGCTTGGAGGAAGAGGACGCGTCTCCTGCTCCTTCTCCACTCTAAACTCAAGCTCCCCTATAGGCGTCCAAGACAAGCCTCAGGACGCGCCTCCTGCCTAGGACACGTCCTACGCTTATTTGTGAAGTTATTTTCTGAACTATTCAAAGGTGCGGGCCCTTCGAAACCTTGCAAATTATAATGACTATTTTTTTTTGAACTTTATTTGCTGCCACAGTTTCATGATATTTTCTCGTTAATTTACCTTTATGCACATCTCCACTTTATCAACCCTGGTTTTGTCATAAAGATGGGCGCGCCCTATGGAGCACGCGTCACCTTTAAAATATTGATGTTCTCTCTGCTGTCACACATTAAGTAGGTTATATTAATGGGCGCGTCCTTTCTGTTTGGACGCATCTGTATAGAATTGTCTGGATAGTGTATTTTTAATAAACAGGATAACATGATACACTTGGGCACTTAAATGAGATACAGAGCGTGAGGGGCGCGTCTTCAAACAGGACGTGTCTTCCCTTTAATACTTTCGGAGATGTTCCGTGTTCCACGCTCGCGGAACCAACTTCCCTTCTATATCTTCAAGGTGATAAGTTCCTTTCCACAAGATAGCCTTTATCTTGTATGGTCCTTCCCAATTAGCTCCAAACACTCCATGTTGGGGGTTCTTCGTGTTGGGCATCACCTTCCTAAGTACCAAATATCCCACCTTCAGCAACTGCCCTCTTACCTTCTTGTTATAATACCTCGCTGCACGTTGCTGATACGCCGCAAGCCTCAACTGAGAATTCTCCCTTGTTTCTTCTAAAAGATCCAATTAAAGCCTTTGATTAACCTCTGCATCCCCCTCCACGTATCGATCTCTGTGAGGCGACCCTGAACCAACCTCCACGGGGACCATAGCTTCGTAGCCATAGGTCAGCATGAATGGAGTTTCTCTCATTGTAGATCGTGGAGTAGTGTTGTAGGACCATATTACTTTTGGGAGTTCTTCAGGCCAATTCCCTTTACGCTCCTCCAGTTTTTCTTTGAGGGTATGCTTTATTATTTTATTCACAGCTTATGTCTTCCCATTGCTTTGAGGATGATAGACCGCTGCAAACTCCTTCCTAATTTTCAATTCCTCACATAGTTGTCCCAACTCCTTGTTATCTAATTGCTTTCTTTTGTCAGAGACAAGCTTGTAAGGGATTCCAAACCTGCACACGATGGAGTTGAAAACAAAATCTCTGATTTTCTTTGCGGTGATAATAGCCTTTGGCATAGCTTCTGCCCATTTAGTAAAGTAATCAACCGAAACCACTATATATTTGACGTCTCCTTTAGCTTTAGGTAATTCTCCAATAAGATCAATTCCCCACATGGCGAAAGGCCACGGGCTTACCATAGGCGTCAAGAGCGTCGCTGCCATAGACGAGTAGTTTACAAAGCGCTGGCAGTGATCGCATGCCCTGACAAAATTTGTAGCATCCTCTTTCATCGTAGGCCAATAGTATCCTTGACGTAAAACTTTTATCGCCGACAAGCTACCCCCCGAGTGATTGCCACAGATTCCTTCATGCACTTCCCTTAAGATATAATTTCCCTCTTCTTTGTCAACACATCTAAGCATCGATTGATTGAAGCTTCTCTTGTACATAACTTCATCATACACCACATACCTTGCAGCTTGATAGCAGAGTCGACGAGCTTTGAACTTATCTTCGGGGAGTATTCCCCAATGAATGTAAGCTAAAATGGGCGTTATCCATATTTCCTTGGGAGCCTCATCCACTTGCATAATTTCTATCTCTGGGATACTAGGAATCTCCTGGATCTCAAAAGGTATGGATCCTAACAACACTACCTCTTGTTGCGACCCCATTTTTTCTAGAGCATCCGCGTTACTATTCTTCTCTCACGGAACATATTCCAACCTAACTTCTTTAAACATTCCAATCAGGCGCTGTGTGCATCTTAAGTATAACTCTGTTTGTGGGCCTCGCGCTTGAAATCCCCCGTTCACCTAATTCACCACCAGCTCTGAGTCACTCCTTGTAATTAGGTTTCGCACTCCCATTTCCAGAGCGATCTTTAGGCCATTAATCAATGCTTCATACTCCGCATCATTATTTGTTGCATAAAAACTTGAAATGAATTACGCTCATCAGATGGTGGGCCTTCTGGAGACACGAGTACTATACCCGCACCTGCTCCTCCATTGTTAACTGCCCCATCCATATGCAAGATCCACCAGGGAAGTGGAAACTCCTCTAAAGAGTCCTCAGTATGAGGTGGATGTAGCATCACCAAAGCTTTGTCATCAACTTCAGAATCAAATTCCAACAAGAAATCAACTAAAGCTTGCCCTTTAATAGCTGTCCGGGGCACATATTCCAAATCAAACTGTCCCAACTCCACAGCCCACTTCAACATTCTCCCTGATGACTTTGGTTTATGGAGGACCTGTCGTAGCGGGTATGCCATACGGACTTCAATTCTATGGGCTTGGAAATACGACCACAATTTTATTGATGCAAGAATCAGGGCATAAACCAACTTCTCCATGCTTGTGTAGCGAGTTTCAGCGTCGTGCAACCGCTTGCTCACGTAGTACACTGGTGATTGCTTCCCATCTTCCTCTCTTACCAGAACTGCGCTGATTGAATACTCAGACACTTTGAGGTACAGTACTAGAGATTCTCCATCTAATGGTTTTGACAACATGAGAGGGTTTCCCAGTTGCTCCTTGATCTTTATGAAAGCCTCTTCGCATTCTGGCGTCCATACAAAGTCTTTCCCTTCTAGCTTAATCGCCTTGAAGAACTCTTTGCATATGTCAGAAGATTTGGAAACAAACCGATTTAGCGCGGCAATCCTCCCACTTAAACTTTGCACTTATCTCATATTGGTCGGCGATTTCATATCTAACAATGCCTTAATCTTTGCGTGGTTGGCCTCAATCCCCCTATGGTTGACGATGAACCCAAGAAACTTTCCCGAGTCCACACCGAACACACACTTTTGTGGGTTCAGCTTCATACGAAACCTCCTTAGAATGTTAAACATTTCCATCAAGTGTCTGATATGATCATTCGCCACCTTGGACTTTACCAGCATATCATCCATGTACACCTCCATGGTTCTCCCAATTTGGTTTTTGAACATCATGTTTACCAACCGCTAGTAGGTTGTGCCAGCATTGATCAAACAAAACGACATTCCTATGTAACTGTATAACCCCCTGTCAGTGATGAAAGATGTATGTTCTTGATCAGGGCCATACATCAGAATTTGATTGTAACCGGAGTATGCATCCATAAAACTCAGCAATGCATGCCCTGCTGTTGTGTTAACCAACTGATCATTTCGTGGGAGCGGGAAGCTATCCTTTGGACAGGCGTTATTGAGATCTGTGAAATCCACACATGTTCTCCACTTCCCGTTCGGCTTTTTCACAAGCACTGGATGTGCAAGCCATTCGGGGTAGAAGGATTCTTTGATTAGTCCCACCTCCAACAATCGGTCTACTTCTTCTTTTAATCCTATCTCCCTTTCCCCGCTCACCGGGCGGCGTTTTTGACGTATGCCTGTACAATTCGGGAAGATATTCAACCGGTGACACATTACTCCTGGGTCGATTCCCACCATGTCTGAATGACTCCATGCGAAGACATCAAGATTTGTAATTAAAAAGCGGGTAAGACTTTCCCTCATTTTATCACCTAAGTGGGATCCCACTTTCAAACTTTTGTTCGAGTCATCTTTGTCGACCAGAATAGATATTGTGTCCTCAGCCGGTCCCATCTTTTCGGCGGGCATAAGGATCCTCTGATCCAAATCGAAATCAAAGTCTCGGGGGTCCTCGACCTCCACCCTTGCATCTGAGGGCGCGTCACCTTGAGTGGAAGCATCTACCTCAGGACAAGGCATGGGTTTGTGCAACACAGGTGAAGAGGGCGCGTCCTCATTTGGAGGAGCATCAACCTCAATTCCCTTATTACTCTTCAGGGGCGCATCCTCTTTTTGAGGAGCATCCACCTTGAATTTATTTCCGAGACCTTACAAAATCTCACTTCTTCCTTCCATTTTTTTCCCGTTAACCTCCTTCTGCATGATATCCTCTGCATGGTTCACCACAACTTCTTCCACGCTATAGATCCTCGAAACATTCCCCAGACTCCAAACAGAGTTTCCGGTGACATAAGTTTCTTCCTCTTCTGGACCTTCTACGAAACAGTGAGCATGAGCCTCTCCACTTGGTTTTGTATGAATGTCCTCTGCACCCTCAAATGGAAGACTATTTCCCTCGTACCTTCTCCTGCGGAATTCTTTAACAGTCTTGTGATAGCAGTCGTGTGACTCGTACTGCGACCCTCTCAGACTGCCTACTCCGTTTGGTGTTGGGAACTTTATCATCAAGTGATGTATTGAGGTTATCACCCTGAACGCTCGTAACCAAGGTCTGACGACCAACACATTGTGCGCGGAATCCTGATCTAGCACTTTGAAGTCTAACATTTGAGTGACCGACAAAGCTCCTTCCCCGAGTGTGACGGGAAGCCTAACCGAACCCATAACTCTCACTGCTTCTCCAGTAAAGCCATAGACGTGTGCATCTTCAAAATACATGTCTCTATCCGGGAAACCCAATTTTTTGTATGTGTTGTAATACAAGATGTTAGCAGAAGTCTCATTATCCAAGAAGACTCGATGTACATTCATTTCCCCAATAAGCATGGTAATCACCAGCACATCGTTGTGGGGATGATGCACCCACCTTGATTCTTTTTCCTTGAATGTAATGTCAGCGGACTCTCCCTTAAAGATCTTTGGAGGTCTGTCTTCCAAGCTGTGAATGTTGGTGAGCGGCGGATGTCGCGCCTCTCTCGCATTTCTTTCCAATGCTCGATTACTATCACCAACAAAATGGTGTCCTCCAAAAATCGCCCTACTACTGCCAGCCCTCTGAAACTTAACTTTTGCTGTTTTTTCAACATCTTCCGCCCGCGAGGGCGGTCTTTCATCCTTACCCTTGTCATCGTTTCCCATGCGTCGTTTAACCTTGTCAATCCATTCTCCCAGGTACCCAGCCTTAATCAATTCCTCAATTTCATCTTTTAAGTGACGACACTCGTTGGTGTCATGGCCGGTAGACTCATGGTAATCATAATACTTCTTCTTGTCTCTACACTGCCATGAAGTTAGACGATCTGGTTTCTTGAAGATTCCTCTATCCTTATTTACCTCGAAGATATGATCAATGGATGCTGCCAGTGGTGTATAATTGCTGACCCTTCTCTCATAGTTTGGTGGCGGGCTCCATTCTCTCCGCGTGTTCACGGTGTTCACACTATTAGGGCTTTTGGCATTCCGCCGGTAATCTGGGCTCAAGGATCTATCTCTTCTCTTGGCTCGCCCCTTGGAGTTATAGGTGTTGTCATTCTTTTTTGTTTCTGCAAGCGACTGCTCAATCGCTTTGAATGATTCCGCCTGCACAAGCACATCTGCTAACGATACTGGGTCCTTCTCTTGCAGGTGCTTCTAGAAATCTGTTCCCACACGCAGTCCAACTATAAGAAGTATTTTCAGCATTTCATCAGTTGCACCCCTTACCAATGTGGATTCTGCATTAAACCTTTTGAAGTATGAGGTTAAACTTTCTCCTTCCTTGTGTTTCACATTATCCAGTGTGGTAACTGGTGGTGTGTACTTCACTACAGCTTGAAATTGAGTCAGAAACAAAGTTTTCATCTGTTCCCAGGATGTGATCACACCTGGACCAAGTTTTTGGAACCACTGCTGAGCGCCTTCTCTAAAAGTGGCCGCTAGGAGACGGCATCGAGCCAAATCAGGTACTTGATATACATCCATTTCAATGTTAAAGCGCCCCAGAAATTCCACAGGATCAGAGTTCCCATGAAAACGCAAGTCATTGGTTGTGTTCCTGTATCTTGCAGGCAATTGCGCCTCCCTCACAACAGCAGCAAAAGGAGAAGGAGCTTGCACAGTCGCCGTTACTCTTCCTCCCTCAAGATGGTTGAACAACCTCTTGAGATTATTCACATTAAACGTCCCTACTCCAGGAATGGTTTGAACATTAGGCTGTTGGGGTTGCTCTGTGACTTGCTCTAGTTCCCTTTGATTACCCCCCGGGTGTAGGGGTGGATCTCGCCGCCCCTCACCCTGAGGCTGCGGCTGTGGCATGTTACCATCTTGGTTTTTGAATATTTTCCCGCATGCGAGGTTCCTCTAGACCGCGTCATGGGATTCCATCATTATTTAGTACTCTTACTTGAATTCGCCCGTTGTCCTGGTCATGAGGACGCGCCCTGGACCCATTACCTGTAGCACTGTGGGAAGCTACAGGAATAACGGTAGGAGCTTCTTCAGTGGAGGGTGCACCATCTTTCCTACCATTGTAGGGTGTTCTCCCATATTGGTATCCCATCCTTCCTTGTCCATTCCTCTGATACCCCCAGTAGTAGCTCCCAGGCTTTCCTCGCGGAGGGGTACGCTCGTGCTCGCGGTGCCGCACCCTGTCATCCTTTTCGAATGTAGGGGGCACACGCGTTGTATCACGGGGCCTCGCTTCTCCAGCGTTTCCTTTCTTTTGCCATTCTACCAGCAGCATCCTCAAATCTTCATCTTCTAAACTTATGCCAAGCCTTCTTTTCAAGGTTGAAAAATCCCTTCCTTCCTCATATTGATTCTGAGTTTTCTCCGCACGACGACGCTCGTTCATCGTACGCCCAGACCTATGTGGGTGTGACACCACCTCGTTACCAAGGCGAGGCCTTTCTCTACCATCAGTGTCATCATCGACAAGCTCCACAATAGGCTCTACATCATCAGAATATTCCAAGCACCGCAGAGTGATTCGCGGGTTTTCCCCGCTGCCCTGGGTATCTCCTTCAACTACTGGCGCTTTCCCCACGGCATGGGTGTGACGGGGAAAATGACGACCTATCCTCATTCTCTGACGCTCCACCGTATTCAGTCTTGAGTGAAAACTATTAAGAGTATCCCCCATGCGATAAAACTGCTCTAAGATATCAGCGTTGCTGATGAGAACCGGAGGTGTTCCCCCCACATCCGGAGTTCTTGGTGGATCCGCCATGTTTCTGGGAACGTAGGGTTCATGGCGAGTGTAGCCTCCCTCACCTTCTCCTTCAGATCTGCTGTCACTTCCATCATAAGAACTTCCATCACGATTGTAAGACATCTTTTCCTCCTAAGATTACGACCTTAATTAGCACCCCTCCTTCTAGCGCCAATTTATTGACGGAGGAATCTGGTAACAAAAAAAGATTGAGGTTTCTCGCCGAAATTAAGACCTATGACGGTGGTTCTTCACCGGAAAATCAAGTAGTGTGTGGTGGTTGTTTTAGGCTGAGATTGATCAGAGTAAGTGGTCGCTCTCTTATCAGCTCTCAACTTCTTACCCTCTCAATGTGCCTACGTACCCTTTATATAGGGATCAAGCCTTACGTAGTTCTTGTGGAACAAGAAATCTAATGGGTTTATACTTCTTATTCCCTAGGCCCGGTAGAAGTCCATCCAAAGTCCGTCTTCCGCTAGCCTTAAGAATGTCTAACTATGAGGCCCAACCGCAAAGGCCCAAGGCCCGTCCGTAATCGCAGGACTTCACAAATAATGCATCTCCCTACGCATGGATAACACTCCGCTACAGCTATCTCCCTTAATTTACGAACGCAGGTATAGCCACGGTTCACCCCAAATGCAAGACGCATCCCTGTCCCCCGAATGAGGATAACCCACCAGATAACAAGACAGGTGATCCCAAGTTCTTGGGTGCAAAGTGCAGGATGACTCCAAAGTTCTCCAACGAGGACACTCGTTGAATACAAGAACAGAGTTCCCAAAGCACACACCAATGTTAACCCCGCATCCCCAACGAGGACACCCGTTGAATACAGGAGGAGGCCTTCAATCATCAGGCATACCCCTGGAGGCATTCAAGTTTTTCACGGACATCCCCCTCCTTGACCGTCTCGAGGAGGGAATTCTTCAAAGAGTACCTGCAACAAATACGTTAGTAAAAATAATCTCCATTGCTCCTCTCCATGCAAGTTTTGTCCTGAAGTCACCATCAAATGTGTATTGACCAAACACAGGACGCGTCCTCACCTTTATAAACCCAACCTTGTTTCTTCATCAACCGTCCCTTACAGCATGCCACAGCAACAAGACGCGTCCTAATAGAGACAGACGCGTCCTTCAACTTCCATTGCCACAAGATCACATTAGCCAAGTACTTTCACCATGGTTGTCGCGTCCACCTAGCTTGGGCGCGTCCTTCTTTGATCATGCACTCCCATGCTCCATCATTACCAGACTATAGCACATCTTCTCACAAGTAGGCGCGTCCTCTATGCCTGCACGCGTCCTAACCTCCTACAACGCATTACAGCACGTAATCTGCATTTGACCCGAGTCAATTCAATACCAAATTTTGGGTATAACAGGTCTTAATACCTCTACTGATATTTTTAAGTAACTTAGAACATACCTAACTATCTGAAATCCAGGAATGTTACTTCAGAGGTATAAAAATTTGTTTAACCATTATATTGCAGTTCTGAGAAATGCATTACTTGTTCTTGTAAAATCGAGTCCAGCTTTAGCTTCAGCCTCAATTCTTGGAGCTCGATCCTCTTCTCAGCAACTGAATCCCACAGTTTAGAAGTAGTTCTCCATACATTGTGCAATGCTTTTTTACAGATCAATAATGAAATGGTTATTAAAAATAATGATAGTACAATTCATGAAAGGATCCTGAACTGGAGTACAACAAAATATGAAGTGATAACATATTTGTACAAAAGAAGTAGAAGTTATAATGCAGGGGACACAAATATTATTACACGCTGGTAACTACCAAAGAATAAAATTTTATAGAGAATAACATCATTCAGGGCTGTTATTCAATCCTGTGAAACAGTCTAAGAACTCTTATGATCAATAACAATAGTCTACATGTTAGTTCCTGTACCGTGTTCACCAGCACTTGCTATAGTTATCTATAATAAAATAGTGGGATCATGCGGCTCAGATGCAATTAGGACTTTAGAGTATATGCTAGGCTTTTTCTCAAGTGTTGGAAGTATCCTATGTATGTCAAGTTACCTCTGCTTCGGCTGATGTGTGGTTAAGAACCTACTTGAAGTTTGTATGTGCTGACTGCTGAACTAATCTACAATTTTTTAATCATGAACTGTAATTTTGCTTATCGATTATGTATACTTTTTAATTAGACAACTTATCTTATATTTTCGAGATATCTTTCATTAGTGATATGCAATTAGTAATCCAGTCTATTCTTTATATAATAAGAGAACATTGTCATATATTCATGATATATTCATGAGATTAAAAAGTATCATTGAAATAACTAATTTACCCATGTACTTTAAATTTATATAAAGACTGTTCAGCAATTTGAATATTTACGTGTTCTTCGTGAATACATATATTTTTCAAACTAATTATGTTCTATAAAATCATATTTTTTTGAATGTTTAACTTGTCAAATGTATAAGATTTGCAAAATATTTATTAAAATAGCGATATTTGTAGAACATCATTCACATTATAATATGTTTTATAAATTTTTTTATACTATCTTACTTGCAGAACATATATGAACTCCCGTACTCAGCTAAAAATAAGCTACTTAACTCATATATATATAAAATTAACAATAATAAATTTACAAAAAAATATTTAGTGTTGGAAAATATTATACAGCTATATTGAATTATTTAGAAAAAGGTTAAAACTACAATTTATTATATTATTTGTTTTAATCCATTTTATTCTATCTAAATAAAAGAATTTAATATTAGTCGATATTTTGAAAGGATTAATAAGTTCAACTAATATTTAAAAAAATCCTCAAATTAAAAATATTTAATTTTAGAAAAATAATATACATTGTTATCAAGTTACTAAAAAAAGAAATATTAGAATCATAAATGAAAGAAACTTCAAAATGATTTGAATAATGAAATTAGTACAAATTTATCTTCAGATTCTTGAAAAAAAAACTTGTAAATATCTTAGTTAGTTTTTACGATATATGAATTATTTTATGTCACATCCATCTTTGAATAAAAATAGATATTATTTGATTGTAGTGATATTACGACTACAATATATAAATAATTGTAATTTATTTATTAGATAATTATAATTTTTGAATAATCATAAATAATATCATTTGAATAATTTACTGAATAACAATTAGATATATACATAACCAAGATATCTAACATATAAATAAACGAGACCAACATAATTTTCTCAAAAATATAATAAATAATAATTTACATACATACACATATATATGACTTTATCTTTACCAATATTAAAAGATTCAATTTTAATGGTGTATTTCAGAGTTATTGATATATATACTAGAAAAAAATAAAAAAGTCTTTTATGTTCTGAAAGTAAGAATGATCAATTAAATTTAAGTTTTTTTTTCAATGTGTTAAAAACTAAATAGATTATGTCAATTTTAATTTATGAATTGACAATTATCTAACATCTTATAAAATTAACTTTTTATAATAGAGAGGATTAAAAGGCAAGTATAATGATATTAATGAATTAAAATTAACTTTGTATCGACTTTAGTTAATGAATTAAGACATTAACAATGATATTAAATCAACATAAACGTTAAATTAAAAAATAATATTTTTCTTAAAAAATAAAATTATATTATTTATAGTGTAAATTCTACTTTTTTGAATATTACGATTACATGTTTTGACCATTTTAATTATGCATTACTAATATTTTTAAATTAAGCAAAGTATTTGTAAATTAGTAGTGAATTTAGTAATAAAATTTCGCATTACTTTTATTTGACCAAAACTCAAAAAAATTACCTGACTTTGCAATATATATACATGTTAAATTATAATAAACATATTAACAATATTTGATAGATTAACTTCAATTTTTTATTTATACAACTACCCTTGTATTCATTTAGTAAATACAAATTACAAAACATAAACGAGAAAATATGTATTATGATTAATTAGATATATTAAAAATGTTATCAACATTATTAATGTTTTACATGAAAATCATACAGATACTCAACTTCTATTTGATATGTTTTAGACGTTATAAAATATTTATCAATCAGAAAACAATCAAGAATTTTATTAATATAATTGTATGGTGTAAAAAACAATCTAGAAAATGAATTATGCTAGTTTTAGTTAGGACCAAAACTTATATGGCTAAATAGAAGCTGCTTAGTTTTTTTTGACAACAAAGTAAAATATAATTAAAACACTTTATTAGTGAAGGTCATAGTTATAGCTAATAAGGAAACTATACCGGAAGAGGCTGATCACTAGCACATGGTAAAACACATTCAAACATTCAGTATTGTTTGCTGAATCATCTCTTCGAGACAGTGATAGGTTAGTTTTAAAAATAAGCAAGAATACAAAATGGAAATTGGTAGTATCTTCTTTTACAATCAAAATAGCTGTATGGTTAATAAAATCAAATGAATGTGCAACAGAGATGGTAACATTTTCTTTCACATATAGAATAGTTTTATAGCTAATACCAAAGCTAAACAAAAAGATACAGATCAAAAGCAGAGAGTAAAATATATTAGGGTCCGACCTACAGAAAAAATACGATTGTACAGAGAGCACTCGAGCAAATCTGAAATCAGCAGATGAATTAAAAAAATATACCACAGCAAAACTAAAATGACTAGAGCTCCAGCATTTATGGTAATGAGCCCTTCCAGTTTCTCTATCTGTTCACTTGATATAATAACCTCACTATACATCTGTGCATACAGATAGTCTTCTTTAATAAGGGGCTCAAGTGGAAGATAGTTAAAAATCTGTTTAAATGGCTCCCATCCACAAATTCAGTCATTTTCGCGCTGAAAGACAGAGAGGGTGACAGAGACAAAGACATAGAGATAGGGTATTATAGAGAGACAGTGAGATAGAGAGAGAGCGCCATAGAGATAAAGTGCCAGAGACATAGAGAGCCTGAAAGAGAGAGACGGAGAGATACAAACATTTTTACACACATCAATATAATACTGAAGAGAGCATACCAAAATCCAACAGAAACGTGAGCATGAAACCGGTTGAGAGAAAAAACACAATCTCCTTATAATAAGCTTTGTTGCTTCAACCCTTAAAACCCGTTCAAATTGAACCCTTGGGCTCTTTAATTTTTTGAAATTCGATGCTTCAATTAACCTGAACTTCATGCACCTTGAACCCTAATTTCAGCGGCTTTTTCTCAAAGTAGACTGAGAATGAGAATAAAATTATAATTTTCCCAAATTAATTTCCCTATTTACTTTTGTCCAAAATTTGCAAGTCCCGCTCAGTTCAATATTATTAGCTGACACCCAAACCAATTTTTCTCCGGCCCTTCCCAATCTATTTAGCTTTTCACCAACTCCAGCCCATTTAATTTTTAATTCAACACATCTCATTTAATTTCTTACTATTTTATTCTTTTTATCCAAATATTTCTAATCTTCTAAATTCTGCAGATTATAATTATTACAATAAAACTACAAATTAGTTTGTAAAAATAAATAATTATAGCAGAATAAATAATTAAAAAAGTAATTTATAATAAAAATTATTTAAATTTATTCAAATAATTAATAAATAATTTTATATTTAAATAAACTATTTTACTTGTTACGGTTTGTTCCTAAGGTAATTATTTGATATAATAATACTTTGCAAGACAACTCCATGACAGTAATATAGGTTTTGTAACCCACATAGTATATGTGTTGTGACATCTATAATAACATATTCTAAGATAAAACCCCTCAAATATTCACCTCAAATGTTCACTTAGGTCATGTCTAGTGATAAATTTAAAGCTTTGATGATAACAAAACACATTTTATATATACAGATATGGAGGACAACACAATTTACTTTTGTTAAGCTTCTTGAAATAATGAATAATTTGTACAAGTAGAAAACGAAAAGATTTTACCCTGAAAAATGCTCCTCTAGTCTAAGCAAATAGTAAAAATATGTTTTTTCAAATTCCTTTGCTGTCTTTTTCTTTTCTTAATTGTACTCCCATTGTCTTTAAAGAATTTTGTAAAAATAAGCCTTCATTTTTGTCCTTTAGATTTAGCAACACAAGTTGTGCAAAACAACTTCTTCTGATTTTATTTATTCTTTGCAGTATTATACTCTTGGAAGTTGGAGTGTAGCCTCCCGTTCCACTACTACATAAATGGTTAAATGGTCTTTATCAACATCCAAAAATGGTGTTGCCATAAAAAATGTTACTTTATGTGGCTTGAAATCGGAAATAATTATATATGACAACATCATAATCAAATGGTACTATAAATGTTGCCTTAAATTTGCTATGCCAACACCTATAGCGGTGTTGCTTTAGATCGGTGAAAAAATTAAAAAAAACGGGGGAAAGAATCCCGCTCAAGTAAAATAGAAGCCGAGCCCGCTCAAGTAAATAGAAAGCCTATACTTATTTTCAATTAAAACATAAACACACTCCTCTCCGCCCCAACACAGGATACTTAGTTTATTCATCTTCTCATGGCCGCCACTCATGACGGCCCCTCATCTCTTTTCAAAACTGAGTCACAAGTTCATCTGCTCGGCTCTTTTTCAAAACTTCTGAGTCCTTTCTTTCTATTCAAAGATCTAAATAAAGGTACACTCAGATTATAATATATTAATATGTGAGTCACAAACCCTAATTTTTGGGTTCTTCAATATTATTTTACAAGCGCTTTTGTTGGGGGGGGGTTTGAATTTGCTCCCGAACCCTAATTGTGTAAAAATCCTGATTTTGGGCGGTTTCAGTTTGTCAAATTTGGGGTTATCAATTTTAGAAGATTCCATATGTCTAGTATTTTTATTATTAGTATTCTTAAGAAATAGTAAAGTCTGGTTCAAGAGATGAAAGTGGTTGTGTATTATATGGATTTAGCTTATGGCTTGTTTATAATTGTTTATAATTTATGGGTTGAACATTATATATGTGAACACTATATATGTTCCATGTAAATAAGAAATCACACTGGTTATAAAACCTTGAGCATGCCTTTTTAGTGTTATGAAATGCCAATGAGTAAAAATTAGTTACTAATTATATCATTGCAGAAGTAATTTTGATTGTCATTTAGCTCTTGTTTTTGTTTGGTTGGTGTTACAACCTAGATGAAATGGGAGCTCGGTGGATAATACTTTTGTTGAGAGATGATGAAACATGGCGCCTTTTCACAAGCGTGTGGTTGCATTCAGGAATTTTTCATCTTATTGCCAACCTCATCAGCATACTCTTTGTTGGACTGCATTATTAAAATACGGTAGTGAACTTGTGTTGGTTTATGACATCTGTTCAAAAGTTTCATTGTCATTTTTGTTTTCCAATGTAAAAAATTGTATAAATTGTGAATTTTCTGTGCAGGTTCCGAGAGAGTCCTTGCTTTTGTGATTCTTGCATTTGGGGGCGTTCTTTCTTGAGAAGGAGAAGGAGCTCCATTTAAGAAAACGGATCAGGGCATCACTTACCATGTATCCCTTGAATTGCACTTTGAGAATGGATTTACTGGATTATGCATATTGCACTTTGAGAGTGGATTTACTGGATTATGCATATACATGATTATGTTGTGACACGATGATATAGCGCTCCAGAACTATGCATGTCTTTTTTCTCCAAGGTATACAACACATTCTTATGTGAATATCGTGGATATGTTTTCAACACTGGAGGGAGAGATTTTTGTATAAGAAATTTATATGCTTCTTGTATTTCCAGAGCTTTGTTATTGCTTTGTTATTGCAGTGATGGCTATGTTTATAAATATTGAATTTCTAATCTATAATAATGTCTTGAATTCAGGAACATATTCGACTCAACTCTGCAGTAAGCCTTCTGTTTGATGAAGAGTGCAGAAACTGTTAAAGTAAGTTCTCCTATGGAATCTCACTCTATTTTATAATCTATTTTATTTACTAGGTAGATAACCATAATTTCTTTCTAATTTAACATATTTCAGATGATTTAATATTAAAAATATCATACATAAAGAGGCGGATGAATTTTAACAGTGATATCAAGGAACCTGGATGGTCATTATTTGTGCTTAAGTGCTATTTAAAGCTATAGTATAATGATTATGTACAGATATCGCCACCTGATTAGTCTTTGTGTTTTATGAAATGAACCATGTCCTAGTTAAAGTTAATAGAGTATTAACAAATTACTACCAATTTAAAATATAAAGATCTTATCATGAAATTCTTATACATAAATATCTATTACAATCTGTAGATTGAGTAACTGCATCACTATATAGGATATCTCTTGTAATTTACTGACTAATAAACTGCCACAGGACATGACTTCCTTACATGGGAAGCACGTATGAAGGTCATTCTCGGCACCGCAATGACGTAAGCCAATCATTGTATTAAAATTTTTGGGATCTTAACTCCCAAATTAGTACACAGCCTTGTACAGTAGGACTATTTGGTTAATTTTAATCATTGAAAGTATCATGATCTTATTAAAATCATTTAGCTAAATATCGTGTGATTTCTAAATTATAGTCAAATTTACATATGTTGGTGTTTGTCAATCATATTGATTACATAAATGTTTACAATAAAAATATCGAAGACCTTAGGAAGCCTTTAGTTATAGATCCGTAGAATTATCTGAGAACTCGGCCTAACATATTTGGTTTTGCAGGCTTGCATATTTGTATGAATATATTGAGCCAAAGGTTGTTCACTGGGACATCAAACCTAATAACATTCTGATCGACCATGAATTCAATTCAAAAGTTTCTTATTTTTGATTGGCCAAGCTCTTGGAATCAGGTGAAAGCCACATAACTACTAGAGTGATGGGAACATTTGGGTCAGTGTAATATGCCATCAAATATTATACACTTAGCCTTTTTTAATGCTTTATTTGATATTGGGACTTGGAATTTGCATTCTTATGCACAAATATATGCTCACACAAATTGTAGATAGTTTGATATCCTGATTTCCATTTTTCTGCCTACTATTTTACTTTGTAGGTAATAACCACATGCACTCAATGTAGCCTCAGAGGTGAGTCTTAAAACAAAAGAAACCATTGGGCAACATGATATTACAGAATCAGTGAAAATTACGGATGTTCCACAACCACCAGTGCAAAACTTGGACACAGTAGGGACTGCCAGAATTCTGGATATTTCTGAAGCAATAAATGAGTCAAGGAGTGTTAATGAAGTTGCAGATTAATATTGAAGAGCTGAGCAAGCTGCAACCACCAAGTGAGCAGCCACCAAGTGATGCAACTGGAACAAGCAAGCAGCCACCAAGTGATGCATCCGAAGCAAGCAATTCCAGTCCTTCATCCTGCATATCGTAGTTATAATGATGCCTTTTTGCGATATTTGACCAAATATGGTACTTTTTAAAAATGTTCTTGTGGTCGTAGACAGTAAATGAAGTACTTCGTTTTATTTAAGTAGAATCAAGTCGGAATGTTGGAATTGATATTGGAATTATGTAGTTCTTCTTTGACTAAAAGTATGTATTCAAGTTTTCTAAGTAGTTTTGACTTGGCTTGCATCTGGGGATTTGATTTTTGTGTTGTTGTGGTTGGATTTGAACTACATTGGGATGTTATAATTTAGGCAAGAACCTGTCAAATATTTTTACCAAACATGTTGCCTTAGCCTAAAATAATATTGTCAAAAATAAATCAAAAAATGTTGCTATAGTCAGGTAAGTGTTGGCAAAGATAAGAAATGTTAATAAAATTGGTGTTGCTATAGACTGAGACTGTATTGCCATAAGAATTAAGGCAACATCAAATTTGTGTTGCCTTTAAAAACCCAGTGTTGTCATAAACTTAAAGCCAACACTGGTTCAGATGTTACTATTGACATTATAATGTTGCCATAGAGGTCTACAGCAACACATTTTTGGTGTTGGCATTATTCTGTAAATTGTGTTGGAAAAACATCAAAGGCCACATGCAAATTTCCAATACCCTCAAAATTGACCAAAGTGTTGCCTTAAACTTTGTGGCAACATTTTTTAGCATTTTTCACATTTTTTTTGATGTTGCTGTAGGCCATTTATGTGGCAGTGTTCTCTTCATGTTAGAGTAGATCTTCAACAACATTTTGAAACTTTCCTTCAAAATATTATGAAGAAACCACTGTTTGTTGTGACCTCATTTGTACTCAAACACTAGTCTTTCTGGTAGTCTAGTAGTCGCAGTCAATACTCTAATATCATGAATTTCATTAACATATAAATTATATTTAAATATTCCTCAATATCTTATAAGAAAGTGACTCGGTTCTTATCCTAATATTTGATCATTGGTTGAGGTGTTAGAAGTTTGGGCATTATCATCTTAGAAGTTTTCTTCTTCATTTCCGTCTTATTTTCCACCAAAAATATGAAAAAACTGAATATCCTTAAGGTTAAGAGGTTCTTCTTTTGACAAGATGGGCTCACCCTGTAAATTGAGTCCATGAGTCACTACCAGTAACTCGGAGTGGTGAGTTGGAAAGGTTTGAGTAGTGGTGACAACTTACTCTTTTTCTTCCAACTTTCTTCTAGATCTCTTCTTTTTCTTTGCAGTTGTTTTTATTCTTTTTCCTTTGTTCTTTTTTACAGCTATTTATTTAGTTCCTTCTCTATCTCTAGTTCTTTCCTTATCTCTTCATCTAGCTCCAACTGCAATTTGGTGTAGGCTTCTTCTTCTTCTTTTGGTTCACTTCTCCCCTCTAACCGCTAGATTCTCTTCCTTTACAGTTCTTCAGCTTTAGCAACACCATACCCTTCATGACCATACAATATAAACAATTCACCCACTGTATATACAGGTCATTCTCTCTTGAAGACCTCTATCCTTGATCAGTTACTTTACTCAAAAGCATTTCTTCATCTGGTCTAGGTCTTTCAAAGTCAAATTTTCCCGAAGCCTTCTTTCCTTTAGTATCAATATTTTTTTCCACCGGCCTAACTTCAATAGACTCGAACAAAAAGAACAAAAAATTTTATTAAAAGAGGGAGATTCTCTTTCAATTTTTATGAGTACAAAGTCTGGAGTTTACACCTTCAAGATATTTGTAATTGTTAGTATGGTGGATGGTTTATTATGGAAAATATCAGAAAATAATTCGTATCTACTAGAGATGGTGTCCAACTCCTTGGAAAGTACACTTAAGAACACTAAGTTATAATCCTTTGTTAGATAAATAATTCCATATAGTTTCAGACCATTTAATAATTTTTGAAATTTGTTGATTGTTTTACTTAAACTCTCACCAGATGAGGAGTGGCAGTATTCATACTATTAAATTAGAAGTTTTATTTTATTCTCTCTAACTTGTTCTAATTCTTCACATAATGTTTGAATTATGTCCCATACTAACTCTGTAATGCTGCTCTTCATGACTGCTTCAAACATGTTTGAATATGTGCCACTGTACAAGATGTTCATGACTCTTTTGTCCTTGTGAACTTCGTCTAACTCCTCAGGAGAATAGTTAGCCACATTCTTTTAAACAAACTTTTTGGTGCATATATTTCCATTTACATCGACTTCACCTTGTATAGTTTCTACAGGAGTATGTGGACCATTCTCTATGCATTTCACAAAGCTTTCATATTCTGAAAAATGTGAAGTCTTATTTTTATTTTCCAATGAGTGTACAAATCTTTTTCGAGGATAAGATATATTTATACCAGCATCCTTCTTTCCCATGATTGATTAATTAACTTCATGATCTTTAAACCTTCTCTAAGTTGAAGGTTTGCTCTGATGCCAATTATAATTCTCTGAAAATCAACTATGCTGACTTTTAAAAGGGGGTTGAATACAAATCAATTCTTTTAGTTAATTTTAAAAAAGGAATTAAAACTTGTAAATAAAAATAGGGAAAACAAATAAAAAAATTTAGGTGGTTTTTTTCTGAGCTTAACACTTGAGATATATATACTAAAGAAACAAAATGTGTAAATTACAAGTGCAATTTCATAGTTGCGTTTTTAATATTTATCTTAAGATAGGTCTTTCTACACATGAACACTTCTAAAAACAATTTTTAAGAGATACTACTACTTGTTTATATATCAGCAAGAGTTTCTTCAGTATACAATACAATATTTCTAACTATGACAATACAACATTTCACATATTTACAATTAGGCACCCTATTATATATTATTCATTGAGTAAACATGACTTCGGAATGAATAACAACATTTCTAACGATGACAAAAATCTCTTATAAAATATTACAAAAATCTCATGAGTTGATGAGTTACCCTTTAACGGCCATCCCATAGGATGGCTAGTCGTTTAAGGCTAAAATATGACATAAAATAATTATGCTATATGTATTTCTTATCATCAGAATTCAAGCTTGATTCCTAACAGCTTTTTTTCCAAGTATAAAGAGAACCAATTATTTGTATGTGCTCTAACCTAAAGTCACTAATATAATTTTGAAAGGCTTTCAGATCTGTTGTCCAATGCTCCCGACCATCATGAGTTTCATTTTAATAAGAAATGTTGTTAAAATCCCAGCTAAGTGTAACAGCCCGCACTTCTGGACTATTAATTCTACATCAAAACTAGAATAAATACAATTATTAAACCAAAATTCTATTACAAAGGTGTCTATTACAAACGCCCAGCTAACGGAAGCCCAAAATTCAATCCACTCCAATTCTAAGTCCTCGAACTCCAATGCTATCCAACTCGAATCTTAGACGAAACCTAAAAATTGTAAGTAATGAGTTATACAGCCGAGCAAGAAACCAATCGATCCAACTAGTTGGCCAAGTAACATGAACACATACAAAAAATACGATGATCTATACGATACGATATACGAAACAAACACTTTCCATACACTTCAATATTCTTATTCTTATTTGATACATATAATACACATGTTACATAGAAGACAATATTTTGAAAAACATAATTCATGCCACGACCACTACAACCCGGTGATAACGGTCTTAAATTTTCAGAAAACTGGGACTACAATCCGGTGATTACGGTCCTAAGTTCATATTCGATAATTTTCACAAACTATGGAACAAATCAGAGATCCAAAATTATCATATAGAGACCACAGAGATACAACAATACGTATACTTGTAACACGTAATACTTTCAAAAATATCATCACTTAGCTCATGTTTTGATAATCAAATATACACCTATCACACGATTTTAAAAACACTAGTAAGATCGATCAAAAACTTACCTCAAAACCTAACCAGATCTGAAATTACTCTTTTTGACCTCTAAACGATGTTTCCTTTAAAACTACGAAATACCAAAGTTGTAAAGAACGAAATGACCTTTTGGACAGGTCTAAAATCAACAAATTCTGACTTACGATGAATTTTGTACGAATTTTACAAGACTTTTGATTTTTTTTGTAGAAAAGCCCTACGAGGAAGACGAATGAGATGTATTTATAACAATACAAAACCTATTTCTTAACCTACAAGTTATCCATATTAAAATCTAATCCAAAATTTTGCCTAATTACTCGCATTAAATTTTAAATCCTAGACCTTATGTGACGCCCTCCAAACCCGGGTCAAAAATTTGGGGCTCCAACACACACACACCATATATAAACCTGTGTATAAAATATTATATGCATTGACCCTTCTTTACTCAACCGCAGATCGCAACAGGTTAAAGTATGAAAATAAGCCACAAACTTAACTTTTATTACATCGTACCAAATCCCAACGAGTTAAACTTACAATTGATAATGAAATCATTCTTACAATCTTTCTTTATTTAACTATAATATAAAGTTCCTGCTAGCTCGATCCAACTTAACCTAGAATCCTAGGTCGCACCCTGGAGTGGGAATCCTCGTATTAAGAATTTCCTTTTTAACTGTAGAATATCATAAACAGATTTACAAGAGTGAGCTAACTAGCTCAACAAGTCATAATAGCAATAATTGAGGTTAAACAATGATCAATTGAAATGATTCAGAAGAATCAAGTTTCTGGATAAGCAATGATTAGAATTGTATATTCAATTTACATTTTAAAAACCAAGGTTATGCCGCTGATCAGTCACGCACCAACCCCGAGCAAGGCTCCCAGCTTTGCTCTATATACTGGATCGAAGGCACACATTGGCCTATCATGACCACAAATCTGATCCGACCACAAATCTGGTCCACATTTATAAAACCATCCAATCCTAAAATGATTCAATATGATAACCAATGTAATTCAATAAAACAGAATCATAATTAACATTGATAAACATTTATCTCGGAGCATAAGACATTTCATAAGTATCACCAGGGTATATCAAGGTATATATATGAAGAATGACTTCAAGCTTGTTGAAGAATCGGGTACTTGATGAACAATGGTTCAATAATAAAATATAGTATAGATCTTTGATGTTATAGGGTATTATAGGGTATATAAGTTTTTGTATGCTCAAGTGATTATGTTTCATTATTTGATTTATGGTGTGTATGTACTTGTGGAGTAGTATTGTATTTGTATGGTTTAATATCAGGGAAATCAATCGTTGGTGGTTTACAAGAATTAAAGCTTACAGCTCAAGTTCAATGGTATGATCAGGGTTCAAGGTTGAGTAGTTTAAAGAGCTTGCAATACAAAACATGACATATATTGAATACTAGCAACATGTTATGAGAAAGCTAAGAAATATTTCCAATATATCTCGAAGAAAGGTTCAGAATTACTTGCCTTATCACATATGATTTCCAACTTATTTTGTACTCATCTAACAACTTTACTCATCAATCACTTTCCTTCTTTTTCTACGCCTTGCATCTATTCATCAATCGTTTTCCTTCTCTTTCTACACTTCAATTCTATTTACGGATCACTGCCTTTCTTTTTCTATGCCTCCCTTACTCTGCTAGGCATCATAAGTATCTTTCAATATTCAATCTCGTATTATTCTAATCGTCACATAGACATCATAAGCTCCTATCTACCATTTTATCCAAATCCGAATTACGGATTGAAAAATATGACCAAAACAGTCAAACAATAACCACATAGGTATACAACACATCAATCAGATATTTCAATCAAAAAAATTTCAAAGAAGATCGGGGTCAAAATGATTTTCTAGATATTTAATACGAATTTTTAAACACTTTTCGGAATTAGAAAGGGTCTCGGAATCATTTTATAATTAAATAATAGGGTTCAAACACCCGAATCTGACTTTAAAATCATATAACAATAATTATCGATTCTTAAATATAATTTAAAATAATATTTTAAACCTCGCAACTATTTTTCGGACTTTTTATATTCAAATAAATAATTAAATCCAATTAGATAATCAATTAAATTAATTAATAACTAATTAATTAATTAATCAATTAATATTTAAATTAATTTACTAATTAAATAATTAATTATCAACTAAAATTAATTAACTTAATAATTAAGATTTATTTTTAAATTAAAAATAATTTTCAAAATTAAAAATATTAATAGTTTGAATTTAAAATAATTAAAAATAATTTCTGAAAATAATTATAAAAAGATAATACCATTTCTGTAAATAATAAAATAGAAATATGATTTTTGTAAAATTCTGAAAACACGGGGACTGAAGTAAAAGAGTTTACAAAACTCAGGGGCCTAATTGTAATTTACCAACTTCGGTTATCTTCTCTGGCGAAACGTAGGCGGCGCCGTCGCCGGCCACCGTCGACCGCCCAGAACTCGACCAAAAACTCCAGATTTGTAGGTGTTGGGAATATGTTGTGAACTTGATGATTACATTAACAAAACACCTTTGTAAATTCAACTTAGTGAAAAATGTAACACTCGACGGATGTTCAAATATAGTCCCGACGGATGACTGAATATAGTCCCGACGGATGATGATTTGACATCCATCAAGTGTGTAGCCTATGTAACAATAAGTAATGTAGCACATTTCTACACACACCTTTGTATAGATTCTGTAGTAGCATACAAGTCATGCTGACTTTAATTAGATATGCAGAATAGGTTGATTAATTATAAATAAAAGATGTCTTTTAATTCTGCATAAGTGAAATGAAGTCAAGTGTCAAATAGCTACCCGACAGATGATTAACAAAGCTACCGACAGAGGATTAACAAAGTTCCCGACGGATGATCAACAAGGCAACCCGAGGATGATAATCACGTACCCGATGGATGATCAATTCATACATCTGTTGACAGTGACAAAATTGTCACATACGTCGAGTGTTTGCAAAAGGAATGTGGCAGCCTATTCAGCTGGGTTTTTGAGAACAAAAAAGCATTACCATTTCCATGCTATTATGAAGATATTCAAAAATGCTGGAATAGAGTAGTGAAGCAGCATAGTATTAGACTTGATATATTTTGTTTTATTATCTTGTCTTATTACTATGTAATTTTGGTGATATATAAACCAAGAGTAGCAAGTAGAACAACAAGAAGACTAAGCAAATATATTCTCAGCGTAACAATTGTAAGTTGTATCCTGTAGCATTTCTCTGTAAGTTTAGTTGTTCATATTTGTAAGCAGCTGTGAGCTATTCAAGCTTCACAGGGTTCTCTTGATATATATATATATATATATATATATATATATACATATATATATATGGTGGATACATTCAAATCCACCAGAAAGTTTTTAAAGACTTGTGTTTTTAATTACTTGTGTTTTGATTTATCTAACTCTCCATTACGTATTTTGCAAATCAAACACTTATATATTGTTAAGTTGGAACCATTTTTAATTAATCTCAAAAAGTAGCCAGAATTACATTCAACCCCGCCCCCCCTTCTGTAATTCTTGTTGTATTGTTAGGGACTAATAATTGGTATCAGAGCAAGCTCTTGAAACACAACGAGTTTAAAGATCACAACAAATAGCAAGATGAACAAGAAGGATGTTGGAGTAAAGATTCCTTTTCTGGACAAAGATAATTACCATCATCGGAAGGTAAAGATACATCATCACTTACTTTCTCAAGATGAGGCCTATGTGGATTGCATAGAGAGAGGACCTCATGTACCAATGAGAGCTGCAACTGGAAATGAGCCACCTGTTCCCAAGACAAGGCATGAATGGTCAGACCCTGATATTGAACAAGTCAGGAAAGACAGGAAAGACAAGAAGGCCATGAATATCTTATTCAATGGAGTTGATGGTGACATGTTTGACAACATCATCAATTGCAAGATAGCCAAAGAGGTTTAGGACACCATTCAAATAATTTGCGATGGAACTGAACAATTTAGAGAAAATAAGATGCAGTTACTGATTCAGCAATATGAGCATTTCCACTATGATAAAGGTGAAACTCTCACTAATATCTTTAGTAGATTTCAAAAGCTACTAAATGCTCTGAAACTGCATGGAAGAGTCTACCAGACCAAAGACTCTAACCTCAAATTCCTGAGATCCCTTCCAAAAGAATGGAAACCAATGACAGTCTCCTTGAGAAATTCACAAGAATACAAGGAGTTTACACTAGAGAGACTGTATGGCATTCTAAAGACTTATGAGCTTGAAATAGAGCAAGATGAAAGAATGGAGAAAGGAAGAAATGAAGGAGGGTCTATTACACTAGTTGCTGAGTTAGAGAAAGAGAAGGAGATGAAGATAGAAGCTGTTGAGTCTACTTCAAAGGTCTGTGCAAACAAGGGCAAGGGGCTGGTAGCAGAAAATGAAGATTCCTTGAGCCAAGATGATATGGATGATATTGATGAACATCTAGCATTTCTTTCCAGAAGATTTTCCAAGCTCAAGTTTAAGAAGAACTTTGGAGCAGCTAAGCCAAATAGAAACATGGTGGATAAATCAAAATTCAAGTGATTCAAATGTGGCTTGGCAGGGCACATTGCCAGTGAGTGTAGAAAGTGAGATTCCAGCAAAAAGAAGTTTGAGCCTGTGGATTATAAACATAAGTACTTTGACTTGCTCAAACAAAAGGAAAGGGCTTTTATTATACAAGAAAATGACTGGGCAGCAGATGGTTTGGATGAGGATGAAGATATCAGCTATGTCAATCTAGCCCTAATGGCCAAGTCTGATGAAACAGAGACAAGTTCTTCAAGTAATCAGGTAATCACCACTAACCTTGCACATTTATCTAAAGCTGAGTGTAATGATGCAATAAATGACATGTCTACAGAATTATATCATTTGCGTGTTACACTTAAGTCCCGCACTAAGGAAAATGCTAAAATCAAAGAAAACAATTTGTTTTTAAGTGAGAGGAATAATGTGCTAGAGTCTCAGTTTATTGAATTTGAAAAATTGAGAATAGACTGTAAGATTGCTAAGGAGGAATTAACTGAGTCCTTGAAGAAAGAAGAAATTTTGAAGAAGCAACTTGATCGTGAACAGGAGGTGATTAAGGAATGAAAATCATCTAGAGATGTTCATGCTCAAATCACCAAAGTTCAAGGTATTGAGTCTTTATGTGATGTAGCCTGGAAAAAGAGTAAAGAGAAGCTAGAATCCAATTTGGTTGAAGGATTGCTAACAGATGTGGACTCGATGGATGATGAGAGTCATCCGTTGGATAATCAAAAAGGTTATTCGTCGAGTGACATAAATCCTCATTCGTCGCCTGTGAGGAAACCTGTGAGTAAAGCCAAACTTGCCAAGTTAAATGAAAAATATGGATCAGTTTCTAAAAACTTTATTTCAGGAGAATCTAGTCAAATGAAGAAGGAGAAGAAAGTGAATGTTGGTCATCTGTCCATCAAGCAATTAAATGACATACTAGAAAAGATTGAGGTTAAAACAGAGGCTAAAAAGAAAAACAATAGAAATGAGAAAAGTCATAGTTATAGCTAATACCGAAACTATACCGGAAGAGGCTGATCACTAGCACATGGTAAAACACATTCAAACATTCAATTTATTGTTTGCTGAATCATCTCTCCAAGACAGTGATAGGTTAGTTTTAAAAATAAGCAAGAATACAAAATGGAAATTGGTAGTATCTTCTTTTACAATCAAAATAGCTGTATGGTTAATAAAATCAAATGAATGTACAACAGAGATGGTAACATTTTCTTTCACATATAGAATAGTTTTATAGCTAATATCAAAGCTAAACAATAAGATACAGATCAAAAGCAGAGAGTACAATATACACATTTAGGGTCCGACCTACAGAAAAAATATGATTGTACAGAGAGCACTCGAGCAAATCTGAAATCGGCAGATGAATTAAAAAAATATACCACAACAAAACTAAAATGACTAGAGCTCCAACATTTATGGTAATGAGCCCTTCCAGTTTCTCTATCTGTTCACTTGATATAATAACCTTACTATACATCTGTACATACAAATAGTCTTCTTTAATAAGGGGCTCAAGTGGAAGATAGTTAAAAATCTGTTTAAATGGCTCCCATCCACAAATTCAGTCATTTTCACGCTGAAAGACAGAGAGGGTGACAGAGACATAGAGATAGGGTATTATAGAGAGACAGAGAGATACAGTGAGATAGAGAGAGAGCGCCATAGAGATAAAGTGCCAGAGACATAGAGAGCCAGAAAGAGAGAGACGGAGAGATACAAACATTTTTACACACATCAATATAATACTGAAGAGAGCATACCAAAATCCAACAGAAACATGAGCATGAAACCGGTTGAGAGAAAAAACCCAATCTCCTTATAATAAGCTTTGTTGCTTCAACCCTTAAAACCCGTTCAAATTGAACCCTTGGGCTCTTTAATTTTTTGAAATTCGATGCTTCAATTAACCTGAACTTCATGCACCTTGAACCCTAATTTCAGCGGCTTTTTCTCAAAGTAGACTGAGAATGAGAATAAAATTATAATTTTCCCAAATTAATTTCCCTATTTACTTTTGTCCAAAATTTTCAAGTCCCGCTCAGTTCAATATTATTAGCTGACACCCAAACCAATTTTTCTCCAGCCCTTCCCAATCTATGTAGCTTTTCACCAACTCCAGCCCATTTAATTTTTAATTCAACCCATCTCATTTAATTTTTTACTATTTTATTCTTTTTATCCAAATATTTCTAATCTTCTAAATTTTGCAAATTATAATTATTACGATAAAACTACAAATTAGTTTGTAAAAATAAATAATTATAGCAGAATAAATAATTAAAAAAGTAATTTATAATAAAAATTATTTAAATTTATTCAAATAATTAATAAATAATTTTATATTTAAATAAACTATTTTACTTGTTACGGTTTTTTCGTAAGGTAATTATTTGATATAATAATACTTTACAAGACAAATCCATGACAATAATATAGGTTTTGTAACCCACATAGTATATGTGCCACATAGTATATGTGCCACATAGTATATGTGTTGTGACATCTATAATAACATACTCTAAGATAAAACCCCTCAAATATTCACCTCAAATGTTCACTTAGGTCATGCCTAGTGATAAATTTAAAGCCTTGATGATAACAAAACATATTTTATATATACAGATATGGAGGACAACACAATTTACTTTTGTTAAGCTTCTTGAAATAATGAATAATTTGTACAAGTAGAAAACGAAAAGATTTTACCCTGAAAAATGCTCCTCTAGCCTAAGCAAATAGTAAAAATATGTTTTTTCAAATTCCTTTGCTGTTTTTTTCTTTTCTTAATTGTACTCCGATTGTCTATAAAGAATTTTGTAAAATAAGCCTTCATTTTTGTCCTTTAGATTTAGCAACACAACTTGTGCAAAACAACTTCTTCTGATTTTATTTATTCTTTGCAGTATTATACTCTTGGAAGTTGGAGTGTAGCCTCTCGTTCCACTACTACATAAATGGTTAAATGGTCTTTACCAACATCCAAAAATGGTGTTGCCATAAAAAATGTTGATTTATGTGGCTTGAAATCGGAAATAATTATATATGACAACATCATAATCAAATGGCACTATAAATGTTGCCTTAAATTTGCTATGCCAACACCTATACCGGTGTTGCTTTAGATCGGTGAAAAAATTAAAAAAAAACGCGGGAAAGAATCCCGCTCAAGTAAAATAGAAGCCCAGCCCGCTCAAGTAAATAGAAAGCCTATACTTTTTTTTAATTAAAACATAAACACACTCCTCTCCGCCCCAACACACGATACTTAGTTTATTCATCTTCTCATCGCCGCCACTCATGACGGCCCCTCATCTCTTTTCAAAGCTCAGTCACAAGTTCATCTGTTCGGCTCTTTTTCAAAACTTCTGAGTCCTTTCTTTCTATTCAAAGATCTAAATAAAGGTACACTCAGATTATAATATATTAATATGTGAGTCACAAACCCTAATTTTTGGGTTCTTCAATATTATTTTACAAGCGCTTTTTTTAGGGGGGGTTTGAATTTGCTCCCGAACCCTAATTGAGGGGTAGAATTTGTGTAAAAATCCTGATTTTGGGCGGTTTCAGTTTGTCAAATTTGGGGTTATCAATTTTAGAAGATTCCATATTTCTAGTATTTTTATTATTAGTATTCTTAAGAAATAGTAAAGTCTGGTGCAGGTGATGCAATTAGTCAGATCTAGTCTTTTTCTCTGTTTCAAGAGATGGAAGTGGTTGTGTATTATATGGATTTAGCTTATGGCTTGTTTATAAGTGTTTATAATTTATGGGTTGAACGTTATATATGTGAACACTATATATGTTCCATGTAAAGAAGAAATCACACTGGTTATAAAACCTTGAGCATGCCTTTTTAGTGTTATGAAATGCCAATGAGTAAAAATTAGTTACTAATTATATCATTGCAGAAGTAATTTTGATTGTCATTTAACTCTTGTTTTTGTTTGGTTGGTGTTACAGCCTAGATGAAATGGGAGATCGGTGGATAATACTTTTGTTGAGAGATGATGAAATATTGCGCCTTTTCACAAGCGTGTGGTTGCATTCAGGAGTTTTTCATCTTATTGCCAACCTCATCAGCATACTCTTTGTTGGACTGCATTATTAAAATATGGTAGTGAACTTCTGTTGGTTTATGACATCTGTTCAAAAGTTTCATTGTCATTTTTGTTTTCCAGTGTAAAAAATTGTATTAATTGTGAATTTTCTGTGCAGGTTCCGAGAGAGTCCTTGCTTTTGTGATTCCTGCATTTGGGAGCGTTCTTTCTTAAGAAGGAGAAGGAGCTCCATTTAAGAAAACAGATCAGGGCATCACTTACCATGTATCCCTTGAATTGCACTTTGAGAATGGATTTACTGGATTATGCATATTGCACTTTGAGAGTGGATTTACTGGATTATGCATATACATGATTATGTTGCGACACAATGATATAGCGCTCCAGAACTATGCGGGTCTTTTTTCTTCAAGGTATACAACACATTCTTATGTGAATATCGTGGATATGTTTTCAACACTGTAGGGAGAGATTTTTGTATAAGAAATTTATATGCTTCTTGTATTTCCAGAGCTTTGTTATTGCTTTGTTATTGCAGTGATGGCTATGTTTATAAATATTGAATTTATAATCTATAATAATGTCTTGAATTCAGGAACATATTCGACTCAACTCTGCAGTAAGCCTTCTGTTTGATGAAGAGTGCGGAAACTGTTAAAGTAAGTTCTCCTCTGGAATCTCACTCTATTTTATAATCTATTTTATTTACTAGGTAGATAGCCATAATTTCTTTCTAATTTAACATATTTCAGATGATTTAATATTAAAAATATCACACATAAAGAGGCGGATGAATTTTAACAGTGATATCAAGGAACCTGGATGGTCATTATTTGTGCTTAAGTGCTATTTAAAGCTATAGTATAATGATTATGTACAGATATCGCCACCTGATTAGTCTTTGTGTTTTATGAAATAAACCATGTCCTAGTTAAAGTTAATAGAGTATTAACAAATTACTACCAATTTAAAATGTAAAGATCTTATCATGAAATTCATACACATAAATATCTATTACAATCTGTAGATTGAGTAACTACATCACTATATAGGATATCTCTTGTAATTTACTGACTAATAAACTGCCACAGGACATGACTTCCTTACATGGAAAGCACGTATGAAGGTCATTCTCGGCACCGCAATGACGTAAGCAAATCATTGTATTAAAATTTTTGGGATCTTAACTCCCAAATTAGTACACAGCCTTGTACAGTAGGACTATTTGGTTAATTTTAATCGCTGAAAGTATCATGATCTTATTAAAATCATTTAGCTAAATATCGTGTGATTTCTAAATTATAGTCAAATTTACATATGTTGGTGTTTGCCAATCATATTGATTACATAAATGTGTACAATAAAAATATCGAAGACCTTAGGAAGCCTTTAGTTATAGATCCGTAGAATTATCTGAGAACTCGGCCTAACAAATTTGGTTTTGCAGGCTTGCATATTTGTATGAATATATTGAGCCAAAGGTTGTTCACTGGGACATCAAACCTAACAACATTCTGATCGACCATGAATTCAATTCAAAAGTTTCTTATTTTTGATTGGCCAAGCTCTTGGAATCTGGTGAAAGCCCCATAACTACTAGAGTGATGGGAACATTTGGGTCAGTGTAATATGCCATCAAATATTATACACTCAGCTTTTTTTAATGCTTTATTTGATTTTGTGACTTGGAATTTGCATTCTTATGCACAAATATATGCTCACACAAATTGTAGATAGTTTGATGTCCTGATTTCCATTTTTCTGCCTACTATTTTACTTTGTAGGTAATAACCACATGCACTCAATGTAGCCTCAGAGGTGAGTCTTAAAACAAAAGAAACCATTGGGTAACATGATATAACAGAATCGGTGAAAATTACGGATGTTCCACAACCACCAGTGCAAAACTTGGACACAGTAGGGACTGCCAGAATTCTGGATATTTCTGAAGCAACAAATGAGTCAAGGAGTGTTAATGAAGTTGCAGATTAATATTGAAGAGCTGAGCAAGCTGCAACCACCAAGTGAGCAGCCACCAAGTGATGCAACTGGAACAAGCAAGCAGCCACCAAGTGATGCAACCTGAGCAAGCAATTCCAGTCCTTCATCCTGCATATCGTAGTTATAATGATGCCTTTTTGCGATATTTGACCAAATATGGTACTTTTTAAAAATGTTCTTTTGGTCCTAGACTGTAAATGAAGTACTTCATTTTATTTAAGTAGAATCAAGTCGGAATGTTGGAATTGATATTGGCATTATGTAGTTCTTCTTTGACTGAAAGTATGTATTCAAGTTTTCTAAGTAGTTCTGACTTGGCTTGCATTCGGGGATTTGATTTTTGTGTTGTTATGGTTGGATTTGAACTATATTGGGATATTATAATTTAGGCAAGAACCTGTCAAATATTTTTACCAAATATGTTGCCTTAGCCTAAAATAATATTGTCAAAAATAAATCAAAAAATGTTGCTATAGTCAGGTAAGTGTTGGCAAAGATAAGAAATGCTAATAAAATTGGTGTTGCTATAGACTGAGACTGTATTGCCATAAGAATTAAGGCAACATCAAATTTGTGTTGCCTTTAAAAACCCAGTATTGCCATAAACTTAAAGCCAACACTGGTTCAGATGTTACTATTGACATTATAATGTTGCCATAGAGGTCTACAGCAACACATTTTTGGTGTTGGCATTATTCTGTAAATTGTGTTGGAAAAACATCAAAGGCCACATGCAAATTTTCAATACCCTCAAAATTGACCAAAGTGTTGCCTTAAACTTTGTGGCAACATTTTTTAGCATTTTTCACATTTTTTTTATATTGCTGTAGGCCATTTATGTGGCAGTGTTCTCTTCATGTTAGAGTAGATCTTCAACAAAATTTTGAAACTTTCCTTCAAAATATTATGAAGAAACCACTATTTGGTGTGACCTCATTTGTACTCAAACACTAGTCTTTCTGGTAGTCTAGTAGTCGCAGTCAATACTCTAATATCATGAATTTCATTAACATATAAATTATATTTAAATATTCCTCAATATCTTATAAGAAAGTGACTCGGTTCTTATCCTAATATTTGATCATTGGTTGAGGTGTTGGAAGTTTGGGCATTATCATCTTAGAAGTTTTCCTCTTCATTTTCGTCTTATTTTCCACCAAAAATATGAAAAAACTGAATATCCTTAAGGTTAAGAGGTTCTTCTTTTGACAAGATGGGCTGACCCTGTAAATTGAGTCCATGAGTCACTACTAGTAACTCGGAGTGGTGAGTTGGAAAGGTTTGAGTAGTGGTGACAACTTACTCTTTTTCTTCCAACTTTCTTCTAGATCTCTTCTTTTTCTTTGCTGTTGTTTTTATTCTTTTTCCTTTGTTCTTTTTTACAGCTATTTATTTAGTTCCTTCTCTATCTCTAGTTCTTTCCTTATCTCTTCATCTAGCTCCAACTGCAATTTGGTGTAGGCTTCTTCTTCTTCTTTTGGTTCACTTCTCCCCTCTAACCGCTAGATTCTCTTCCTTTACAGTTCTTCAGCTTTAGCAACACCATACCCTTCATGACCATACAATATAAACAATTCACCCACTGTATATGCAGGTCATTCTCTCTTGAAGACCTATATCCTTGATCAGTTACTTTACTCAAAAGCATTTCTTCATCTGGTCTAGGTCTTTCAAAGTCAAATTTTCCCGAAGCCTTCTTTCCTTTTGTATCAATATTTTTTTCCACCGGCCTAACTTCGATAGACTCGAACAAAAAGAACAAAAAATTTTATTAAAAGAGGGAGATCCTCTTTCAAATTTTATGAGTAAAAAGTCTGGAGTTTACACCTTCAAGATATTTGTAATTGTTAGTATGGTGGATGGTTTATTATGGAAAATATCAGACAATAATTCGTATCTACTAGAGATGGTGTCCAACTCCTTGGAAAGTACACTTAAGAACACTAAGTTATAATCCTTTGTTAGATAAATAATTCCATATAGTTTCAGACCATTTAATAATTTTTGAAATTTGTTGATTGTTTTACTTAAACTCTCACCAGATGAGGAGTGGCAGTATTCATACTATTAAATTAGAAGTTTTATTTTATTCTCTCTAACTTGTTCTAATTCTTCACATAATGTTTGAATTATGTCCCATACTAACTCTGTAATGCTGCTCTTCATGACTGCTTCAAACATGTTTGAATATGTGCCACTGTACAAGATGTTCATGACTCTTTTGTCCTTGTGAACTTCGTCTAACTCCTCAGGAGAATAGTTAGCCACATTCTTTTAAACAAACTTTTTGGTGCATATATTTCCATTTACATCGACTTCACCTTGTACAGTTTCTACAGGAGTATGTGGACCATTCTCTATGCATTTCACAAAGCTTTCATATTCTGAAAAATGTGAAGTCTTATTTTTATTTTCCAATGAGTGTACAAATCTTTTTCGAGGATAAGATATATTTATACCAGCATCCTTCTTTCCCATGATTGATTAATTAACTTCATGATCTTTAAACCTTTTCTAAGTTGAAGGTTTGCTCTGATGCCAATTATAATTCTCTGAAAATCAACTATGCTGACTTTTAAAAGGGGGTTGAATACAAATCAATTATTTTAGTTAATTTTAAAAAAGGAATTAAAACTTGTAAATAAAAATAGGGAAAACAAATAAAAAAATTTAGGTGGTTTTTTTCTGAGCTTAACACTTGAGATATATATACTAAAGAAACAAAATGTGTAAATTACAAGTGCAATTTCATAGTTGCGTTTTTAATATTTATCTTAAGATAGGTCTTTCTACACATGAACACTTCTAAAAACAATTTTTAAGAGATACTACTACCTGTTTGTATATCAGCAAGTGTTTCTTCAGTATACAATACAATATTTCTAACTATGACAATACAACATTTCACATATTTACAATTAGGCACCCTATTCTATATTATTCATTGAGTAAACATGACTTCAGAATGAATAACAACATTTCTAACGATGACAAAAATCTCTTATAAAATATTACAAAAATCTCATGAGTTGATGAGTTACCATTTAACGGCCATCCTATAGGATGGCTAGTCGTTTAAGGCTTAAATATAACATAAAATAATTATGCTATATGTATTTCTTATCATCAGAATTCAAGCTTGATTCCTAACAGCTTTTTTTCCAAGTATAAAGAGAACCAATTATTTGTATGTGCTATAACCTAAAGTCACTAATATAATTTTGAAAGGCTTTCAGATCTGTTGTCCAATGCTCCCGACCATCATGAGTTTCATTTTAATAAGAAATGTTGTTAAAATCCCAGCTAAGTGTAACAGCCCGCACTTCTGGACTATTAATTCTACATCAAAACTATAATAAATACAATTATTAAACCAAAATTCTATTAAAAAGGTGTCTATTACAAATGCCCAGCTAACGGAAGCCCAAAATTCAATCCACTCCAATTCTAAGTCCTCGAACTCCAATGCTATCCAACCTGAATCTTAGACGATACCTGAAAATTGTAAGTAATGAGTTATACAGCCGAGCAAGAAACCAATCGATCCAACTAGTTGGCCAAGTAATATGAACACATACAAAAAATACGATGATCTATACGATACGATATACGAAACAAACACTTTCCATACACTTCAAAATTCTTATTCTTATTTGATACATATAATACACATGTTACATAGAAGACAATATTTTGAAAGATATAATTCATGCCACGACCACTACAACCCGGTGATAACGGTCTTAAATTTTCAGAAAACTGGGACTACAATCCGGTGATTACGGTCCTAAGTTCATATTCCATAATTTTCACAAACTATGGAACAAATCAGAGATCCAAAATTATCATATAGAGACCACAGAGATACAACAATACGTATACTTGTAACACGTAATACTTTCAAAAATATCATCACTAGTAAGATCGATCAAAAACTTACCTCAAAACCTAACCAGATCTGAAATTACTCTTTTTGACCCTCTAAACGATGTTTCCTTTAAAACTACGAAATACCAAAGTTGTAAAGAACGAAATGACCTTTTTGAAAGGTCTAAAATCAACAAATTCTGACTTACGATGAATTTTGTAAAAATTTTACAAGACTGTTGATTTTTTTGTAGAAAAGCCCTACGAGGAAGACGAATGAGATGTATTTATAACAATACAAAACCTATTTCTTAACCTACAAGTTATCCATATTAAAATCTAATCCAAAATTTTGCCTAATTACTCTCATTAAATTTTAAATCCTAGACCTTATGTGACGCCCTCCAAACCCGGGTAAAAAATTTGGGGCTCCAACACACACACCATATATAAACCTGTGTATAAAATATTATATGCATTGACCCTTCTTTACTCAACCGCAGATCGCAACAGGTTAAAGTATGAAAATAAGCCACAAACTTAACTTTTATTACATCGTACCAAATCCCAACGAGTTAAACTTACAATTGATAATGAAATCATTCTTACAATCTTTCTTTATTTAACTACAATATAAAGTTCCTGCTAGCTCGATCCAACTTAACCTAGAATCCTAGGTCGCACCCTGGAGTGGGAATCCTCGTTATTAAGAATTTCCTTTTTAACTGTAGAATATCATAAACAGATTTACAAGAGTGAGCTAACTAGCTCAGCAAGTCATAATAGCAATAATTGAGGTTAAACAATGATCAATTGAAATGATTCAGAAGAATCAAGTTTCTGGATAAGCAATGATTAGAATTGTATATTCAATTTACATTTTAAAAACCAAGGTTATGCTGCTGATCAGTCACGCACCAATCCCGAGCAAGGCTCCCAGCTTTGCTCTATATACTGGATCCAAGGCACACATTGGCCTATCATGACCACAAATCTGATCCGACCACGAATCTGGTCCACATTTATAAAACCATCCAATCCTAAAATGATTCAATATGATAGCCAATGTAATTCAATAAAACAGAATCATAATTAACATTGATAAACATTTATCTCAGAGTATAAGACATTTCATAAGTATCACCAGGGTATATCAAGGTATATATATGAAGAACGACTTCAAGCTTGTTGAAGAATCGGGTACTTGATGAACACTGGTTCAATAATAAAATATGGTATAGATCTTTGATGTTATAGGGTATTATAGGGTATATAAGTTTTTGTATGCTCAAGTGATTATGTTTCATTATTTGATTTATGGTGTGTATGTACTTGTGGAGTAGTATTGTATTTGTATGGTTTAATATCAGGGAAATCAATCATTGGTGGTTTACAAGAATTAAAGCTTACAGCTCAAGTTCAATGGTATGATCAGGGTTCGAGGTTGAGTAGTTTAAAGAGCTTGCAATACAAAACATGACTTATATTGAATACTAGCAACATGTTATGAGAAAGCTAAGAAATATTTCTAATATATCTCGAAGAAAGGTTCAGAATTACTTGCCTTATCACATATGATTTCCAACTTATTTTGTACTCATCTAACAGCTTTACTCATCAATCACTTTCCTTCTTTTTCTACGCCTTGCATCTATTCATCAATCGTTTTCCTTCTCTTTCTACACTTCAATTCTATTTACGAATCACTGGCTTTCTTTTTCTATGCCTCCCTTACTCTGCTAGGCATCATAAGTATCTTTCAATATTCAATCTCGTATTATTCTAATCGTCACATAGACATCATAAGCTCCTATCTACCATTTTATCCAAATCTGAATTACGGATTGAAAAATATGACCAAAACAGTCAAACAATAACCACATACGTATACAACACATCAATCAGATATTTCAATCAAAAAAATTTCAAAGAAGATCGGGGTCAAAATGATTTTCTAGATATTTAATACGAATTTTTAAACACTTTTCAGAATTAGAAAGGGTCTCGGAATCATTTTATAATTAAATAATAGGGTTCAAACACCCGAATCTGACTTTAAAATCATATAACAATAATTATCGTTTCTTGAATATAATTTAAAATAATATTTTAAACCTCGCAACTATTTTTCGAACTTTCTATATTCAAATAAATAATTAAATCCAATAGATAATCAATTAAAATTAATTAATAACTAATTAATTAATTAATCAATTAATATTTAAATTAATTTACTAATTAAATAATTAATTATCAACTAAAATTAATTAACTTAATAATTAAGATTTATTTTTAAATTAAAAATAATTTTCAAAATTAAAAATATTAATTGTTTGAATTTAAAATAATTAAAAATAATTTCTGAAAATAATTATAAAAAGATAATACCATTTCTGTAAAATATAAAATAGAAATATGATTTTTGTAAAATTCTGAAAACACGGGGACTGAAGTAAAAGAGTTTACAAAACTCAGGGGCCTAATTGTAATTTACCAACTTCAGTTATCTTCTCTGGCGAAACGTAGGCGGCGCCGTCGCCGGCCACCGTCGACCGCCCAGAACTCGACCAAAAACTCCAGATTTGTAGGTGTTGGGAATATGTTGTGAACTTGATGATTACATTAACAAAACACCTTAGTAAATTCAACTTAGTGAAAAATGTAGCACTCGACGGATGTTCAAATATAGTCCCGACGGATGACTGAATATAGTCCCGACGGATGATGATTTGACATCCATCAAGTGTGTAGCTTATGTAACAATAAGTAATGTAGCACATTTCTACACACACCTTTGTATAGATTCTGTAGTAGCATACAAGTCATGCTGACTTTAATTAGATATGCAGAATAGGTTGATATATATATACATATATATATATGGTGGATACATTCAAATTCACCAGAAAGTTTTTAAAGACTTGTGTTTTTAATTACTTGTGTTTTGATTTATCTAACTCTCCATTACGTATTTTGCAAATCAAACACTTATATATTGTTAAGTTGGAACCATTTTTAATTAATCTCAAAAAGTAGCCAGAATTACATTCAACTCCGCCCCCCTTCTGTAATTCTTGTTGTATTGTTAGGGACTAATAATTGGTATCAGAGCAAGCTCTTGAAACACAACGAGTTTAAAGATCACAACAAATAGCAAGATGAACAAGAAGGATGTTGGAGTCAAGATTCCTTTTCTGGACAAAGATAATTACCATCATCGGAAGGTAAAGATACATCATCACTTACTTTCTCAAGATGAGGACTATGTGGATTGCATAGAGAGAGGACCTCATGTACCAATGAGAGCTGCAACTGGAAATGAGCCATCTGTTCCCAAGACAAGGCATGAATGGTCAGACCCTGATATTGAACAAGTCAGGAAAGACAGGAAAGACAAGAAGGCCATGAATATCTTATTCAATGGAGTTGATGGTGACATGTTTGACAACATCATCAATTGCAAGATAGCCAAAGAGGTTTAGGACACCATTCAAGTAATTTGCGATGGAACTGAACAATTTAGAGAAAATAAGATGCAGTTACTGATTCAGCAATATGAGCATTTCCACTATGAAAAAGGTGAAACTCTCACTAATATCTTTAGTAGATTTCAAAAGCTACTAAATGCTCTGAAACTGCATGGAATAGTCTACCAGACCAAAGACTCTAACCTCAAATTCCTGAGATCCCTTCCAAAAGAATGGAAACCAATGACAGTCTCATTGAGAAATTCACAAAAATACAAGGAGTTTACACTAGAGAGACTGTATGGCATTCTAAAGACTTATGAGCTTGAAATAGAGCAAGATGAAAGAATGGAGAAAGGAAGAAATGAAGGAGGGTCTATTACACTAGTTGCTGAGTTAGAGAAAGAGAAGGAGATGAAGATAGAAGTTGTTGAGTCTACTTCAAAGGTCTGTGCAAACAAGGGCAAGGGACTGGTAGCAGAAAATGAAGATTCCTTGAGCCAAGATGATATGGATGATATTGATGAAGATCTAGCATTTCTTTCCAGAAGATTTTCCAAGCTCAAGTTTAAGAAGAACTTTGGAGCAGCTAAGCCAAATAGAAACATGGTGGATAAATCAAAATTCAAGTGATTCAAATGTGGCTTGGCAGGGCACGTTGCCAGTGAGTGTAGAAAGTGAGATTCCAGCAAAAAGAAGTTTGAGCCTGTGGATTATAAACAGAAGTACTTTGACTTGCTCAAACAAAAGGAAAGGGCTTTTATTACACAAGAAAATGACTGGGCAGCAGATGGTTTGGATGAGGATGAAGATATCAGCTATGTCAATCTAGCCCTAATGGCCAAGTCTGATGAAACAGAGACAAGTTCTTCAAGTAATCAGGTAATCACCACTAACCTTGCACATTTATCTAAAGCTGAGTGTAATGATGCAATAAATGACATGTCTACAGAATTATATTATTTGCGTGTTACACTTAAGTCCCGCACTAAGGAAAATGCTAAAATAAATGAAAACAATTTGTTTTTAAGTGAGAGGAAAAATGTGCTAGAGTCTCAGTTTATTGAATTTGAAAAATTGAGAATAGACTGTAAAATTGCTGAGGAGGAATTAACTGAGTCCTTGAAGAAAGAAGAAATTTTGAAGAAGCAACTTGATCGTGAACAGAAGGTGATTAAGGAATGAAAATCATCTAGAGATGTTCATGCTCAAATCACCAAAGTTCAAGGTATTGAGTCTTTATGTGATGTAGCCTGGAAAAAGAGTAAAGAGAAGCTAGAATCCAATTTGGTTGAGGGATTGATAACAGATGTGGACTCGACGGATGATGAGAGTCATCCGTCGGATAATCAAAAAGGTTATTCGTCGAGTGACATAAATCCTCATTCGTCGCCTGTGAGGAAACCTGTGAGTAAAGCCAAACTTGCCAAGTTAAATGAAAAATATGGATCAGTTTCTAAAAAATTTATTTCAGGAGAATCTAGTCAAATGAAGAAGGAGAAGAAAGTGAATGTTGATCATCTGTCCATCAAGCAATTGAATGACATACTAGAAAAGATTGAGGTTAGAACAGAGGCTAAAAAGAAAAACAATAGAAATGAGAAAGTAGGGATTAACAAACATAATAACTACACACCTGATAAGTATGATCCTAGAAAAATCGGTGTTAAGTGTGGTGGTGTCAATCATCTATCTGTTAATTGCAAACTTTTCATGCCTACTTCCATGAATGTATCACCTTCTTTTCCCAACATGAGTGATATGCCTTCTATGCCTTTGAATGTTATCTCTACACAGAATATGAATGCACAATTTGTTAATATGTCATTTGCACCTAATCCTTATTATGCTGCATTTAATATGCCTCAAATGCCATATAGCATACCCTACTGGAATAACATGTTTGCAAATAGCATGCCATTTCCTGTTAATCAAAATGTGCATGATAATTTTGTTCTAATGAATGGTCTCAAAGATCCAACTCAGATGACTAAGGATGAATCTTATACCCCCAAGTCAAATGAGATCAAACCTAAGAAACAAAATTAGAAAGCTAACAAGGCAGGACCCAAGGAAACTTGGGTACCAAAATTAGCTTGATTTGATTTTAATGTGTGTAGGGAAACAGAAAGAATCTGTGGTACTTGGATGGTGGTTGTTCAAGACATATGACTGGAGATTCTACCCTCCTCACAGAGTTCAAGGAAAGAGTTGGCCCAAGTATTACTTTTGGAGATGACAACAAGGGTTATACTGTGGGATATGGCTTGATTTCAAAAGAAAATGTCATCATTGAGGAGGTTGCCTTAGTGGATGGTCTCAAGCACAATTTGTTGAGTATCAGCCAGCTTTGTAATAAAGGCAATTCAGTAACCTTCACTAAAGAAGCATGTGTTGTGACAAACAAGAGGAGCAACAAAGTGGTTCTCACTGGAGTGAGAAAAGGAAATGTGTACCTAGCTGACTTCAACTCATCAAATGAAGAATCTAAACTTTAAGACCATGAATGAGCTTGTAAAGAAAGAATTGGTTAGAGGTATTCCTCAAGTGGAGTTTTCTAAGGATGGATTGTATGATGCTTGCCAAAAGGGAAAAAAAATCAAAGCATCATTCAGAAAGAAGCTTGATTCAACAATTGAAGAACCTTTGCAACTGCTACACATGGATTTGTTTGGACCAGTCAATGTGTTGTCCATCTCAAGGAAAAGATTTTGCCTAGTAATTGTAGATGATTTCTCAAAGTTCTCTTGGACATATTTCCTAAAGTCTAAAGATGAGGCTAGTGAAATCATCATCAATCAAATAAGGCAAGTCAACAATCATCCTGATTTCAAAGTTAGAAGAATCAGGAGTGACAATGGGACTGAGTTCAAGAATTCTGTTATGAGAGTATTCTGTGAAGAGAATGGGATTATGCATGAGTTTTCAGCAGCAAGAACTCCACAACAAAATGGAGTAGTAGAAAGAAAGAACAGATCACTTATTGAAGCTGCAATGACAATGCTTGAAGAATCAAAGTTACCAACATATTTCTGGGATGAAGCTGTAAATACCGCATGCTATACTCAGAATATTTCTTTGATTAATCAGGCAAAATGCATGACTCCCTACCAATTATTCAAGAACAAGAAGCCAACTCTAAATTTTCTTCATGTCTTTGGCTGCAAATGTTATATCTTGAGAAATCAAACTGATCAAAATGGGAAGTTTGATGCTAAAGCAGATGAAGGAATTTTTGTTGGATATGCTGTTGGTAAAGCATACAGAGTCTACAATCTAAGAACCAATATTGTTATGGAATCAATACATGTTGTGTTTGATGATAAAAAGATTGAAGGACTGCAAGATGGAGATTATCATGAGAGCCTCAAAATTGACAATGTGGAGATGGTTAGTTATGACAGTGATGATGAAAGTGATCAAGAAACTACAACTAAGGATAGTGCAGAAAAATCTACAACCAATATAACTCAACATCCATCAAGTTACAAAATGCTTCATCCATCGGCAGACAATCTGCATCATCCAACGGGAGACAATCAACTTCATCCGTCATAACTCAAAAGAAGCTGAAAGTCAGAATAGATCACTTACAGAAAGTCCCTCTTTTTCAAATCATAGATTTACAAACTCAGGGGGAGTTTTCGATAATCAAAACTCAATCACACATCAAGATAACAATGAGGCCTCTTCATCTAGAGCTAATCTACCTCAATAAAGAAAATGGACAAAGGATCACCCATTTGAGCTCATCATTGGTGATGTATCTTCTAGAGTTCAAACAAGGAGAGCAACTCAAGAAGAATGTCTATATAGCAGTTTCCTATCCAAGGAAGAACCAAAGAAGTTAGAAGAAGCTTTGTTAGATCCTGATTGGATTTTAGCTATACAGGAGGAGATAAACCAATTTGAAAGGAATAATGTATGGAAGCTGGTACCCAAGCCTAAAGGAAAGAATCCAATATACATCAAATGGGTATTCAGAAACAAGATGGATGAAAATGGCATAGTAGTCAGGTACAAAGCTAGATTGGTTGCTAAGGGCTACTATCAACAAGAAGGAATAGATTTTGATGAAACCTTTGCTCCTGTTGCAAGACTTGAAGCCATAAGGATCTTTTTAGCCTAAGCAGCCCATGCCAATTTTAAGGTCTATCAAATGGATGTCAAGAGTGCCTTTCTAAATGGAGATTTAGAGGAGGAAGTCTATGTCAGTCAGCCTCCTGGTTTTGAAGATCCAAATCTGCCTGATCATGTATAATATCTTTTGAAAGCACTCTATGGATTGAAGCAAGCACCTAGGGCCTGTATGACACTTTGTCAAAGTTTCTTTTAGAGAATCACTTCACTAGAGGTACTGTAGACAAAACTTTATTCTTTAGAAATGTTAATGGCTCTAGCATACTTGTTCAAATTTATTTAGATGATATTATTTTTGGCTCTACAGATGAAAAACTTCACAAAAAGTTTTCCAAATTGATGCAAAGTAAGTATGAAATGAGCATGCTGGGAGAACTAACTTACTTTCTTGGGTTGCAAGTTAAGAAAGTTAGTGATGGAATATTCATTAGTCAAACTAAATATATTTATGATCTTTTAAAGAAGTTTGAACTAATGGATTGCACATCTGCAAAAACCCCCATGGCCACTGCAACTAAACTTGAATTAAACACTACTGAAAAGTCTGTGGATATTTCAAATTACAGATACATGGTTGGCTCACTTCTATACTTAACAGCTAGTAGGCCAGATATAATGTTTGCTATATGTCTTTGTGCTAGATTTCAGGTGATCCTACAGAATCTCATTTAATTGCTATTAAGAGAATTTTCAGATATCTCAAAGGTACACCAAAACTTGGCATTTGGTACCTTAGAGATTCTGGTTTTGATCTAACTGGTTATTCAGATGTAGATTATGCAGGTTGTAGAATTGATAGAAAAAGTACAACAGGAACCTGTCAATTTCTAGGAAACAAGCTTGTGTCCTGATTCAGTAAGAAGCAAAATTCAGTTTATACTTCTACAGCTGAAGCTGAATATATTGCCGCTGGCAGCTACTGTGCACAGATTTTGTGGATGAAAAACCAATTTCTAGACTATGGTCTGCAAGTGGAAAGGATTCCTATTCTCTGTGATAACACAAGTGCAATTGCCAGTACAGCACTTAAGAACAAAGCAAATAGACATCAAGTACCACTTCATAAGGGAACATATAATGAATGGTACTGTGGAACTACATTTTGTTCCAAGTGAAAAACAGCTTGCAGATATATTTACCAAGCCACTGAATGAATCGACCTTTTCAAGGTTGATAAGTGAGTTAGGTATGCTTAATTACTCTTGAATCTTTTCAGATACTTTGCAAGTTGTAATGCAGCCAGAAATTTAATTGATTTTTCAGTCTTGGATGAAATTTTGGCTAAGTACAAATTTACACCCCGACGAATGATCATTATCCATCGAGTTTGATCATCCGTCGATATACAATTTGTTAACAAAATCAATTACTTTTCTGCAATATTTTATATCTCGACGGATAACTGATTTATCCTCATCCGTCGAATTGTCTCATTCTTAGCAGTTGATTTTCTGAATATTATCCCTCGAGTATACTTACAGTTTGTAAGCATAACACGACGGATAAGTGATGGAATTTTTACAGTTTATTTTTAAACGGCTATTTTGGGAAATTTTTATTGGTCACTTTATTTTACTTTATTGCTTTTGACAGTTATTTTTGAGATAGTATAAAAGCAAAATTCATTTTCATTTCTTTTCTTTTATCATTCTCAATTCATGTGCTCTAACTTCTCTCTTTCTCAAAAGCAATTACTCTCATCTCTCTCTGCAAGTTCTTACTCTCTAACAATGGCACCAGTGGTCAAAATCATGTCTCAAAATGGTTTTATCTATGAAAAGAACAATTTCACGGCTCTAGTGAACACGGAGATTCAACAATCTGGCGACTACCATAAAATGATGGAATTTGTGAAGAACTGCAAACTCAACTATGCCATGCTGGAATCACCCACCATTTACTATGAGGTTGTTGAAAAAATATGGACAACTGCAGTGTACAACTCCACCGACAAGACCATCACTTTCACGATTAAAGGTAAGGAATTCTGTGTTTATAGTGATATTGTTAAAGCATGCTTCAAGTTTCCTAATAATACTGTAACTTCTCCACACACAGATACTGACATTGTTAATATGCTTAATTTCATTGGCTATACACTCTCTACTTCTAAGTTAAGTGAAATTAGAAGGTTCGGTCTTACGAAGGAATGGAGTTATCTGTGTGATGTAGTTACTAAAGTATTTTCTGGTAAAATTAGCAATTTTGATTCAGTTAATATCTCCATGCTCAATATGCTTTACATGCTAGTAACTAATAAATTCTTCAACTATAGTGATCTAGTCTTATTTGAGTTGGGGTTTAAGTTTGGGGAGCTTAATAAGAGGGGTAAGAATGTTTATTATGCTAGATTTTTCATGATGCTTGCTAACCACCTCTCTGAGGACATTGTGCTTCAGAACCCAACCAACAAGTTAGATTTTTGGGTTCAAGAAAGAAGAATTATTGCAGATTTAAACAGAGCAAACGACCACAAAGAAGTGTTATTCTTCTACTTTCCAGTAATTGAGGCACCTCAGGTAAGTGAGGTAATCTCAGTTGTCTCTACTCTTCCAACCTCAACCATTTCTTTGCCTTCTAGTGTAGCAGTGGCATCTGTGTCAATGACCAGACAAATGTCTAACCAAGCTACCAAATCCAAAGTTTCAAAACCAAAGACAAAGAGAGCCCCCTCTGGTGTCTCTCAAAAGATGCCGGTTGTAAAATCCACTAAACACAAAGAGAGGAGTGTGAAGGTGGGAAATACTGGTGAGGGACAGGGTGAAAATCAAAGAAGCCCTAAGGATAAGGTTGGAGAGGTGAGTGTTTCACAGCCTAGCCACACTGCAGTTTCTCAACAATCTGCAGTGCTTAATAAGGATAATAGCTCATTACTGGTTTCATCCTCCCAAAAGGATGTTACCATTGAAAGAAGCTCTTAGCCAAGAGCACAGGCCAAGAGGGGTCGGGACATAAGTTCACCACAAACCTAGACAAGAAAGAAGAAATCCAAAACTCTTGGGGATGCACAGGGTACACACACAGTGCAAACTAGAGCTAAAGACCCAGTCACTGCACCATCTCAAAGTCAAATTGATGTGGCTCCAACAAATGTGGAGTCACGGCCAAAATCTGTACAAATTGAAACACCTCAAACACCAAATTCTCCCACACAATCTTTGGATGTTGACATGATTCAAACATCACAATGATATTCTCCATATTTAACTCTGTTAAAGAAGCCAAAAATCCATGCAAGGGAGCATCATCTTCTAGATGATTTGTTGGCTCGCTTGCCATTATTTTTTGAGACTGTTGAGACATCTGTGCCAAAATTCTCCTCAATCTGCACAGATTCCACAATAGTCTCCACTCCAAACTCATTTATTTCTACTCACTCGATGGATATTTTTCATCCATCGAGTAGTGATTGTATCCCAACGGATGTGCGTAACAGCAGTCATCCGTTGGTTAGCCAAATTACTACCCCGATGGATATTTCTCATCCGTCGGGTGTCTCTACACAACTCCAAAGTTCATCTATAGTTACAAGTGCAGATGACTTAGTAATTGTGCAATCACTATTAGGATTGAGGGAAGGTAGTGACTTAAGTGAGAGTCTGGGTTGCTCCCAGGAAAAAGGAGAGAAAAAGAGTGATCCAATACAGTCCATTCTTCAGGACTGGCAAAAGTGACTGTGAGGAGTCCCACCTTAGATGGTGAAGGTGAGGGTGTGAGGGTGGGGAGCCAAGGTGAGACCTTGATGCAAGAAAAGAGAGATCATGAGAGATATGCAGGTACATGAGTGATAAGGATGGTCACCATTGCAAGTGAGTCAATGAATGTTAATGATGCAGAAAGGAAAAGGCTATTTCTGCAAGAATATCAAGTTGTTAAAGATTATATTTCCCTAGATGCTGAGACATTTACTCACCCTGTTACAGCTTACCAAACTCTAGCTCTACAGGGCAATGAGGAGGCTGAAAGAATACTAAACTTGGTGCATACTACACAATCTTTACAGAGAGCAAAGGATGCAATAACTTTTATGCCTTCTATGCTTAGCAGTGATTTTCAACTGGATGAAAATTCTTTTGGGGATGTTGGTGGGGATGATGAGGAAGATAGCATGAGCATAGGGGTAGATGTAGATGTTCATGCCTGGATGCTACCAAAATAATGTTCCTGCCCACATCTCCAATCAACATTATTCAAGCTAATTCATGACACCCAAATAGCCATTTAGGCATCTTCTAATGCCAACACAAAGAAGCTACTTACAGCACACCTTGAAGCACTCTAGCTACATAAAATTCAAGCTCTCCAACACAGTCAGAGTATGGATGAGATCAAGCAAGAAATTTATGAAGTTAAACAAGATGTCATAGAAAGGCTGGATGCTAGACTTCCTGCAACCACCATGACTGAAATAGTTCAAAAGCTAAGGAAGGAAGCTGATCTCAATAGGAAAGTTGAGGCCATGGACTGAAGATTATCTGTTGTACAGAATTCAATGGCCAAGATACTTATCAATCAAGAAACTCAGACTACTCTACTCCAACAGTTGGTGGCTGCTAAACTCCCTCCCACACAACTTGATGATAATAAAAAGGGGGAAAAAGGCTCAAGTGAGGGGGATAAACAGCTCAACATTCAAGTTAGCAAAGTAATTCTGCCTACAATTGCTTTCACAAAGCCACCAACTAAGAATAGCATTGATTTGATCAATGAAGCAGCAACCACTTCGGGAGTAGCTGAAAAGAAGCAGTTTAGTTCAATAAACTGGGAGAAAATTGATGAGGATATTCAAAAGAAGTTTGGTCTAGCAAAGAAGCCAGAAAAATCAGCCATTCATCACTCTCAAGTCAGGAAAATTTCTGTGAATGATATGAGCATGAATTATCTGGAAAGAGGCCAGACATCCTGCATCAAATCTCCAAAGGCAGATCTAATCATGAAGCCAAAGATGAACTACCCAAAATCCTCACTAAAGAATCCTTTGGACACAGTGTATGAGACACCAAAGCCTGATGAGAAGAAGCTGTTGGCCAGGTCTATAGCATTCTACAAGGATCCTGCAGATTCAGTCCTAAAAAGAAGAATTGCCAAGATTTTCAGAAATGGTAAGGAAATTTGTGTGGTGGCTGGACATCCTCATTTTGTTGAAGCAAAAAGGGAAGAAAAGGTAAGATTGAAGCAAGAAAAGAAGCAAGCTGCTCTAGATGCTAAAAAGCTCAAGCAAATGAAGGAGCAAGCTGATATCTTGGCCAAGCTGCAAGCTGTGAAACCCACACAACAAATTTCTGCACAACCATCTGTAATTGCTGAATCTCAAGATCAAGTAGTGCAAAATGAACCTCCACATATAAAGAAGCCAAGATACAAGCAAATAATGAAGAGAAAATTGGATTTCAGTGATGAGGAGATGGAAAGATACTTTCCCAAAGAGTCTACTTCTACAACAACTCAAACATACATGCCCTCTGTGGCACATGGATAATTCAAGATAGATCCATCCAAGAATTTCCATGGTGAACCTATCATTCCAAAGGATGAGCCAATAGACTGGGATAGTCTACCAATTCCAGAACTCAATCTACCTTATTTTATGAAGCCAAAGAAGACAAAGACCAGAGCAGTCAAGAAAGTGAAGCCCTAAACTCTCAGATCCAAGGGGGACCAAAGCTCAAACCAAGGTCAACAAGGGAGATAACATGTACATCTGTGACATCAAGAAATTCTTTGATCTAAACCTCTATCTAGATGAACTTGAAGAAGTTAGATAAATTGATACTTACAGGAATCTACCTGAAAGGTTAGTATTCAAGTACAATGGAGGAAAAGAGATACAATGGCCACTTCACAGGATTCTTCAAGAGAGCCAATATGTGCTGATAAAAGTTTATTCATCTTTCAAGAAGAACTTTGGATTCAATGTGATAGCTAGAAGACTAGTTCTAACGAAGATTGAAGAACTGAGGAGTATTAGAGCCAAAGATGCACTTCCAAAGACCTTAACTATTCCTTACACAGGGAGTAGTGTGCATCTAAGGCCCTACTGGCTGATGGAATTCATGGATGGTAAGGGAGTTAGAAGATTCTTCAGATTAGAGGGCCAGTTGAGCATCTCTAGCAATGAGACTCTTCTGGAAATGCAAGGAATGCTAGATCTTTTAGAATCTGATAAACTTGAATTCCACAGACAGCTCCAAAATCATATAGAAGAAAACAACAGGAAGCTTGGGAAGAAATCCAGACAATCAAGGAAATAGATCAATCTGCTCAGAATAGAGGAGCACCTTGAAAATGATTGTGAGCAAATATTTGTACACTTTATCTTGTAAATTTTTCAGTAAATTATGCAGCACTTTTCAGTTTAATCTACTATTTTTTAAATCTGTATTTTTAGAGTGTTTTGTTATCATCAAGTTTCTCTTAATTTATGGCTACAATTCTAGTGGACAAATTGGGGGAGATTGTTGGGAATATGTTATGAACTTGATGATTACATTAACAAAACACCTTAGTAGATTCAACTTAGTGAAAAATGTAGCACTCAACGGATGTTCAAATATAGTCCCGACGGATGATTCAATATAGTCCCAACAGATGATGATTTGACATCCATCGAGTGAGTAATTTATGTAACAATAAGTAATGTAGCACATTTCTACAAACCCATTTGTATAGATTATGTAGTAGCATACAAGTCATGTTGACTTTAATTAGATAAGCAGAATAGGTTGATTAATTGTAAATAAAAGATGACTTGTAATTCTGCATAAGTGAAATGAAGTCAAGTGTCAAATAGCTACCGACAGATGATTAACAAATCTCCCGACGGTTGATCAACAAGGCAACCCGACAGATGATAATCATGTACCTGACAGATGATAAATTCAAACATCCGTTGATAGTGACAACAGAGTCACATGCACCGAGTGTTTGCAAAACTAATATGAAAGCCTATTCAGCTGGGTTTTTGAGAACAAAGAAGCATTACCATTTCCATGCTATTATGAAGATATTCAAAGATGCTGGAATAGAGTAGTGAAGCAACATAGTATTAGACTTGATATATTTTGTTTTATTATCTTGTCTTATTACTATGTAATCTTGGTGATATATAAACCAAGAGTAGCAAGTAGAACAACAAGAAGACTAAGCAAATATTTTCTCAGAGAAACAATTGTAAGATGTATCCTGTAGCATTTCTCTGTAAGTTTAGTTGTTCATATTTGTAAGCAACTGTGAGCTCAAGCTTCATAGGGTTCTCTTGATATATATATATATATATATATATATATATATCTGGTGGATACATTCAAATCCACCAAAAAGTTTTTAAAGACTTGTATTTTTAATTACTTGTGTTTTGATTTATTTAACTCTCCATTCCGTATTTTGCAAATCAAACACTTATATATTGTTAAGTTGGAATCATTTTTAATTAATCTCAAAAAGTAGCTAGAATTACATTCAACCCCCCCCCTTTCTGTAATTCTTGTTGTATTGTTAGGGACTAATAATTGGTATCAGAGTAAGCTCTTAAAACACAACGAGTTTAAAGATCACAATAAATAGCAAGATGAACAAGAAGGATGTTGGAGTCAAGATTCCTTTTCTGGACAAAGGCAATTACCATCACCGGAAGGTAAAGATACATCATCACTTACTTTCTCAAGATGAGGCCTATGTGGATTGTATAGAGAGAGGACCTCATGTACCAATGAGTGCTGCAACTGGAAATGAGCCATCTGTTCCCAAGACAAGGCATGAATGGTCAGACCCTGATATTGAACAAGTCAGGAAAGACAGGAAAGACAAGAAGGCCATGTATATCTTATTCAATGGAGTTGATGGTGACATGTTTGACAACATCATCAATTGCAAGATAGCCAAAGAGGTTTGGGACACCATTCAAATAATTTACGATGGAACTGAACAAGTTAGAGAAAATAAGATGCAGTTACTGATTCAGCAATATGAGCATTTCCACTATGAAAAAGGTGAAACTCTCACTGATATCTTTAGTAGATTTCAAAATCTACTAAATGCTCTGAAACTGCATGGAAGAGTCTACCAGACCAAAGACTTTAACCTCAAATTCCTGAGATCCCTTCCAAAAGAATGGAAACCAATGACAATCTCCTTGAGAAATTCATAAGAATACAAGGAGTTTACACTAGAGAGACTGTATGGCATTCTAAAGACTTATGAGCTTCAAATAGAGCAAGATGAAAGAATGGAGAAAGGGAGAAATAAAGGAGGGTCTATTACACTGGTTGCTGAGTTAGAGAAAGAGAAGGAGATGAAGATAGAAGCTGTTGAGTCTACTTCAAAGGTCTGTGCAAACAAGGGCAAGGGGCTGGTAGCAGAAAATGAAGATTCCTTGAGCCAAGATGATATGGATGATATTGATTCCAGGAACACAATCATGTAAATCACATCATCAATAGATCACAGAAGCGATCGGATTTTGGCCGAGAAAATCAAAAACACCGCCGTGGTCAATTTTCCGGTGAACAACTTCCCAGAACCCTCTGTTAATCTAGTACATACCATTCGATTCGTCATTCGACGATCTAGAATTTGGTACAATCAACTTCAAAGGATAACCTCACACAAAGAAATACCCAAATTTCAATTAAGAACATTCAAACACATAAACCCTAGTTGTTCAATTCGAGAATCAAACAGTAATTTGAACATGATTCAAGAATCAAATCATATAAATAACATCAACATCAAAAATTCCTCTTTTCATCACTAATTAATTCAAATTAAAATAAATAAATAAGAAAATAACATTGATTTGTGCACTGAAATGGATGGTTGATTCAGAATGAGCTTTTTGAGAGCTTCGATTTGATATATAGCACGCTCGATTCTGAATTCGATAACGCCTTCGTTTGTGAGTTTGATTTTCAAGAACGCAATGATTTTAGGGGTTTCTCTGGAAATTATACAGTTTTATTGTTTGCAAATGATTATCTGTACAAAATACAATACTGTTTTAGCTATTTATATTTACGGAATATTTATACGTGTTGGATCGTAGTGGATCGAAAAATAAGTTACTTAGCTGCTAAGTAACTACAAAAACGATCTGATTGGATAATGTTTTGGATAACTATCAACCTGTTTTGGATAATTATCAAAACTTTTGGATAACTATTAAAACTTTTGGATAATTATCAAGACTGGGCTTCTTATAAAACACTTTATACCAAAATAATGTTATCGAAATGATTATCATATCGAAAATTTTGCGCCACGATGCGCTCGGGTCAAACCGTAATCCGGATTGAAAAATTCGAAACACGGAAAATGTCCGAAATTATCAGATTAGGTTGGGAAGGAGGTTTCCGGACAGTTGCGGGTTGTAAAAACGTAAAAATGGTTGAAGTTGGATGATTTCCGGCTTTATTAAATAGTTTCGTAATTATTCATAAAATAATTAATAATTTCATAAATCATTATAAAATCATATAAAAATTACCAGAAAAATATAACAATTATCTATAATATATTCTTGAAATATTAAAATAAACATACCTATACTTTACCATATATAAACATCCACATATCAATACCAATCTTTAGATAATTCACCAAAAATCACATAATAATCGCATAATAATTAATTATCGACAAAAATAATTACACGCTATGTCCTGGATATTAAATCCTTCCCCCCTTAAAAGGATCATGTCCTCAGAATCACACTAAGGATCAGATAATGATACATCCAACTATCTCACTTCCATTTTCTCGGGTTGATCCCTCAACTTTATAATTTTTCATAAATTTTAACTCGCAACATCAATCATTACTCAAAAGCCTCTTGTTGACATCCTATTATATTAGTTGCTCATATAACTTAACTCAAGTTTCTATTTTATAAATATAATGGAGCTAAATTACTCTTCTTGGGTATACACATATAAACACCATGTAAACCTGTTTTACGTGTGGCGGTGAAGCCCACTCACTTCCACTTATCCTGCCTATTTTACTTTCTCAAAAGGACCAGCATAATGCATATTAATTCTCTTTTCCTTCTAATTCTAGTAATTCATTCTAATGAACATTTCCAATAGTTATTGTTAAACCTCATTCCTACATGTTCCTTTGTTCAATTAACCTAGTTTGTAATCGCTTCCAATCCGATTCGAGGCTCTTTAATCGTTCCCTTAATCTTCTTGTCCATCCGTGAATGCTATACTAAAACCATGGCGTATTCAATTTCTAACGTTCTCGAAATAAATTTAGAATTAGGAATCAACGAGAAAATCTCGACTGGATATGATTGACGCACAAAATTATCACCATGTCTTATTTTTCTTGAATCACAATCGAGCATATTTACCCAGCGAAAATCTCTTACTATTTAGAAGAAAATATACTAACCTGGAGGTATCACCTGCATATTCTAGCCCATATTATCATTTATTTTGGTTCTAGGGAGTTCTTATACAAAACTGACTGCAATGATCTTCCTTGATGTCTAGTCATATATAACGTCTATTCTTTCTTTATGCCATATTATCAAAAAACCTTCTTTGACATCTATGACTTGTATCATATTCTCGGAGTAACTTGAATCCCTTGAGTTATTGATGTTTAGCCAAATTCCTATCTTTTAGTTCCACCTTACTTAATGCCCATTTATCTAGTAGTGATATATACTATTCTGGTTTGACATAATTCATTGTATTCTGAAAACATATGTCAAATCTCAAATCAAATAATATTGATCATTTATAATCAATTTCTGGATCTGATGACGTACCACAATTTCTTTAAGCAACAACTAAACCACTTATTGGATAAACTACTTATTAATAAAAGAGAATGACCAGGTTTGGGATAACCTATCAATAATGATTCAATGGACGCTTTCCCCCATTTTCTCTTCATGTCTGGTCACTAGATATTTTCTTTTAGCTCTCGACATTTAATCGCATTCCTGGGATGCATTTCCTATCTCAATTTACAAATGTTTTATCAATTCTTCACCTACTTCTATCTCACATAATAACCATATCTTATCTATATCATGGCATCTTACAATGTTTCTTTATCATCCTTTTGATTCCACTTTCTTCCTTCTTTCCGTTATTCATTCTCATAGCTCATTCAAAACCGAACTCTTTATATTAATACTCATTTTGATGTCATATCAAATTAGATATCAATAAGAACTTTGATGCTCACGACATCCCATACTGAAGTAAACATCAATCATCTATATTAATACCACTTTTGATATTAAATAACAACCTAAGTATCAACATCAATCAGAAATTGAATTAAAATTGTATCTCACATTTTATCCAAAACAGGAATACTTTATAAATTATTTATTGTATAAATATCAAAACAATTTAGAAACAAGACATCCTTTAATAAAACTTTATTACAGATGATAAAATCTTTTTGATCGCCTAATAAAATCCATATTGGTGCAGTTATTAATCTCTTATTTATTCCACCTCCCTTCTTCCTTTCCTTCCTTCCTTCTCTTTGCTCTAACTTAAATCTCTAGTTCTGGAAAACATTCTTCTCACTTGTCCATACAAATAACTTTTTATTTCTCTTGTCAATTATAAAGGGCATATTCATCCAAGTAAATCCTCACAAACCTGCAGCGATTTCTGAATTCTACTGGTGTCCTTACTATCTCCAAATTCCTTATTGCTTTGATTTCGAATTTGAAAATTACATCAAAATTTGACTGAATCTAATTGGAATTGATTTCCATCTAACTAACCATTAGTTGGTAAAATTAACCAATTAACTCACTTAATTGATCAATTGCACCAAGTGATGACTAGCTAAATGAAATCATAGACCAATTATATATAGTTGGATCAGCTGTAACAACCTTTTTTAAAAACCGTGATCACCATTATTTGGAGTATCAACAAGAATATCAATAACACACAGAATTATACTTTCTATCTCTAAAAGTAGGTTATTTCCAAAATTTGGGCAACATCTCCTTTATATTATTGACTATCAGTCGAACTCAAGCCGACCCCAACAATCAATCAAACAACCGACAATTAACCCACAAGTAGACCAATTAACTTCTGCCTTCTAAACTCACCATTTCACCACCATACATAATACTAACCAGTACAACCCATATTTTTAGTTCAACTTAAGATTATAGCGAACAATTTTTATTATACCATACCTTTTCTCATTTCTTCTAATTATAACAGCATATCACTAATGAGTACAATTACAAATTATTCTAGAATTCTTCTAGTTAATATTTCAATTCCAGCTCTCTAATTAACCATTCATCTATCCTCGACAATATACACTTGCTCTTATTAGTTAACTTGTTCAACTTTTGATAACCAACACATGGCCTCAACCAACACTATCATATTCTTGTGAAAGAATTCCATTGGTTTTAAAACATTACTTCATAAAAATTTTTGCAGTTGAATCACCATATCTTCATTTCCACTTATGTCTTTCCATACTGAACCTTCTTCACAGGGTGAGTTATGAGCATCATATTTACCATAACTCACTTATTTGAGTGGAAAAGCCAGACCATTCCTTAAAGAACACAGTTGAAGTTTTATTCGTAACTAGAATTTCTTCGATCTTGAACCTTCATGAAAAATATCTCCCACATGATTGAGGTATGCTTCACCTTCATAATGTATTAATCGATTGTCTGGTTATTATCAAGAATTTCTTTATTCGCTTCTGCTGTTCCATAAATCATTTGCCTTATCCGGTATACGCAGCTTTACTTTCTCATTTCTATGGTTAATTTACCTCACATGGTTCACCAACTACTCCAATTTATGCCAAGATCTTAGACTTGAAACATATTATTTTTACAGATTTCCGCTTCTGATTTGATATTTAACAACCACGTTATTGGCTTAATGATTTTTCTTTACACGTAAATGTCCATCATTTATAGGCTTGCAATATTCTATACTCAACATGTAACTCCATCTGTTACACGAGATCATTTCACTTTTATTTAAAACACTCAAAGAATAGAACTTATACAAGAAGGAAATTTGGGTATATGATTCTGATTGGAAACCTTTTGTAAAGAATAAAAGTGCAAGGAAATAATCAGAAGGATTGCATAAATCAATAAATTATAATTAAAGAAGAAAGAGTGAATGATGATTTAGTTATGAGTGAGACAAGCATATTTGTACTCAAGATCGCCAGTCTTTCATACTATATGGCATACAGAACATAATTAGATGGTGTCCCAGCAGGCTCTTTGTTATTCCGACAAGGAGTCACACCAGAATACTGCTTGTCTCACTCTGAAAACCAGACTTGACGGGAAAAAATAATTTTGAAAGGAATATAACAATTTTCTTATCACCTCATAGAGCTGATCATGAAAGAAGTTCATATTTTATACAAGATTTAAAAGAATATATAGTATTATAGAAAAGAATGATATAATTGGTCGTCATCCACATTTCATCTGTTTATAGCTTCAACGCTTATCCGATCAATAGATCTCATTCCGAGTCATATATTAACTTTAGAAAGTTCTCTGAAATGCCTTCTTAAATCGATCATTAGAATAAATTCCCATTTAATAGGTCTTGTATCTTTAGCATCGTTCTTTCATGTTCAATATTTTTATAATTCGACTCTATTTGTACTCTTACGAGATTTACAATCATAACCTCAAATTTTGCTTACGCTATTGATCATTCAATATATCGACTCATTTGCTAATAACATTCTTCCTTTAGAAAAGTCTGCAAATTATCTCAATCTTCTTTGATCATACTCGGCTTCTTGTAAATCGACGTATTCTTTGAACTCTAATAGTCTCAGAAATTGGATGAATAGTTTCTCTATACATTGGTTCTGTCGTTAAACTTAGAAAACAAGATTTACATTCTTCTGTTGGGAATAATCAAATCTTTTCCATAATAGTGGGTCCACTTGGCCTTCTAAATTAACCATACTAACTTCTAGAACAAGTATTCTTCTGGATAATCTGAATCTTATAACAAACAAGAAACTCAAGTAGTAGTTTGACAACCAAGTTTTTAAAACTTGTTTTGCTTGAAGGTCTTTTAGGAAAATTTTGTTAAGAAAATCTTTTTTGAAAACTGTTAAAAAATTTGAAAATCATACACCTGGTTGTCATTACTATAGGAGTTGGTTGTTTTATTTCTCAAAAAATATAAGGTATCAAATTAGGGAAATAATAAGATAAGAGCATATTCATTTCAATATATCCTCTACCCCTTATTGGGTTCATTTTTGCCTTCATTGGTTGACAAAAACTCCAGTTACCATTGCATATTATCTTAGTCATAACTTCACTTCTAGTCTTCCATACCGGTAACACTCTCATTATTATCTCTTACGATTACTAAGTATAACAAGTCTATCTAGTAATGATCAAATCTATTTTATAAAGAAGGTCGACTAATATCACATCACATTACTACTATACGTATCATGTTTGGTTATAACATCATCATCTAATTCGAAAAAAACTCTCGATTTCCAATCATCTAAAACTCCTTTAAAATCCATTTAGCTCACTCCACAAGATAATCATGGGTTTCATACGTACTAGTAGCTTCATATAACCTGGTAGCAGTTATCCTTCGGAATACCTGAATCCTCACTCTAGGTTTCTTCTCACCTTTCCTAGTACCTTGTGCACTCAGCATATGTTGTAGCTCTCGAATCCATCCTCATCGGTGTTGTTATTTCATAAGACGGGTTTTAAACTGATGGTATTGAACAAGGCATAGGGTAGACAGAAAAGATACGCTCACAGCTAAATATCCGGTAGAACCAGAATCATGTGTGGGGGATCCTCGAATAGGTAGTCTCACAGTATGCCATGGGATAATATCTTGAAAAGGTGCAACCGTCGCAACAGGAGGTGATATGGCTAACACTGGTGGAAGAGCAGGGCGTGTTTAGATGATGGTCCTCCGACTGAAGGCTCTGAATGATCAGACGATCCTGGGATAAAAGAATATGCCATCGCCGCTATCTGACAATCGCGTCGCTAGATAAGAATCTCGAATCTCCTCACGAATCATACCAAAACCTAGTATACAGTCACACTCAACCTCTCGACGTTCTATGTTTCTATTTCCTAATCCTAATCCTAACCCTCTATCCATTCCCGATAATCTAGGCTTGTTTCAAAGACTTATAACCTGTAGCTCCGATTCCAAACCTATGACGTCCTCCAAACCCGGGTCAGAAGTTTGTGGCTCACAACACACACAAACCATATATAAACCTGTATATAAAATATTATATGCATTGACCCTTCTTTACTTAACCGCAGATCGCAACAGTATGAAGTATGAAAATAAGCCACAACCTTAACTTTTATTACATCGTACCGAATCCCAACTAGTTCAACTTACAACTGATAATGAAATCATTCTTACAATCTTTCTTTACTCAACTACAATATAAAGCTCATGCTAGCTCAATCCAACTTAACTTGGAATCCTAGCTTGCACCTTGGACTGGGAATCCTCGTTATCAAAAATTTCCTTCTTAACTATAGAATATCATAAAAAGATTTGCAAGAGTGAGCTAACTAGCTCAGCAAATTATAATAGCAATAACTGAGGTTAAACAATGATCAATTGAAATGATTCAGAAGAATCAAGTTTCTAGATGAGCAATGATTAGAATTGGATATTCATTTTTCATTTTAAAAACCAAGGTTAGGCTGCTGATTAGTCACGCACTAACCCCGAGCAAGTCTCCCAGCTTTTCTCTATATACTGGATCTAAGGCAGACATTGGTCTATCATGACCACGAATCTGGTCCGACCACGAATCTGGTCCACATTTATAAAACCATCCAATTCTAAAATGATTCAATATGATAACCATTGTAATTTAATAAAACAGAATCATAATTAACATTGATAAAACATTTATCTCGGAGCACAAGACATTTCATAAGTATCACCAGGGTATATCAAGGTATATATATGAAGAACGACTTTAAGCCTGTTAAAAAATCAAGTATTTGATGAAAAATGGTTCAATGATAAAACATGGTATAGATCTTTGATGTTATAGGGGGTATATAAGTTTTTGTATGTTCAAGTGATTATGTTTCAGTATTTGGTTTATGGTGTGTATGTACTTGTGGAGTAGTATTGTATTTATATGGTTTAATATCTGGGAAATCAACCGTTGGTGGTTTACAAGAATTAAAGCTTACAGCTCAATTTCAATGGTATGATCAGGGTTCAAGGTTGAGTAGTTTAAAGCACTTGCAATACAAAATATGACTTATTATGAATACTAGCAACATGGTATGAGAAAGTTTAGAAATATTTGCCATATATCTCGAAGAAAGGTTCAGAAGTACTTGCCTTATCACGGATGATTTCAAACTTAATTTGTACTCATCTAACAGTTTTACTCATCAATCATTTTCCTTCTTTTTCTACGCATTGCTTCTATTCATCAATCACTTTCCTTCTCTTTCTAAGCTTTAGTTCTATTTACGGATCATTGGCTTTCTTTTTCTATGCCTCCCTTACTCTTCTAGGCATCATAAGTATCTTTCAATATTCAATATCATATTATTCTAATCGTCACAAAGATGTTATAAGCTTCTATCTACCCTTAGTTTTAACCATATCTGATTTACGGAGTGAAAATTATGACCAAAACAGTTAAACAATAACCACATAGGCATTTAACACATCAATCAGATAGCAAGTAGCACATAGCACACAAGATATTCAATCAAAATAATTTTTCAAAGAAGATTCGGGGTCAAAATGATTTTTCAGATATTTAATACGAATTTTTATTTTATAATTAAATAATAGGGTTCAAACACCAGAATCTGACTTTAAAATCATTTAATAATATTTATCGAGCCTTGAAAATAATTTAAAATATTATTATAAAGCTCGAAACTATTTTTTGGAATTTTTAAATTGAAATGAATAATTAAATCCAATTAGATAATAAATTAAAATTAATTAATAACTAATTAAATTAAACAATCAATTAATATTTAAATTAATTGACTAATTAAATAATTAATTATCAACTAAAATTAATCAACTAAATAATTAAGATTTATTTTTAAATAAAAATATTTTTCAGAATTAAAAATATTGATTTTTGGAATTTAAAATAATTAAAACAATTTTTGAAAATAATTATAAAAAGATAATAACATTTACGTAAATAATAAAATAGAAATTTGATTTTTGCAAAATTCTGAAAACATGAGGACTGAAGTAAAAGAGTTTACAAAACTCAGGGGCCTAATTGTAATTTACCAACTCTAGTTAGCTTCTCCGACAAAATGACGGCAGCGTCGCGACGGCCACCATCGACCGCCCAAAACTCGAGCAAAAACTCTAGATTTGTAGGCATTGATTCCAGGAACAGAATCATGTAAATCACATCGTCAATAGATCACAGAATCGGCCGGATTTTGGCCGAGAAAATGAAGAACACCACCATGGTCGATATTCCGGCAAACAACATCCGGGAACCATCTGTTAATCTAGTACATACAATTCGATTCGTCTTTCGACAATCTACAATTTGGTATAATCAATTTCAAAGGATAACCCCACACAAAGAAATACCCAAATTTCAATTAAGAACATTCAAACACATAAACCCTAGTTCTTCAATTCGAGAATTAAACAACAATTTGAACATGTTATTGAACTCCAAACTGATCATATAATATATCAAAATGATCAGGTTGAAAAGATCTACATGATTCAAGCATCAAATCATATAAATAACATCAACATAAAAAAATTTATCTTTTAATCACTAATTAATTTGAATTAAAATAAATAAATAAGAATATAAGCATGCTCGATTCTGAATTCGATAACGCCTTCATTTGTGAGTTTGATTTTCAAGAACATAGTGATTTTAGGGGTTTTCCTCTAGAAAATATATAGTTTTACTGATTGCAAATGATTATATGTACAAAATACAATATTGTATTGGCTATTTATATTTACGGAATATTAATACGTGTTGGATCGTATTGGATCGAAAAATAAGTTACTTAGCCGCTAAGTAACTACAAAAATGATCTGATTGGATACTGTTTTGGATAACTATCAACCTGTTTTGGATAATTATCAATACTTCTGGAAAATTATCAAGACCGGGCTTCTTATCAAACACTTTATACCAAAATAATGTTATCGAAGTGATTATCGTATCGAAAATTTTGCGTCGGGACGCGCACGGGTCAAACTGTAATCCGGATTGAAAAAGTTGAAACACGGAAAATTCTGAAATTATCAAATTAGGTTAGAAAGGAGTTTTCCAAAGAGTTTCAGGTTGTAAAAACATAAAAACGGTTGAAGTTGGACGATTCTCGACTTTATAAAATAGTTTGTAATTATTTAGAAAATAATTTTATAAATCATTATAAAATCATATAACACTCCAAAAATTACCAGAAAAATATCACAATTATCTATATTTTATTATGGATATATTAAAATTAATATACCTATACTTTACCACATATAAAAATCCAAATATCAACACCATTCATCAGATAATTCACCAAAAATCACATAATAATCGCATAATAATTATTTATTGATAAAAATAATTACAAGCTATGTCCCGGATATTACTTCCTTCCTCCGTTAAAAGGATTTTTTCCTTATAATCACACTAAAGATCATATAATGATACATCCAAGTATCTCACTTCCATTTTCTCGGGTTGATCCCTCAACTTTACAATTTTTCATAAATTTTAACTCGTAACATCAATCACTACTCAACAGCCTCTTGCTGACATCCTATGATATTAATTGCTCATATAACTCAACTCAAGTTTCCATTTATATATATAATGGAGCTAAATTACTCTTCCTGAGAATACATATATAAACACCCTATAAACCTGCTATACGTGAGTCGGTGAAGCCAACTCACTTACACTTATCCTGCTTATTTTACTATCTCAAAAGGACTAGCATAATGCATATTAATTATCTTTTCCTTCTAATTCGAGTAATTCATGCTCATGAACGTTTCCAATAGTTACTGGTTGTTAAACCTCATTCCCACATGTTCCTTAGTTCAATTAACCTAGTTTGTAATCGCTTCCAATCGCATTCGAGGCTCTTTAATCGTCCCCTTAATCTTCTTGTCCATCCGAGAATGATAAACTAAAACCACGGCGTATTCAATTTCTAACATTGTCAAAATTACTTTAGAATTAAGAATAAACGAGAAAATCTCGACTGGATAAGATTGACGCACAAAATTATCACCATATCTTATTTTCCTTGAATCACAATCGAGTATATATACTGACCGAAAATCTCTTACTATTTAGAAGAAAATATACTAACCTGAAGGTATCACCCGCAAATTCTAGCCCATATTATAGCCCGTATTATCCTTGACGTCTAGTCATATATAACGTTTATTCTTTCTTTATGACATATTATCAGAAATCCTTTTTTGACATCTATGTCTTATATCATATTCTTGGAGTAACTTGAATCCCTTGAGTTATCGATGTTTAGCTAAATTCCTATCTTTTAGTTCCACCTTAATAATTAATGCCCGTTTATCTAGGAGCGGTATATACTATTCTGGTTTGACATAATTCATTGTATTCTGAAAACTTCAGTCAAATCTCAAATCAAATAATATTGATCATTTACAATCAATATCTGGATCTGATGATGTCCCTTAATTTCTTCAAGCAACAACTAACCCACTTATTGGATAAACTGCTTATTAATAAAAGAGAATGACTAGGTTTGGGATAACCTATGAATAATGATTCAATGGACGCTTTCCCCCATTTTCTCTTCATGTCTGGTCACTAGATATTTTTTTTAGCCCTCGACATCTAATCGTATTCCTGGGATGCATTCCTTATCTCAATTTACAAATGTTTTACCAATTCTTCACTTTAATTATGTCTCACATAATAACCATATCTTATCTATATCATAGCATCTTACAATGTTTCTTTATCATCCTTTTGATTCCCCTTCTTTCCTATTTACGTTCTTCATTCTCATAGCTCATTCAAAACCGAACTCTTGACATTAATACTCATTTTGATGTCATATCAAATTAGATATCAATACAAACTTTGATGCTCACGACATCCAATACTGAAGTAAACATCAATCATCTATATCAATACCACGTTTGATATTTAACAACAACCTAAGTATCAACATCAATCAGAAACTGAATTAAAACTGTATCTCACATTTTACCCAAAACAGAAATACTTGATAAATCATTTATTGTATGATTGTCAAAACAATTTAGAAACAAGACATCCTTTAATAAAACTTTATTACAGATGATAAAATCTCTGTGATCGCCAAATAAAATCCATATTTTTGTAGTTATTAATAACTTCTTTATTCTACCTCCCTTATTCCTTTCTTTCCTTCCTTCTCTTTGCTCTATCTTAAATATTTAGTTCTGGAAAACATTCTTCTCACTTGTCCATACAAATAAATTTTTGTTTCTCTTGTCCATTATAAAGGGCATATTGATCCAAGTAAAACCTCAAACACTTGTAGCAATTTCAGAATTCTACTGGTGTTCTTACATTCTCAAAATTCCTCATTGCTTTGATTTTGAATTTGAAAATTATATCAAAATTTGACTTAATCTAATTGGAATTGATTTCCATCTAACTGACCATTGGTTGGTAAAATTAACCAATTAACTCACTTAATTGATCAATTGCACCAAGTGATGACTAGCTAAATGAAATCATAGACCAATTATATATAGTTGGATCAGCTGTAACAACCTTTTTCAAAAACCGAGATCACCATTATTTGGAGTATCAACAGGAATATCAATAACACATGGAAGTATACTTTCTATCTTTAAATGTAGGGTATTTCCGAAAATTTGGGCAACATATCCTTTATATTATTGACTACCAGTAGAACTCATGCTGACACCAACAATTAATCAAACAACCAACAATCAACCCACAAGTAGACCAACTAACTTCGACCTTCTAAACTCACCATACATAATACTACCCAGTACAACCCATATTTTTAGTTCAACCTAATATTATAGCGAAGAATTTTTATTATACCATACCATTTCTCATTTCTTCTTATTGTAACAGAATATCACTAATGAGTATAATTATAAATTATTCTAGAATTCTTCTAGTTCATATTTCAATTCAAGCTCTCTAATTAACAATTCATCTATCCTGGACAATATACACTTGCTCTTATTAGTTAACTTGTTCAACTTCTGATAACCAACATATGGTCTCAACCAACACACTCATATTCTTGTGAAAGAATTCCTTTGGGTTTAAAGCATTACTTCTTAAAAAAATCGCAATTGAATCACCATATCTTCATTTCCATTTATGTCTTTCCATAAGGAACCTTCTTCACTGGCTCAATTATGAGCATCAAATTTACCATAAATCACTTATTTGAGTGGGAAAGCCCGACCATTCCTTGAAGGACACGCTCGAAGTTTTATTCGTAACTAGAATTTATTCGATCTTGAACCTTCATGACAAATATCTCCCACATGATATAGGTATGCTTCACCTTCACAATGTATTAATTGATTGTCCGGTTATTATCAAGAATTTCTTCATTTGCTTCTATTGTGCCATCAATCATTTGCCTTATCCAGTATACGCGGCTTTACTTTCTTATTTCTATGGTTAATTTACCTTACATGGTTCACCAACTACTCCAATTTATGCCAATATCTCAGACTTGAAACATATTATGTTTATAGATTTACGTTTTTGATTTGATGTCTTCATAACAACCACGTTATTGGCATAATAATTTTTTTTTGCACATAAATGTCCACCATTTATTGGCTTGCAATTATTCATACTCAACATGTAACTCCATCTGCTACACGGGATCATTTCACTTTCTTTTAAAACAATCAAAGAATAGACCTTACACAAGAAGGAAATTTAGATATATGATTCTTATTGGAAACCTTTTGTAAAGAATAACAATTGAAGGAAACAATCGGAAGGATTCCATAAAATAATAAATTATGATTGAAGAAGAAAGAATGAATGATGATTTAGTTATGAGTGAGACAACCATATTTGTACTCAAGATGCCCAGTCTTTCATACTATATGGCATACAACACATTGTTAGGTGGCGTCCCAACAGACTCTTTGTTATTCCGATAAGGTGTCACACCAGAATAATGCTTATCTCACTCAGAATACAAGACTTGAAGGGAAAAATAATTTTGAAAGGAATATAACAATTTTCTTATCATCTCATAGAGCAGATCATGAATGAAGTTCATACTTTATTCAAGATTCATAAGAATATATAGTATTATAGAAAAGAATGATATCATTGGCCGCCATCCACATTTCATCTGTTTACAGCTTCAACGCTTGTCCGATCAATAGATCTAATTTCGACTCATATTTTAACTTTAGAAAGTTCTCTGAAATGCCTTCTTAAATCGATCATTAGAATAAATTCCCATTTATTAGGTCTTGTATCTTTAGCATCGCTTCCATGTTCAATATTTTTATAATTCGACCCTATTTGCACTCTTACGAGATTTAAAATCATAACTTCAAATTTTGCTTACGCTACTGATCATCCAACATATCGACTCCTTTGCTAATAACATTCTTCCTTTAGAAAAGTGTGAAAATTTTCCCAATCTACTTTCATCATACTCGACTTCTTGTAAATTGACGTATTCTTTGAACTCTAATAGTCTCAGAAATTGGATGAATAGTTTCTCTGTACATTGGTTCTGTCATTAAACTTATCAAATAATATTTGCATTTTTCTGTTAGGAACAATCAAATCTTCTCCATAATAGTGGGTCCATTTGGCCTTCTAAATGAACCATACTAACTTCTAGAACAAGTATTCTCCTGGATAATCTAAATCTTATAACAAACAAGAAACTCAAGTAGTAGTTTGACAACCAATTTTTTAAAACTTGTTTTGCTTAAAGGTCTTTTAGAAAAAATTTGTTAAGAAAATCACTACGCCATAAGTGGGCTATTGTAATGCCTAAATGGTGTTACAATAGGCCCCAAAAGCGTTACAATAGTTCTATTATAACACTAAGGGAGTTACGTATATGAGCATTACAATAGACACCCTATTGTAACATATTACTGATCTATTGTAATAGAGAGGGAAACGTTACGATAGGCACCTACTGTAACACTAACAGGCCCAAATGTAACACAAAATGAGTGATACAATAGCTTGATCAAGATTACATAAGTGGGACCCACAAGGCAGGGTCCACGTAGCCCCCATATTTGGGGCCCACAAGGGCTCCACCTGTGGGGGCCACGTGGACCCCGCCTTCTGGGTCCCACATAACCTATTGTAACAGTAGATTTTATCTATTGTAACACCAATTTTTTCTTCTTAGGCAACATTGGAATATGTGTATTATAACAGTCTTTTAATCTATTATAAAACTAGTAACATATATAATGTAATATTATAGGTAAACAAATGTTACACTAGAATAAGCAATTATAAGCAATTATTCTAAACATTTTTGAAATATAAGGTTTTTTTTAGAACAATCCATAATCAACAAAAACATAAAATCTGAGTACATAAGAGTCTCAGCTCTGCAAACCAAACAACTACATAACTGAACATTCTCCAAACCATCTCCAATGCCAACGCCAAGCAATGTACTACAAATAGTCTCATCCCAACGCCAACAACGACTACAAAACTACTACATAATTAATTCCAAACACCAAGGCAGGAGAGTCTCATCTCTCCAACACCAACAAGTACGACATAGCTACTATATAGTTAAGTACCATGGTAGGACAAAACAAAAGTAACCAAGTACACGATAAACATGAAACTTAATAACATATTTAACAAGTGGGCTTATTTAAGAAATGGCGCATGCTTTAGTGGCGGGAGTGATTGGAGTGCCATTGTCATCTTGATCGCTTGAGATGGTAGCGCAAAAGTCTCCAATATCACACTTCATACTAGGATTCGCCTCTGCTAGTTTTTTTAGCATCCAAGCCATGTTCTCCTGGTCTTTTTTGTTTACCTTGGCTTCCATTTCAGTCTCCAGATTTTGAGATATCTTTGCGGTCAACTTATCAACGGTAGGTTCGGGAATACATCAATTATTTTATGAGGCAAGTACTGAACCTTGCCTTCCCACTAACCAATCTCGTCCATGTTTTCCACTGGGAAGCATCGCGTCGGCATCATTTCCTTCTTTCAGCATCTCGTCAATGGAATCCTATAATACAAATTTGCATAAATTTGTTAAAAGATAAAGTAATTTTTTTTATTTACAACTAAATATAGCTGCAATTCTTCAGTGGACTATAAGAGAAATTTACATAAATTTGTTACAGGTAAAACAACCTCAGGTTCATTATCTATAACTAAATTTACTTACCATTCTTTTCTGAATTACATCCATGTTTGTCTTATACATGCGGCATTTTTTGTGCTTGCGACTTTTGAAATAAACTTTAGCTTATGATGGGGAGGCCTGATTTGGGTCTTTGGTTTTCTGTCATGTACCAAAAATAAAATGACAAATAAGGAATACATTATCATAAATGTGAAAGAAAAAATAAAAACAATAATGATATATGGGCCAAGAAAATATCAATCTGATTAATAATAATCAAAGCAATTACTTTTAATATTTTTTGATTAATAATCTGACGAATAATGAGACTATATTAGTTTTGCAATTATACCTAAATCAAACAATTTCACTTTTACAATTAAAATAATGTCATACCAGTTTCTCTTTAACTCCAGCAAGAGTTTTACGACCAAGTGTGTGGGGGTCAGTATAGGAATTATGACGGGCTGCATTTTCCTCTACAAGTACCTGTTACAAATAAAAAAAAATTAAATCTCATATCTCAATTCATATTGGTATTGGATTCCAAACAAATAATGCTAAAAGTATTGACCTGAACTTCTTCGTCTACCCAATACTTCAACAAAACCTTAAAATCTTCAAGTAGAATTTCATGTGGCCTGTTTTGAATCCTTTTCTCATCACTGTCATTTTTTGTATAATGTGCCTTTTTGACACATGACTTGTGCACTCTCCAAAGAGTATTAAGTGTCTTCTTTAAATACTTTTCCCCATATGCAGGAATATCATCCCTATCCTATAATATACCAAACACAAACTTTGCATTATCTCAATGCACATGTACTAATAAGATTGAAATATCAGGCTAATTGGAAAAATTAAGAATACTAAAGTATATTGCACCATATTCTTCTTCAATTCTTATTGATCGACATGCAAGTTTACATGAGTAAGCGACACATGATCCTTGACTAGTGTCCCTAAAAAATTACTCAACTCGGATTTAATCTTCATTTCTTCAATTGGCTAACCCGTTTACTGAATTTAATGATCGGCTCCTCATTAGCACTACTACCATAAACTTTCAACATTTATGTCTGTCCTCAAGGTTTTTTAGGACCTGGCCACATATAAACAATATAAGAGAAAATTACGGGTCCTAGTTGTTATATTATTGTTAATAATCTTACAAGAACATACTCAGGTGTCATGTTTAATACCTTTTTTCAACAACTTTTTGGGCATTCTGTAAACTCGAGTCATCAATATCCTCTATCATTGGATCAACTTCAAGATTCTGCAGCTGACGTTCGTGCAGCGCTATATAAGTGGCAGCTGATCCACTTTCAAAATTTCCACACTTTTTCAACAGTTTACTAAAAGTTGGATTGATAATTTTCGAGCAGATGAACTCTTTGCTTCTGTGTTCATAGTCAGGGCTGCAGTGGCTCGGGAACGAGTTCTGGGACCAGGTGGTAGTGTCTTTTTTTCCTTCACATAATTAATTCTCTATATATATGCAAAAAATGAAATGAAGTAAAAATTTAAGCATAATTAGTATAAATCAAAACAATGAGTAAACGGATTATAAATAGAATGAAGTAAAAATTTAAGCATAATGAAGTGAAAAATTAGACATTAAGTGGATTATAATCAAAATACTCCCCTTCTTGATTATTAAGAAAAATTTTGAAAAAAACAAATTATATATAAGTACTTATGTCGACACTCACCACCTAGATGTGTTATTTCAAATAAATTGGTAAAATTTAATTAAGTGAATTAAGTTTATATTAAGTAAATTATGACCGACACCGAAACAAGAAGACTAAATAAAGTATTAAATTGTTAATATTCAAATAATTGACTTAATTAAGTCAATTAAGTTTCATTTTACCAGAAATTGCAGTATCACGCTTAAATTAGTTAGGGCAGGTGTGTATAGCTTTGGCGAATCATCACTATCACTTTCCCTCTCGTTTTCCAAGACATGTTCATCAGAAACCTCATTGTCTTTCTCCTTCCTCTTCACATTCTGCACTATAGGTGTTGTTGGATTAGTCCCATATTTACCTAACCGAAGTTCATCAAACTTTGCCCTGTTTTCTTGCACACGTATCATTTTGAGTAGCTCATACTTATTCATGCCTTGCGATGACTATTCCGGTTACTGCAACACATTTTAAGAGTATCAATACATAATTAATTATCCTTGTTTTTTATTTATATATTACACCAAACTTGCATTCATGCTAGTTTTACTACATAGGGGCATAGGAAAATTAATTGCAAAATTAGTAAAAATGACTACCTTAATAACAATATCATTCTTCCCTGTACTTTTTCCATTTATCTTGTCTCCCTGTAAATTCAACTTCCTTTTCGCTGTTCCTTTTGGAATAACAGTTCCTTCTTCAAGCTCCGGAGTCTCCGCAACTGGCATATTACACTTTCGTGGTGATAAAATCCTCATAAGCAGCTCAGGTGACTTCTACTTGTTCTTTTTTCTTTGTTGTTCCCGTTGGAGCTGGTGTGAAGTCACAAATTTGTGCTTCACTTGTTCCTTGGTTGACCCTGTGAAAGAAGATTGAACAATCATGGTAAACATATGGCTCTAGTGAAGATTTACTTAAGTGTGTGTCGATAACATGCGAGATTAATATAATTACCTTGAATTAGGTTCTTCCTCGGTCGTATAATTACCCATGGCTGCATCTGAACTGACGACTCCACTTCTTTGTCAATAACAGTGTCAACATACAAATGAAGTTCATGATCTGGCTTAGTTTCATTTACAAAATCCAGCAATTCTTTATCGCGTGTCAGCAATTTCCAACCATCAGCAGCTTTGGTGTGCACCCCTCCAATTTTTGTCAACTTCATGTAATCCTTGACATATTCCATAAGTACGCTATATGAGAATTTTGAAGTATCCAGTCTATTACCAATAAAGCTTTGTCCATCGTGATAAGTAGTCTTCTTAAAAATTCCGCCATAGTGCAGATTTATAGTCACACGTTTTTCTTCCATCCTACAAAAAATGGAAATAAGATTAATAAATAGATGCAATATTGATAAACAGCTACGAGCACATTTAAACAGATGCAATCTTAATACAAAAATAGAAATATATGAAAATGATATAAAAATTAGCACTCTTATGCAATATTCATGCAAACAGATGCAAGCATATTTAAACAAATACAGTATTTATAAATGAACACTTTAAATGTTGATGCAACATTAAAAAACAGAAATACAAGAAAATGATATAAAAAATAGAGATACAAGAAAATAAAAACAGACGCATACGATTCAAATTTTAGCAGTTAATATTTAAACCACAAACTTGATATATTCGGAGTACAATAACCAAACTAAGAAATACATGAATTTAACTTAAGGATTATGTCATGAACTGAAACAAATATTAAATATCTTGATTTTCCACTTCAGTTTGTGGATTTGTTTTTTAGGGACATCATCCCTAAATGAATTAAATTCACCATCTTGATAAATAATATCATTCTGATGGTTATGGTCATTTTGATCTTCAGTTTGAGTTTGGTCATCGATGACGTCGCACAAGTCCCTTGGTAACTTTTTAATAACATAGTGCACCATATTTTCAGTCGGATCTTCGGCATAAAAAAATTGTTGCACTTGTGAAGCCATCATGTAGGGATCTGATTTGCTGCAAAACTTTTTAAAATTCACTTTGGTGAAACCAAATGAATCCTTCTCTTCTTGGTACCAGCAACACTTGAAAAGAACCACCGGAAACGCTCCCCAATAGTTAACTTTAATAATTTCTACAACTGATCCATAATAGTTGACGGGCCCGACGATTGAGTTTTCATCTTTCGCACTCGCAAATGTAGTGGTTTCAGAGGTCAAAAATACACCATTATTTTGTGTAGTGCATTTGGAATCTTTGTTTTTTGTATGAAATCGAAATCCATTAACCACATAGCCACTAAAACTCCTAGCTGTTCGGTTAGGGCCCAGTGTAAGCACACGCAGCTCAGTTGAAATGTTGACCATTTTTTCCACCTCTTTCTTCAACCATTTTCAAAAAACTTCGTAGTGTGTTTGTTCTCTTCTGTATTTTTTTGAATTGGTATCACCATCCACTAAAGTCCGATGGTTTCTATGAAAAATTATGTTGAAACAGTTTAAGAAGAAAGACAAAATTCAAAATTTATAGTTTTCACTAAATGAAGTAGGGTCTAAAAACTTAGTCGATCAATGTCTCAATTTCTTGATTGCCATAATTGAAAAGAATGTAGGTATGGCATGCTTTCCACTCAAAATCATTTAACTGAATACCTTTTCCATCTTTATTTCTTCTTATTCCAATTTTGCTCCAAAATTAGTTGATTCAACATCCAAAAACCTTGAGCAGAATGTGACACACTCCTCAGCCCAGTAGCCTTTTGCAATTGAAACTTCGGGTTTGGTCCTATTACGAACGTATTTTTTTAGCTTGCCAAGATAATACTCAATAGGATACATACATCGCAGGTGCTCCGGTCCGCCGTACTCAATTTCTTTACAAAGATGAACAGGAAGGTGAACCATGATATCAAATAAGGCAGGGGGAAAATAATCTCAAATTCACAAAGGATTTTGATAATTTCTTCTTAAGGCCTCTTGATATCATCCAAGTGAATGACCTTAGTCCATAGACCCCTAAGAAATGCACTAAATTTGATTAACGGTTTTGCAACATCAGCTTTTAATGATTTCTTCACAGCAAATTATAACAAGTAGTAGAGTATAAAATGCTCGTTGTGGCTCTTATACCCCGCCACCTGCCTCTGATCTGTGTGACCATACATACTGATATTATTGGAGGCACAACCGTAAGGAATTTTCACATTCTTCAATACCTTGTAAAACAGTTCTTTCTCCTTATTTGTCATGTCAAAGATTGTGGCGAAAATTTCAAGCTTCTTCCCATCGGCCGATTTAACCGGATGAAGTTACTTTCGAATCCCCATTTCTTGTAAATCTAAACGGGCAGCTAAGTGATCATTTGACTTCTGCCCAATATTAACTCAAGTACCTAATATTTTGTCACAAATGTTTTTTTGATATACATAACATCGAGGTTATGTCGGAGTAGATTATGCTTCCAATACGGCAAATCAGAAAAAATTGACTTCTTCTTAAATGGGGTGTTATTTTCTCGCTTTCTCTTCTTTTTAATCCTTTCCCGAAAATGGTTTTCAAACCCAACTAACAATTGATCAACATCTGTTCCCGTCAATGGTTATGGACTCTGCCTCGTTTCAATCTGGCCATTACATTGTATCTTGTCAAACCTCCATTTGTGAGAGGGATCAAGAAACCTTCTGTGATGCATATAACACAATTTTTTGCTATATTTCAGATATTCCGAACATGTCTCACAATGACACACCGGGCAGGCCAGCTTACCCTTTGTGCTCCAACCGAACATCATGGCGTATCCTGGAAAAGCGCTTATGGTCCATAACACTGATGCTCGTAAATTAAAATTTTGATCAATCATGGCATCATATGTTTGGACACCAAAATCTCATAATTCTTTTAACTCAGAAATCAATGGCCCGATATTAACGTCATACTGTTTGAAGGAGAATCTGGACCCGATATTAACGTCGAAACCATTAAATTATCTTGTTTCATGCTAAGCCAAGGCGGGAGGTTGTAGTTTACTAGTATAATTGGCCATGTACTATGACCAGCTTTTGTACAAAAAGAACATAATCCATCAGCAGCTACGCCTAGTCTTATATTTCACAATTCTAAAGAAAAATTAGGATAATTTCCATCCATTGTCGTCCAAGCTTCGGCGTCAGCCAGATGCCTCAATTTCCCATCTCATATTCATTCTGTTGCAGGCCATGTCATGAGCTTTGAGTATTCTTTGCACATAAACAGCGTCTACAACCTCGATTTTAAAGGAAAGTATATTTTCACATTTGCTGGAACCATGTTGATTAACTTGGCCGGATCATTGATAACAGCTGAGCCTTTTTTCTTGTAAAATCCACCTCGAAACCCCACAAGTATCACAAACTTGTTTATCTTTATTTTCGGCCCAGTATAACATGCAACTATTTTGACATGCATGTATTTTCTTATAATCAAGACCTAAGTCTTTGATTATGTTTTCGAAGCGTTGAAGGATAATTGCATATTGGCTTCTGGAAAGGCATCTTTCATTAATACTAATAAATCCCCAAAGGCAGACTCGGTAATCCCATGAACACACTTTAGGTGATAAAGTCTGATCATAAAACTAAGTCGAGAAAATTTTGTGCAGCCTGGATATAGCGGTTGCTTTCCCTCTTTTACAAGGCGATAAAACTTTCTAGCCTCCGGAGTTGGTCCTTGTTCTACATTTTGAAACCTCATGCCCGTACAATCAAATATCACTCCTAAATTATCTTCGAAACTGGTCCCCATTTCACAACCTTTAAAATCCGTAGATTTTTTACTTTCTCTTGTGAAATCTTACAAATCCACTAGACATGTGACAAAGAAGGCCCTCTGCAAATTAGATGATCGTAAATTACATCTTGACGATACCATATATGATCATTAAATCTTTGCAGGGGTACTTCATTTCATCACCTTTGGAAAAAAGGGGAAATGCATTTTCCACAAACAATTGCATCCCCTTTTTATACTCTCTGCTGGATCTTGGAAGTCCTATCTCGTTATTCTAATCATTATCAGGTTCCATTTCTAAAACTTATGCCTTTTCCAAGATTGCACCTATAAAGCCGAATCAATTAAATATATACATCATACTGATATTCATAGTAAAATAGCAATACAAACGTAACAAAAAATTTATATACATAATATTTAACATTGTATTCCTCTTCTTTATGATACATGATATATATGTAAACATTATTAAAAATTATTAAAATAGAAATATATAAACATTATTAAAATACACGTATACCACTATATATCCCTAATCATTTACACTACATTTTTAATTTAATTCAATAAATACTATCACTGGTTAAAATATAAGTTTTAAGGTTAGAATTGTTATTTAATTTTCTGATTTAGTTAGTAATATAATATTTCTCTACACAAAATATATATAATTAAGTATGGTTGTTGCTCGTAATAAAAACAGAAAAAATATTAGCTAGAGAGAACTGGAAAGAGAAGAGTAGACCAGGCCCATTAGATGACTTGGTCTATCTCAAATCATACAAAATATATATAATCAAATTTAGTCTATCTCAAATCGTACAACACACCTATAAGGGTAGACCAGGGCCATTAGATGACCCGGTCTCTCTCAAATCATACAAAATATATATAATCGAATTTAGTCTATCTAAAATTGTACAACACACCTATAAGGGTAGACCAGGGCCATTAGATGACCGGGTCTATCTCAAATAGTACAAAATATATAATATCGAATTTAGTCTATCTCAAATCATACCCTCTGGTAAATCCCACTACCAGGACACCATGTCGTCACCTTTACAATACTATTATACGTAATTACCGAGTCCGGACCTAACTAAACTGCAACAACTTTAGAGATAGTGCAGAACTAGCCATATACCTGATTTAATATACATAATAACCTAAGCCATGAATAAACATATTTCCACAACTTATAACTCTCATTATTACTAATCAGTTCACAAAAAGCGTGAGATAGTGTAGAACTAGCAAAAGGATGTATAAACATAACAACTTTCTCACATCAAAACAAGAAGCACATTTTGCAATGTTCTAATTTACCTCATCAGTAGAAGGAATATCAAACAAAACATAGTTATTTGAACTGACATCGAATCGCATTATATTAACATTTTTGACACTTTCATCGAACAATCAAAAAATACCAAAACATACTAAATATCAAATTAACAACAAATAAAAAAATAAATCAAGTAAACATATAAATCGATTATGACAAGAAAAACAAAGAATACACACATGCATACGACTAAAGACCCAAGTGAATATCAAAACCCAATTATAAGTATATACCTTACTGAAAGCTTTAACTCCCGACTCTAAATAAGGAAAAGCCCCAATTGGAAATCCCTAATCGACTGAAATTTCACAATGATAGAAAAAATATTAGTTAGGGCAAAAAAATATGTTTAAATTGGAGCTTTAACAATGAAGTATGTTAATAATTACCGGTTACTCAGAGCAAAAAAACAAAAGCCCCAATTTCAAGACCTGCAAAAAAATGAAGAAATTAGTACGGGCCTTTAAATTAGAGCAAAATATGTGGGTATTCAAATTCCAGATCCAAGAGACTCCAATTTCTTCTTCAAGAGACGAGAGGTGTAACAACTCAAATCTGGGGTCAAGATTTGGTGTCACTAAACATAAAACAAAAGAATATTCAACTAACCCCTTGAATCCGGATCGTTTACAGGTTATGGTATGAAACAAGAATCTAACCCTTTACAACTCACAATAACTAAAATACAAGTGTAAATACCTTTGAACTCATGCTCTTGTCACATTCTTCTAACACTTTCAACCTCTCGCAGCGGAAATTTCTCTAACTTCTGCTGTCTATCAAACCTATTCACTTTTATCTTTATCTGTTTCTGGCAGTAATAAGAATTTACAAAGCAAGAGTGAGCCAAAAATGCCCAGAAAGTATATAATTTGAGTTTCAAGCATTAATACCAAAGGAAAATTTCCGGACAAAATCTTAAAACAATTTTAAACAATTCTGTTTATTTGAGTGAGTGAGCAAATAAATGATGGCTGTCACCAGCCTTCAACTATAAGTCCAAGAGTGACAAACGGTTCCCAAATTCTTCTCCAGAATCAGGGTGTTATCCGGTTTTGGAATCATAAAACCTTTTAAGAGAGAATGTCGTTAATGGCGATCAACAATAAATTAGACTGGACATTAAAACCAACATATGCACTATACCCTACTGATCGGTCAGGATACAGTGCGGATCTATACCCAACTGTATAGGTCCATTCAGGTACCTAGGCACTACGGCCCATTTCGAGGCACCAGTCATATCCCGGTCCTCTGGATTAAGACACACTTAATCCCCAAAACATCATCATTATCCAGCCCATGGAGTATTTTGATGTCAAATCATTTTGAATTCAAAACATCCCAATTCAGGGTTCGCAAATAACCCGAAAGAATGGGTATTTGCTCAAGAGAGCAATCGAATTATAGGAACAAGAATAAAAAGAACATGCAAAATAAGAGTAATTGCAGCGAAATGTAAAACATTTAACTAGTCTGAATTTAGAATATGAACGAATAAATATTTGCAGTATTTAAAAGAAAGTTCGGGAATACTTGCAGTATTTAAAAGAAAAATAAAGAATACTTACCTGGATAAGCTTTAACCGCTATTACTACTTGACTTTGGTTCAACTTGAACGTTCGGCTTTATCGTCAAACTACTATCCTATTCTGGATACGATACCAACATTCAGACCCTTTGGTTGGAACTTTGTTGATCTCGACGTCTAATCACTAGATCGTTCCTAGTCCGATGTCACGTCTCGGGTCTTCCGTCTAAAACCTACAGGGTTAAAATACCCTAATTCAGATAACCCCTTAAGCTTAACATCAAATCGTTATCCTATTCTACCCATACGATTTCATATCCCATCTCGTATTTATAGTTATTATCGAAATACACATAGCAAATATGGTTTGCATCTTCAAGGCTCGGTTCAGTATTTATTTTCAGAAAATACGTATATTTGTCGTTTTTAAAAATAGGGTGATTAATTATTCATAAAATATTTTGTCATGACACGTAATTTGGGTTCATGTAATGTAATTATATTTCCGCGTTCCTCATCTCCAATAATTACAGGGTACGTTCCCGTATTTTCGGAATTATTTTCCCGAAAATCGGGCAGCGTCTCCTTAATTTATCGGCCTACCCGTCGAAACAATTCGATGTCAATCACAACAAAAACGCAACACCAAGCAATTCACAAATCAATTCATCAATCACATTCACCGATACGAAATTGCTTTATTAATTATTATTATTCGTTTTTGTTTCGAAATTTATTTTATAATTAATTTTTATTTAAATAATAAAGTAGGAATCAAATAAAAATCATCATCGCCCCCCGTCGGCTCACCGAGGCTCATCGCCGACGGCGGGAAAATTTATTGGTGCCCGAAAGATTGGGGTTTCCAAATAAATTCCACCGATTAATATTGATTTCTCGTAAAAATCAATTTATTTTATTCACAAATATCTGTCATGTATTTTACTGCAGAATTAATAAAACGAAACTTAAATCTGAATATCTGAATAAGGCAACAACATAACGATACAGTCAACAGAACCAACAGGATAACCCAATCGGACCGGCAAGTGGCCGGAAAACACAAAACGGCAACACCGCCTCGCTATACCTGTACCCACGCACACACCCAACCAATTCATGCACACACACGCACGGTTTACACACACATATGATTTACACACACACACGATACACAGTACACCCCCACAGAAACGCACACAGCACGAGCCACACAACCCCTCGCCGGAAAGTAAAGGAGGACGGCGGTGACGGAGTTAAAGGAGGAAGGTGACACCCCACACAACATCAACACACATATATATATATATGTTAGTCCCTTAACAATATAGCAAGAATTACAGAAGGGAGGTTGAATGGAATTCTTTATCTTTTTCTTGAAATAAAAAGATTCAACTCGATTATAGATATGTCTGTTTTGATTAGCACAATGCGGAATATAAACTTTAATGAATCAAAACAAGAGTAATTAAAAACAAGAGTCTTTAAAAACTTTCTGGTGGATTTAAACAATTCCACCAGAGATATATATTAATATATCGAGAGACCTCTGTGTGCAGAAATGCTCACAGCTGCTTTTACAAGATAGAACAGCTAAGAACACAGGAAATGCTAAAGATAGTGCTTACAAAGATTTCTCTGTGTTTGTTTCTAAGCTTACTTTTTCTTTGCTACTCTCTTGGTTTATATATATTACCAAGATTACAAAGTCAAAAGAACTGAATAAATATAAAATCTAACAGTCTTAATCTTTGCTGCTTTTCATCCTCTATGACCCAGTTAATAGGCTTCCACAGTGTTTGTATCCAATCTCGACGGCTGTGTGTCAGCTTTCACTGTTCAACTGATGTTTGAATCTTGATATTATCATCCGTCGACTTTCAGATCATCCGTCGATGACTTACTTGATCATCCGTCGACTGCTATTTTGAACATCCGTTGAGAGTCATTTGATCATCCGTCGAAGCGTTGTTAAGCATCCGTTGATAGCTATTTTGGCACTTGACTTCATTTCACTTATACAGAATTACAAGACATTGCTTATGTACAGTTAATCAACCTATTCTGCATATCTAGTTAAAGTCAACATGACTTATATGCTACTACAGATTCTATACAAAGGTGCATACAACACTGTGCTACAAACTTATCATTTTATAAGCTACTCACTCGATGGATAATAAATTACTCATCCGTCGGTACTCAAAATGAGTTATCCGTCGGAACTATAATTCTTATCCGTCGAGTGCTACATTATTTCACTAAGCAAAATCTACTTAGATGTTTTGTTTAGGTAATCATCAAGTGCACAACATATTCACAACAATCTCCCCCAATTTATGTCTACTGGAATTGTAGCCATAAATTAAGAGACAATTGATGATAACAAAAATCATCCTGAACATACATCTTTAAAGATAAGTAGATAAAACTGAAAGAGCTTCAATTTAAACAAGGTATACAAGGTTTGGCTCACAGTCAATTCAAGATGCTCCTCTAGCCTGAGCAGATTTTTCTAGTTTCTTGAAGGTCTGGATCTTCTTCCAAGCTTTCTGGTTTTTTCTTCAATTTGATTCTGAAGCTGTCGGTGGAATTCTAATTCATCAGATTCTGAGAGATCTAACATTTCTTGCATTTCCAAAAGAGTCTCATTGCTAGAGATACTCAATTGGTCTTCTAGTCTGAAGAATCTTCTCACACCCTTGTCATCCATGAATTCCATCATCCAGTAGGGCCTTAGATGCACTCTTCTCCCTGTGTATGGGATGATAAGAGTTTTGGGTAGTGCATCTTTGGCTCTAACACTCCTTAGCTCTTCAATCTTCTTCAATACTAATCTTCTTGCAGTTACATTAAACCCAAAGTTTTTCTTGAAGGATGAATAGACTTTGATCAACACAGCTTGGCTTTCTTGAAGTATCCTGTGAAGAGGCCACTGAATCTCCCTTCCTCCTTTGTACTTGAATACCAACCTTTCAGGTAGGTTTCTGTATGCATCAATTGCCCTTACCTCATCCAGCTCCTCCAGATAAAGGTTTAGGTCTGAAAATTCCTTGATGTCACACAAGTACAAGTAGTCTCCCTTGTTGATCTTGGGTTGAGCTTTGACTACTGCCTTGGATTTGAGAGGTGACATCTTCACTTTCTTGACTGCCCTTGATTTTGTCCTTCTTGGCTTGGTGAGAATTGGCAAGTTGAAGTCAGGAATTGGTAATTTATCCCACTCTATTGGCTCATCCTTTGGCATAATAGGCTCTCCATGTATGTTCCTGTAGGGGTCCACCACCCTTATGTCTTCAAATACCACAGAGGGCTTTGATGCTTGAGTTTCAGCTTTAGTGGATTCCATTGGAAATTGATCTTCCAATTCCTTGTTAACAATATCCAACTTTCTTTTTGTTCTTTTAGCCAATTCTTTCTTTCTTGGAGATTTCTTCTGTTCTTCAGTCTTCTTCTTTGATCCAGTAGCTTGAGTTGGTTGAGAGGGAATTTGTTGAGAAGAATTCACAGCCTGTAGCTTGGTCAAGATAGCAAACTGTTCTTTCTTTTGTTTAGAATTCTTTACATCTAGAGCAGCTTGCCTCTTTTCCTGCTTCAATCTGGCTTTTTCTTCTTCCTTTGCTTGAGCAAATTATGGATGTCCAGCTACCACACAAATTTCCTTCCCATTTCTGAATATCTTTGCAATTCTCTCTCTTGAGGCTGAATCAGCTGGATCTTTATAGAGAAGAATAGATCTTGATAGAAGCTTCTTTTCATCAGGCTTGGGTGTCTCATACACAGTCCATAAAGTGCTTTCAATAGATAGTAGACATACTCTGGGAAATTTGGATCTTCAAAGCCAGGAGGTTGACTTACATACACTTCTTCCTCCAAATCTCCATTCAGAAAGGCACTTTTGACATCCATTTGATAGACCTTGAAATTGGCATGGGCTGCATGGGCTAAGAAGATTCTGATGGCTTCAAGTCTTGCAACAGGAGCAAATGTTTCATCAAAATCTATCCCTTCTTGTTGACAATAGCCTTTAGCAACCAATCTTGCTTTGTTCCTTACTACTATGTCATTTTCATCCATCTTGTTTCTGAATACCCATTTGGTGTCTATTGGATTCTTTCCTTTAGGCTTGGGTACCAGCTTCCATACTTTATTCCTTTCAAATTGGTTTAGCTCCTCCTGCATAGCTAAAATCCAATCAGGATCTAATAAGGCTTCTTCTACCTTCTTTGGTTCTTCCTTAGACAGGAAGCTGCTGTATAGACATTCTTCTTGAGTTGCTCTCCTAGTTTGAACTCTGGAAGAAACATCACCAATAATCAGTTCAAAGGGGTGATCTTTTGTCCATTTCCTTGGTTGAGGTAGATTAGCCTAGATGAAGAGACCTCAATGTTATCTTGATGTGTGATTGAGTTTTGATTGCTAGAAACTCCCCCTGAGTTTGTGGATCTTTGATTTGAAATTGGGGTGCTTTCTATGGGTGATTTGCCTTGACTTCCTGCTCCTTTTGATAACCCGACGGATGGTGAATTTTGAGTACCGACGGATAAGGCAGGTTGTCTTCCGACGGATAATACAGATTGCCTTCCGATGGATGAAACATTATGTAACTCGGCGGATGTTGAGTTTTGTGCTTCATTTGTAGTAAATTTGTCTGCATTATCCTTAGAAACTGTTTTTTGATCACTTTTATCATCACTTTGTTCACTGACCATCTCAATATTGTCGAATTTGAGGCTCTCATGGTAATCTCCATCTTTTAGTCCTTCAATCTTTTTATCATCAAACACAACATGTATAGATTCAACAACAATGTTGGTTCTTAGATTGTAGACTCTATATGCTTTACCAACAGCATATCCAACAAAAATTCCTTCATCTGCTTTAGCATCAAACTTCCCATTTTGATCAGTTTGATTTCTCAGAATATAGCATTTACAGCCAAAGACATGAAGAAAGTTCAGAGTTGGCTTCTTATTCTTGAACAATTGATAAGGTGTCTTGCATTTTGCTTGATTAATTAGAGAGATGTTCTGAGTGTAGCAAGCAGTGTTGACAGCTTCAGCCCAGAAATATGTTGGTAATTTTGATTCTTCAAGCATTGTCCTTGCAGCTTCAATAAGAGATCTATTCTTTCTTTCCACTACTCCATTCTGTTGTGGAGTCCTTGCTGCTGAAAACTCATGCAGGATCCCATTTTCCTCACAGAATGCTCTCATGACATAGTTCTTAAACTCAGTTCCATTGTCACTCCTGATTCTTCTAACTTTGAAATCAGGATGATTATTAACTTGCCTTATGTGATTGATGATGATTTCACTAGCTTCATCTTTGGACTTTAGGAAATAGGTCCAAGAGAACTTTGAGAAATCATCTACAATTACTAGGAAAAATCTTTTCTTTGAGATTGACAAAACATTGACTGGTCCAAACAAATCCATGTGAAGCAGTTGCAGAGGTTCTTCAATTGCTGAATCAAGTTTCTTCCTGAATGACGCTTTAATTTGCTTCCCTTTTTGGCGGGCATCACACAGTCCATCCTTTGTAAACTCCACCAGAGGAATGCCTCTAACTAGCTCTTTCTTTACCAGCTCATTCATGGTCTTGAAGTTCAAATGGGATAGCTTCTTGTGCCATAGCCAACTTTCATCTTGACTTGCTTTACTGAGAAGACAAGTTACAGATTCTGCTTTATTTGAGTTAAAGTCAGCTAGATACACATTTCCTCTTCTCACACCAGTGAGAACCACTTTGTTGTTTTGATTATTAATCACAACACAGGTTTCTTTGTTGAAGGTTACTGAGTTGCCTTTATCACAAAGCTGGCTGATACTCAACAGATTGTGTTTTAGACCATCCACTAAGGCAACCTCTTCAATGATGACATTGTCCTTTAAAATCAAGCCATATCCCAAAGTATAACCTTTGCAGTCATCTCCAAAAGTGATACTTGGGCCAGCTCTCTCTTCAAACTCTGTGAGCAGGGTAGAATCACCAGTCATGTGCCTTGAACAACCACTATCCAAGTACCAAAGATTCCTTTTGTTTCCCTGCACACATCAAAATCAAATCAAGTTGATTTTGGTACCCAAGTTTCCTTGGGTCCTGCCTTGTTAGCTTTCTTCTTCTGTTTCTTAGGTTTTAACTCATTTGACTTAGGAATTTCAGATTCTTCCTTAGTCATTTGAGTTGGGCCTTTGAAACCACTAGGTGCTACAGAATTATTATGCATGTTATGGCTAACAGGAAATGGCATGCTTGGTGCAAACATGTTGTTCCAGTAAGGCATGCTAAATGGCATTTGAGGCATATTGTATGCAGCATAATATGGATTAGGTGCAAATGGCATATTAGCAAACTGTGCATTCATGTTCTGTGTAGGCATAGCATTAACAGGCATAGGAGGCATGGCATTCATGTTAGAGAATTGAGGCTGAACAGACATGGGAGTAGGCATGGCAGATTTGCAATTAACAGACAAATGGTTTACACTGCCACATTTGACACAGATTTTTCTAGGAGCATATTTGTCAGGAGTGTAGTTGTTATGTTTGTTAATCCCTACTTTACCATTCCTATTGTTTTTCCTTTTAGTTTCTGTTTTTACCTCTATCTTCTCAAGTCTGTCACTCAACTGTTTGACAGTCATGTGACCAACATTAGCCTTCTTCCCTTTCTTGGCTTGACTTGACTCCCCTGAAACAAAGTTCTTGGAAACAGACCCATACTTTTCATTAAGCTTGGTTAATTTGGCTTTACTAATGGGTTTGTTCACAGCCGACGGATGAGGATTTTTATCATTCGACGGATAACACATTTTGTTATCCGACGGATAGTCCTCATCATCCGTCGAGTCTACATCTGTCAGCAATCCATCTACCAAAATAGGTTCTAGTTTCTCCTTATTCTTTTTCCAGGCTGCATCACAAAAGGACTCAATTCCTTGAACCTTGGTGATTTGAGCATGAACATCTCTGGATGTTTTCCATGCTTTAATCACCTCCTGTTCACGATCGAGCTGCTTCTTTAAAATTTCTTCCTTTTTCAAGGACTCAGTTAATTCCTCCTTAGCAATTCTACACTCAATTTTTAGTTTCTCAAACTCAACAAACTGAGACTCAAGCACATTATTCCTCTCACTCAAAAACAAGTTGTTTTCTTTGATTTTAGCATTTTCTTTAGTGAGGGACTTAAGTGTAACACGCAAATGATACAATTCTGTAGACATGTCATTTATTGCATCATTACACACAGCTTTAGATAAATGTGCAAGGTTTGTAGTAATTACCTGATTTTTTGAGGAACTTGTCTCTGTTTCATCAGACTTGGCCATAAGGGCTAGATTAACATAGCTGATCTCCTCATCTTCATCCAAACCATCAGCTGCCCAGTCATTCTCTTGTGTAATAAAAGCCCTTTCCTTCTGTTTGAGTAGATCAAAGTATTTTTGCTTATAATCCACAGACTCAAATCTCTTCTTACTAGAATCTGACTTTCTACACTCATTTGCAAAATGCCCTGCCAAGCCACATTTGAAACACTTGAATTTTGACTTATCCACCATGTTTCTATTTGGCTTGGAAGCTCCAAAGTTCTTCTTGAACTTGAGCTTGGCAAATCTTCTTGAAAGGAATGCTAGGTGCTCATCAATGTCCTCCATGTCATCTTGACTCAAAGAATCTTCACTTTCTGCAGCTAGCCCTTTACCCTTGCTTTCACAGGCCTTTGAAGTTGATTCCACAGCTTCCATCTTCACTTCCTTCTCCTTTTCCAGTTCAGCAACTAGTGCAATGGATCCTCCTTTCTTCTTTCCTCTCTCCATTATTTCATCCTGCTCTATTTCAAGCTCATAGGTCTTCAGAATGCCATACAGTCTCTCCAAAGTAAACTCCTTATAATCTTGTGAGTTTCTCAATGAGACTGTCATTGGTTTCCATTCCTTTGGAAGAGATCTGAGAAATTTCAGATTGGAGTCTTTAGTCTGATAGACTCTTCCATGCAATTTAAGAGCATTTAGTAGCTTTTGGAATCTACTAAAAATGTCAGTGAGTGACTCACTTTCTTCATTGTGAAAATGCTCATATTGCTGAATCAGGAGCTGCATTTTATTTTCTCTTACTTGCTCAGTACCATCACAGATTATCTGTATTGTGTCCCAAACTTCCTTGGCAGTCTTGCAGTTGATGATGTTATCAAACATATCTGCATCAACACCATTGAACAGAATGTTCATGGCCTTTTTATCTTTCCTGACTTGTTCAAGATCAGGATCAGACCATTCATGCCTTGGCTTTGGAACTGATGGTTCATTTCCTGTTGCAGCTCTCATTGGAACATGAGGGCCTCTTTCTATGCAGTCCACATAGGCCTCATCTTGAGAAAGCATATGAAGATGCATATTTACCTTCTAATGATGGTAATTATCTTTATCCAGAAAAGGAATCTTGATTCCAACATCTTTCTTGTTCATCTTGCTGAATTGTTTTGATCTTTAAACTCTTTGTAGATTAAGAGCTTGCTCTGATACCAATTGTTAGTCCCTTAACAATATAGCAAGAATTACAGAAGGGGGGTTGAATGGAATTCTTTATCTTTTTCTTGAAATAAAAAGATTCAACTCGATTATAGATATGTCTGTTTTGATTAGCACAATGCGGAATATAAACTTTAATGAATCAAAACAAGAGTAATTAAAAATAAGAGTCTTTAAAAACTTTCTGGTGGATTTAAACAATTCCACCAGAGATATATATTAATATATCGAGAGACCTCTGTGTGCAGAAATGCTCACAGCTGCTTTTACAAGATAGAACAGCTAAGAACACAGGAAATGCTAAAGATAGTGCTTACAAAGATTTCTCTGTGTTTGTTTCTAAGCTTACTTTTTCTTTGCTACTCTCTTGGTTTATATATATTACCAAGATTACAAAGTCAAAAGAACTGAATAAATATAAAATCTAACAGTCTTAATCTTTGCTGCTTTTCGTCCTCTATGACCCAGTTAATAGGCTTCCACAGTGTTTGTATCCAATCTCGATGGCTGTGTGTCAGCTTTCACTGTTCAACTGATGTTTGAATCTTGATATTATCATCCGTCGATGACTTACTTGATCATCCGTCGACTGCTATTTTGAACATCCGTTGAGAGTCATTTGATTATCCGTCGAAGCTTTGTTAAGCATCCGTTGATAGCTATTTTGGCACTTGACTTCATTTCACTTATACAGAATTACAAGACATTGCTTATGTACAGTTAATCAACCTATTCTGCATATCTAGTTAAAGTCAACATGACTTATATGCTACTACAGATTCTATACAAAGGTGTATACAACACTGTGCTACAAACTTATCATTTTATAAGCTACTCACTCGATGGATAATAAATTACTCATCCGTCGGTACTCAAAATGAGTTATCCTGTCGAAACTATATTCTTATCCGTCGAGTGCTACATTATTTCACTAAGTAAAATCTACTTAGATGTTTTGTTTAGGTAATCATCAAGTGCACAACATATTCACAACAATATATGTATCGACACAGACTGAAGCAATCGAATTGAAGCAACAGAGAAAAAGAAATTACCAAAAATGGCGACTTCAGAAAGAAAAAAAGGGAGAGGGGAAATGAATTGGGAAAGATTACCCGAGAGATTAAGACCCGAGGGAGAGGATTGTGCGGGGAAAAAGGGGGGTGCAGGGGTTTTATTTGTTTATTTATTATTATTTTTTTCGTTATAATCTCGATTCCCGTCGCATTATTGTTTTAGACACATATAAAAAATTATCCGATATTTATCCGAACATATCAAAAATTTCTGAGATATTTAAAACTAATTATTATGAGAATTTTAAAATCTTAAAAAACCCGTTTTTGAAACACAGTTTTTGACCCGTATTTTACAAATTTAACGAATACACGTGGGGTGAGATAAAGCAAGAAAATTTCCAAAACAATTTTAAAATTCTTGAAATATTCCAAACTTAATAAAATAAAATTTTCTTAATTTTTGAAGCATTCTTGAATTAAATATTGATTTTACAATTAAATGGAGTCAGAAAATCATTTAAAGATAATTAATCAATAAAATATTGATTTCTAAATTTTATAAACTCCTAAAAATAATAAATAAAATTATAAAACAACAAAAATAATTTTAGGAGCAATTTTAGCATTTATGAGAATAAATATTCAATAAAATCATTTTAAAAATTAAATAGTGTCATACAGTTCAAAAATTAATTACATAAATAAGGTTCGTCCAACAATTACCCAAAATTAATAATAAGGTAATATACAACTAACAGACCAATCACATATTTTATTTATTTAATAATTCAATAATTATATTTACATATCGGATCCAAAAATAGGTTACTTAGCCGCTAAGTAACTAAGAAGACGATATGATTTTAATATCAGAATTGGATAATTATCAAAACAGAGATTCTTATAAAATACTTTATACGAAAGTGAGGTAATAATGTCTCGTCTTTTAAGAATATGGATTTTTATCGATATATAAAATGATTTGCGTATCAAAATTTCATGTCGGGACTCGTACAGTCAAAATTTCAAACCGCACCCCTGATCAAAAAAGTCAAAACAAGAAAAGTGTTCAGAATTATCATATTAGGTTAGGAAGGAGTTTTCGGAAGAGCTTCGGGTTGTAAAAACGCAAAAACGGTTGAAGTGAGACGATTTCTGGTTCAAAAAAGTAATTATTATAATTACGTTAAAATAATCATTATTAATTCTATAAATTCTTATAAAATCATACAGCAATCCCAAAAATTGCCAGAAAAATACCAAAACAATCTATATTTTATTCTGGATAATTAAAGATTAAAATATCTAAATTTTTTTCAGAAATAAACATTAAATATTAATATCAATTATCAAATAATTCACCAAAATTCACATAAAATTATATAATAATTATTTATTGATAAAAATAATTACATAATATTTCTCAGACGTTACATCCTTTCCCCATTAAAAGGATTTTGACTTCAGAATCATGCTAAGGAACAGACCTTGATGTTTTCCAATTATCTTTATTATAATTTCTCAGTTCTCATCACCTTAATCACAACTCAACGGCCTTTTACCGTCATCAATTCTATCAGTTGCTCATGCCACCCCTAACTCAATCTCTACTTCATACATTTGAAGCTTAAATTATTCTTCGTAGTCATACACACATGAATGTCTGATAGATTCGTTATACCTGTGACAACAAGACAAACTCATTCACAATCGTTCTATCTATCTTATTATCTCAAAGGACTAACTTAATTTACACTAATCTCCTTTTCTGTCTAATTCCGATAATTCGTGTTCATGAACTTTCTATTTTCACTGACTGTTCTATTTTGTGTTTCAGGCCTCTTTCTCTTCGATTAGCCTGACCCATGATCGTTTTCAATCGTATTTGAGAATCTTTAATCGGTTTCTTGCATTTTCTATTCGTCTGCGCCCGATATCCTAAGCTCATGACGTCTGATACTTTGAAATGTTCTACATCTATTCAAAAGCTAAAAAGGAAAATATCGGCAATTGCATTTAACTTACCACTTGGTGGTATACTTCAATTTCTTTTCAATCACCATCAAGTATATTCATTGAGCGAGAATCTAGTTACTATCTGAAAGGAAATATTAATTTGGAACGGAATGAATCATAACTTCATCCTAAACCCGGTCTTTTGGTACTTATACTCATTTTGTTGTCATATCAAATTAGATATCAACACGAACTTTGAAGCTCACAACGCCCCATACTGAAGTCAACATCAATCATCTGTATTAACACCACCTTTGATATCTAACAACAAAGTAAGTATCAGCATAACCCAAAAGACGGATCAAAACCTATTCTTCAATTTCCAACTTTTCAATTCTTTTAACTGTTTCCCCACAATCTTAATGGTATTCACTCTTTTCTTTCTATTTGAAACATCTGTTCCTAAATGGACCTTTCATGTTTGGTATTTAACCACACACTGGAGCTCATAATCAATTATAACCAGAATTCATACCTTTGAAGCTGAGAATGCAGTTGCTATTTTTCAATTCTTCGCGAGGCATATCTTCAGGCGTTCAACTTGGTCTTCCTTAGTCCTTGAATTAGCGAGGATGTTATCAATAAATACAATCACACTATCCAAATACTCCTGGTACATTATGTACAATTAATCTTCAAACTTACCATTTCTAATAATTGACGCGTAACTTCATACCTCTATTCTCTTGTTTCCATGACTGCTTTTGTGCACAGCACAAAATACTCTTTAGTTCATTATTCTTTCATTCCACATTTCTGAAGTTTTCCTTCACTTATTACTTCATCTCTATTGAGTTATACGATACAGGGCTTTTGACACCAGCTCGACTCTGTGTAATAACAAATGAGAAATTGTTACTTCATTCCCCGAGGAAACCTTGATAATTCATTTGTTAGAATCTTTGGGACTTCACTTTAATTCTAAAGAATTCCATCTCGAGATTCATTGTAACGTTCTTCTCCAATCATTCGCCACTAGTATCTTTGTTTAATCTTTCCTGTTTACATGCATTTTTGGAACGAATTCCTATCTCCAATTATCGGTGTTTTACCTCATTCTCCTATCAGTTCTGGCACAACTGACGCTCCCAACTTGCATATTTCCTGTATTATTTTATAAAATTTATTTATCATCCTTTTGATTCAACTTCTTTTCTTCATTATTTCTCCATTCTCATTATTTATTATCTCTTTTAAACATAAAGAATTTCTTTTTCTTAGTAATATTAATCTGTTAATTATTGGGTAGGTCATTTCTGGAGTTCACACTAAAATGAAGGCTTTATTTATCATGTTTAAATTCTCACTAACAGAATTATCAAAATTCATCGGTAGTTGTTTTCTCAAGGTCACATAATTCATCATTGATCGTATATTTGGCTTTTTCCAATTGATTAACATCTCTTTTTCCTGAATTCACCTGCGGACTTCGTCAGTCTCTGTCTTACATCAGATACTTGGATTTTCGAGTTTCCCATTATTTTACAGCAACTTCCATTCAATCGTCATTCGAAATGAGTATACCTTCGAATCCTTCCTGGAACGTCATTATGGATAATAACATCTCTTCTTTTTTCCTACTCCTTTAGAATATTCTTCTCATTCGCATGTACCAATAACTTTATGTTCCTCTTATTTATTGAAAAGGGCGTACCCTTCTGGGTAAAACCTCGCACATGTTTGCAGTAACATCACGCTACTTTTACTCAATTTCCAATTTATGTTAATGTCATTACTTCCTCCAAATTGCTAATTGCTTTGCTTTCGGATCTGAAAATCATGTCAGAATTTGACTTAATCTAATTGGAATTGATTTCCATTTAACTGATCATTAGTTGGTAAAGTTGATCAATTAACTCTTTTAAATGACCACTTAAACCAAGTGCTGATTAGCTAACTACAATCAAAGACCAATTATATAAAGTCGATTTGGTCATAACATTCTTTCTCAAGAACCGAGATCGCAATCATTTGGAGTACCGATGAAAATGACAATATACATCTTCATTCTTGAACGTAGGAATATTTCTAAAAAATTGGGTAGCACCTCCCCTATATAATTGACTACCAGTTGGACTCAAGTCGACACCATCAACCAACCAAATCATCCACAATCATATCCACCCACTTCCATCAACCAAAATCATCAATTCCCATAATTCACCTTTGATCAACATCTGACTGGCATAGCATATATCTTTTTAATTGGGATTGGGTCTGAAACCCACAATGCTTAATATAACCATATATTTCTCAATTCTTTCAGAATATTACGAATTGTCATTAATGAATTTATCTTGTTGTTTTTCAAGGATTTTATTTCGCGATTCTTTTAACCTATTTCTTGCCATTACCAATTGTATACAGTTACTTTTAATAATTATGCCGCATCCTTCCACCAATCAGAACAATCATCTATCTTGGACGATACACATTTAATTTCATTAACTAATATGTTTATCTTTTGATAACCATGCACAATTTTCAATACTATCGTCGCAATCTGGTGGAAACTTAATCATTATATCATTATTTCTTAAAAGGTTTTACAGTCGAGTCACCATTTCTTCATCTTCACTTATGTTTCTGTATTGAACTTTCGTCACTGGTCTGGTTATGAGTATTAAATCCACCATAGCTTATTTGCTCCAGTTAAAGAACTTTACAATTTCTTGAAGAACATGTTTGAAGTTCGATTACATTTCAGACTTCTTCCATCTTGAATCTTCACGGCAAATATCTTCCGCGATGAAGGGATGCTTCACATAGTAATTGCATGTCTGAATCATTGTTCAGAATTTCCTTGATCTTTGATTATCGTCCCGATACTCGTTTGCTCCGTCCGACGCACACAACTTTACTTCCTTATTTTTGTAATTAATGTACAATTCGCAAACCATTCATTTCGCGTCGAAATCCTCTGATTTGAAGTGCATCACATTAACGCAGTCTACCATACAAATGAGATCCTCTTAACACGAACAACTATCTAATTTGATATCCTTGCCATGACCACGTTGTCGGTGTATCCATTCTTCCTTGCTCACAAATGTCCATCATTTATCGATTTGCAATCACATTCTCCTTTGACACGTAATTCTACCTGTCGCACGGAACTATTCTATTTCTTTTGTAATCGTCAAAGAACAGACTCTATGCAAGAGGAGAGTTTATGAATAGGACTTTGAATGAAAAGAAGGATAAGGAATAACAATGCAACAAACAGTTGGAAGAATCTGTAAGTCAATAAATTGAAGGAATAAAAATGAGTGAAGAATGAGACAACCATATTCGTACTCAAGATGGCCAGTCTTTCATACTATATGGCATACAGCACATGATTAGGTGGCGTCCCACCCGACTCTTCGTCATTTTGACCAAGCATCATATCACAACACTGTTGTCTCAATCAGGAATCAAGAATTTGAGAAGAGAAATAGTTAAAAAGGAATACAATAAATTTTCTTTCGTTTTCGCCTCATATAATTTATCAATAGAAGAAGCTCATACGTATTCAAAACTCGAAAAGAACATATGCTATCGTATATATAAAAGAATAACATTGTAGATCACCATTGGTCACTGTCCATGCTCCATTTACGTATGCCTCCAGGGACCATTCGGATGAGAGATTCACCGTTTAGGTTACGTTATAACTTCAGAATGTCTTCTGGAAATGCCTCCATATTCAAAGCTTTAATAATTCGATCATATCGCGTCCTTACAAAATTTATAATCATTGCTTCCAGTCGCATTCAAGAATCAAGAAAAGCGTATACTATCGTATTAGAAGAAAGAATGTCAATGTTGATCACCTTCCATGCTTCGTCTGTATCTACCTTCAGGATCGTTCGGATACCGGTTTACGGTTTAAGTCACATCATTGCTTCGAAATGATGTCTGGAAATTCCTTCACACCAAATACTTCAATAATTTGGTCTTAATCGTGTTGTTCCGAAATTTAAAATCACGGCTTCAGATTTCATCCATGTCACGTAAAATTTCCATCAATTACGCAACAGCCTCAATTCCGTCGATAACATATGATTCCTCTTCCACCATCTAGAAGATTCTGCCATTTCCTTCAATCATCCTTCGTTCATTCGAATCACGAATCTTATTAAATTTTAATAATTTTATAAATTGGGTAAATAATATTTTAATATATTGATTCAATTATTGATTTTATTAAACAACATTTACTTTCATTGTTTCACAGCAAACTTTAAACCTTCTCCCTGCTGGGGGTTTACTTGGCCCTTCGAATTAACAACACTGAGCCTAATTCCATTCTTCTTTTTAGGTCATTTTCTGTTTATAATAACAAGAACATAAATAGTAATTTGACAACCAATTTGTAAAACTCATTTATGTCAAAATCTTCTGAAAGTTGATTAAGAAAATCTCCTCCAGAATCTCATTTTAAAATTTTGGAAATCAAATATTAGGTCGTCATTACTATATAAGTTACTTGTTATTTTCCTGATTTACCAATGAAATGTCTAATTAAAAGAATGTCCATATAAGGGTCTCTTCACTTTGGTACCTCTTCCACATTTCCTCGGATTCAGCTCGCACTGATTAGTCGCTCAAACTTCATTCACCGTCATAAATCATTTTATTCACAATTCTATCGCAATGCTGACATTTAGTACTATCTTTGACATTCTTGTCGTCGTCCTTGACGTTATGCTCACAACCACGCATGTGATTCGATGTTCCGTCTGTAGATAAAGGCGCATATTCTTGCTAGTCTTACCTATACCTAGTGAAGTAGATATCATTCCTCGCACAGCTCTCGATAAGTGATAAGAATCTTCTCGCAACGGTGGTGCCTTCGAATCGCACAACGTTAGCTCTTCATCAGCATCCTTCAACTCGTTGCCTCTGGCGTGGAGCTCGTCCTATTACATGATCCTAAGTTAAATCGTACCAATACTCACATAGCTTCCATTACACCAGTGCCCACAAAACCAATCACATTTTCTTCGAAACCTCGTGACCGGTAGGGTATCAGCAGTCTCCGTCGATCTGTCGATTCCTTATTACTGTAGGATCTGAGACCCAATATACCTATAACGTTGTGATATTTGCCTTACACTTCCCTCAATAATCCTGGTTTACCCACTCCGTATCAGACCTACTAACCCTAATTCGCACTCAACTCAACTTAACTTGAGTATGCCTAGGGTCTTTCCTATCATGTACGACCTATCATTCCTATCTTACTCTCACCTATTCTTATTTCAGTGACCAATAACCTGCAGCTCTGATACCAACTTGTAACAACCCAAATTCGGGGTCAAGATTTGGTGTCACTAAACATAAAACAAAAGAATATTCAATTAACCCCTTGAATTCGGATCATTTACAGGTTATGGGATGAAACAAGAATCTAACCCTTTACAACTCACAATAACTAAAATAGTGTAAATACCTTTGAACTCATGCTCTTGTCACATTCTTCTAACACCTTCAACCTCTCGCAGCAGAAATTTCTCTAACTTCTGCTGTCTATCAAAGCTATTCACTTTTATCCTTATCTGTTTCTGGCAGAAATAAGAATTTACAAAGCAAGAGTGAGCCAAAAATTCCCAGCAAGTATATAATTTGAGTTTCAACCATTAATACCAAAGGAAAACTTTCGGACAAAATCTTAAAACAATTTTAAACAATTCTGTTTATTTGAGTGAGTGAGCGAATAAACGATGGCTGTCACCAGCCTTCGACTATAAGTTCAAGAGTGACAAGCGATTCCCAAATTCTTCTCCAGAATTGTCCGGTTTTGGAATCATAAAACCTTTTGAGAGAGAATGCTGTTAATGGCGATCAACAATAAATTAGACTGAACACTAAAACCAACATATGCACTATACCCTGCTGATCAGTCAGGATATAGTGTGGATCTATACCCAATTGTATAGGTCCATTCAGGTACCTAGGCACTACGGCCCATTTCGAGGCACCAGTCATATCCTGGTCCTCAGGATTAAGACACACTTAATCCTCAAAACATCATCATTATCCAGCCCATGGAGTATTTTGATGTCAAATCATTTTGAATTCAAAACATCCCAATTCAGGGTTCGCAAATAACCCGAAAGAATAGGTATTTGCTCAAGAGAGCAATCGAATTATAGCAACAAGAATAAAAAGAACATGCATAATAAGAGTAATTGCAGCGAAATGTAAAACATTTAACTATTCTGAATTTAGAATAGGAACGAATAAATATTTGCAGTATTTAAAAGAAAGTTCAGGATTACTTGCAGTATTTAAAAGAAAAATCAAGAATACTTACCTCGATAAGCTTTAACCGCTATTACTACTTGACTTTGGTTGAACTTGAACGTTCGGCTTTATCGTCAAACTACTATCCTATTCTGGATACGATCCCAACATTCAGACCCTTCGGTTGGAACTTCGTTGATCTCAACGTCTAATCACTAGATCGTTCCTAGTCCGATGTCACGTCTCGGGACTTCCGTCTAAAACCTATAGGGTTGAAATACCCAAATTCGGATAACTGCTTAAGCTTAACATCAAATCGTTATCCTATTCTACCCATACGATTTCATATCCCATCTCGTATTTATAGTTATTATCGAAATACACATAGAAAATATGGTTTGCATCTTCAAGGCTCGGTTCGGTATTTATTTTCGGAAAATACGTATATTTGTCAGTTTTGGAAAATAGGGTGATTAATTATTCATAAAATATTTTGTCATGACACGTAATTTCGGTTCAGGTAATGTAATTATATTTCCTCGTTTGTCGTCTCCGATAATTACATGGTACGTTCCCGTATTTTCGGATTTATTTTCCCGAAAATCGGGCAGCGTCTCCTTTATTTATCGTCCTACCCGTCGAAACTAATTTGACGTCAATCACAACACAAACGCAACACCAAGCAATTCACAAATCAATTCATCAATCCCATTCACCGATACAAAATTGCTTTATTAATTATTATTATTCGTTTTTGTTTCAAAATTTATTTTACAATTAATTTTTATTTAAATAATAAATGTAGGACTCAGATAAAAATCATCATCGCCCGTCCGTCGGTTCACCGAGGCTCATCGCTGACGGCGGGAAAATTTATTGGTTCCCGAAAGATTGGGGTTTCCAAATAAATTCCACCGCTTCATATTGATTTCTCGTAAAAATCAATTTATTTTATTCACAAATATCCGTCATGTATTTTCCTGTAGAATTAATAAAAAGAAAGTTAAATCTGAATATCAAAATAAGGCAATAACATAACGATACAGTCAACAGAACCAACAGGACAACCCAACCGAACCGGCAAGTGGCCGGAAAACACAAAACGGCAACACCACCTCGCTATACCTGTACCCACGCACACACCCAACCAATTCACACACGCACGGTTTACACACACACACGATTTACAAACACACGATACACAGTACACCCCCACAGAAACGCACACAGCACGCGCCACACAGCCCCCTCGTCGGAAAGTAAAGGAGGGCGGCGGCGACGGAGTTAAAGGAGGAAGGCGACACCCCACATAACATCAACACACATATGTACATGGATCGACGAAGACAGAAGCAATCGAATTGAAGCAACAGAGAAAAAGAAATTACCAAAAATGGTGACTTCAGAAAGAAACAAGGGAGAGGGGAAATGAATTGGGAATGATTACCCGAGAGATTAAGACCCGAGGGAGAGGATTTTGCGGGGAAAAGAGGGGGTGCAGGGGTTTTATTTGTTTATTTATTTTTATTTTTTCCGTTATAATCTCGATTCGCGTCGCATTATTGTTTTAGACACATAATCCACGAGTAACAATTATCCTGATATTTATCCGAACATATCAAAAATTTCTGAGATATTTAAAACTAATTATTATAAGAATTTTAAAATCTTAAAAAAACCATTTTTGAATCACGTTTTTGACCCGTATTTTACAAATTTAACGAGTACACGTGGGGTGAGATAAAAGCCAGAAAATTTCCAAAACAATTTTAAAATTCTCGAAATATTCAAAACGTAATAAAATAAAATTTTCATAATTTTTGAAGCATTCTTGAATTAAATATTAATTTTACAATTAAATGGAGTCAAAAAATCATTTAAATATAATTAATAAATAATAAATAAAATTATAAAACAACAAAAATAATTTTAGGAGCATTTTTAGCATTTATGAGAATAAATATTCAATAAAATCATTTTAAAAAAATAGTGTCATACAGTTCAATAATTAATTACATAAATAAGGTTTGTATCCAACAATTACCCAAAATTAACAATAAGGTAATACACAACTAACAGACCAATCAAATATTTTATTTATTTAATAATTCAATAATTATATTTACATATCGGATCCAAAAAAAGGTTACTTAGCCGCTAAGTAACTAAGACGACGATATGATTTTAATATCAGAATTGGATAATTATCAAAACAGAGATTCTTAGAAAATACTTTATACGAAAGTGAGGTAATACTGTCTCGCCTTTTAAGAATATGGATTTTTATCGATATATAAAATAATTTGTGTATCAAAATTTCATGCTGGGACTCGTACAGGTGCAAACCGCCCCCCGGATCGAAAAAGTCAAAACATGAAAAGTGTTCAGAATTATCAGATTAGGTGATGAAGGAGTTTTCGGAAGAGTTTCGGGTTGTAAAAACGCAAAAACGGTTGAAGTGGGACGATTTCTGGTTCTAAAAAGTAATTTTTATAATTACGTAAAAATAATCATTATTAATTCTATAAATTCTTATAAAATCATACAACAATCCCAAAAATTGCCAGAAAAATACCAAAACAATCTATATTTTATTCTGGATAATTAAAGATTAAAATATCTAAATTTTTATCAGAAATAAACATTAAATATTAATATCAATTATCAAATAATTCACCAAAATTCACATAAAATCATATAATAATTATTTATTGATAAAAATAATTACATAATATTTCTCAGACGTTACAAGAGGTTTTGTATGTTAGTTTAGATCGAAGAAATTTATGAGAGAGATAGAGTGAGTGAGTGAGTGAGTGATGGTTTTGTGTGTTAGTTTTTTGTTTAGGTCCCGATAATCTGTATTTTGGGAGGGGGAACTGCCGCTTTTGTTTTCACCAAATGTTCAGCAATTTTTAATTTTTAATATTTTTTTATTTTTTTAATTTTTTTAATAATAAATCATTATTTATTTAATAGTGAACCACCAAAATTACTTTGTTATTTATTTACAATAAATTTCGTAATTTGTAGGTAATTTGATGTTACATTACTGATTAATTAATAATTCAAAATATAGTTTTAATACTACTTTTGTAGTAATATTTCCACTTCAAATTTTTTAAGAGTTAAAAAATACCTAATGTAACACTAGGTGCTAGTATTACATGAAGTGCAACGCCAGCATTTCATTATAACAGTAGATTTATAGCTATTGTAACATTGCAAGCGAGGTGTTACAATAGGCCAAAAATCTCTTAGCTAATATAACGCTCCTTGTAACACTTGCATTATAGTAGCCCACTTATGGCGTAGTAAATCTTTTTTGTAAAACTATTTAAAAATTTGAAAATCATACACCTGGTCGTCATTACTATATGAGTTGGTTGTTGTCCTTCTCAACAACTATAAGGTATCAAATTAAGAAAATAATCAGATAAGAGCCCATTCATTTCCATATATCCTCTACCCCTTATTGGGTCCATTTTACTTTTATTGGTCGACAAAAACTCCAGTTACCGTTACATATTATCTTAGTCGTAACTTCACTTCTAGTCTTTCATACCGGTAACACTCTCATCAATATCTCTTATGATTACTAAGTATAACAAGTCTATCCAGTAATCATCAAATCTATGTTATAAAACAAGGTCGACTAATATCACATCACATTACTACTATACGTATCATCTTTGGTCGTAACATCATCATCTAATTCTAAGAAAACTCTCGATTTCCAATCTTCTCAAACTCCTTTAAAATCCATCTAGCTCACTCCACAAGATAATCATGGGTGGCATACTTACTAGTAGATCCATATAACATGGTAGCAGCTATCCTTCGGAATACATGAATCCTCTCTCTAAGTTCTTTCTCACCTTTCCTAATACCTTGTGTACTCACCATATATTATAGCTCTCGAATCCATCCTCATAGATGTTGTTACATCATAAGACGGGTTTTAAACTGATGGTATAGAACAAGGCGTAGGGTAGACAGAAAAGATGCGCTCACAGCTGAATATCCGGTAGAACCGGAATTAGCATGTGGGGGATCCTCGAATAGGTAGTCTCATAACAGGGGATGGGATAATAGCTTGAAAAGGTGCAACCGTCGCAACAGGAGGTGATATGGCTAACACCAGTGGAAGAGCATGGTGTGAATCAGATGATGGTCCTCCGACTGAAGGCTCTGAATGATCAGACGATCCATGAATAAAATAATCTGCCATCGCCGCTATCTGATAATCAGCGTTGCTAGATAAGAATATCGAATCTCATCACTGAATCATACCAAAACCTACTATACAGTAGCACTCAATCTCTCGATATTCTATCTTTCTATTTCCTAATCGTAATCTTAACCCTCTATCCATTCTCGATAGACTAGGCTTGTTTCAGTGATTTATAACTTGTAGCTCTGATACCAAACCTATGACGCCCTCCGAACTCGGGTCAGAAGTTTGAACACCATATATAAACCTGTATATAAAATATTAAATACATTGACCATTCTTTACTCAACCGCGGATCGCAACAAGTTTAAGTATGGAAACAAGCCACAACCTTAACATTTATTATATCGTACCAAATCCCAACTAGTTCAACTTACAACTGATAATGAAATCATTCTTACAATTTTTCTTTACTCAGCTATAATATAAAGCTCCTGCTAGCTCGATCCAACTTAACCTGGAATCCTAGCTCGCACCCTGGACTGGGAATCCTTGTTATCAATAATTTCCTTTTTAACTGCAGAATATCATAAAAAAATTTGCAAGAGTGAGCTCTTCAGCAAGTCATAATAGCAATAACTGAGGTTAAACAATGATCAGTTAAACTAATTCGGAAGAATCAAGTTTCTGGATAAGCAATGATTAGAATTGGATATTCACTTTTCATTTTAAAAACCAAGGTTAGGCTGCTGATCAGTCACACACTAACCCTGAGCAAGGCTCCCAGATTTGCTCTATATACTGGATCCAAGGAACACATTGGCCTATCATGACCACGAATCTGGTTCGACCACGAATCTTGTCCACATTTATAAAACCATCCAATTCTTAAACGATTCAATATGATAACCATTATAATTCAATAAAACAAAATCAGAATTAACATTGATAAAACATTCATCTTGGAGCAGAAGACATTTCATAAGTATCACCAGGGTATATCAAGTTATATATATGAAGAACGACTTCAAGCCTGTTGAAGAATCAAGTATTTGATGAATAATGGTTCAATGATAAAATATGGTATAGATCTTTGATGTTATAGGATATTATAGGGTATATAAGTTTCTGTATGCTCAAGTGATTATGTTTCAGTATTTGGTTTATGTTGTGTATGTACTTATGGAGTAGTATTGTATTTGTATGGTTTAATATCTGGGAAATCAACCGTTGGTGGTTTACAAGAATTAAACCTTACAGCTCAAGTTCAATGGTATGATCAGGGTTCAAGGTTGAGTAGTTTAAAGCGCTTGCAACACAAAACATGACTTATTTTGAATACTAGCAACATGTTATAAGAAAGTTCAGAATATTACAATATATCTCGAAGAAATGTTCAGAAGTACTTGCCTTATCACAGATGATTTCCAACTTTATTTGTACTCATCTAACAGTTTTACTCATCAATCACTTTTCTTCTTTTCTATGTCTTGCTTCTACTCATCAATCACTTACCTCCTCCTTCTACGCTTCAGTTCTATTTACGGATCACTGGCTTTCTTTTTCTATGCCTCGCTTACTCTGCTAGGCATCACAAGTATCTTTCAATATTCAATCTCATATTATTCTAATCGTCACATAGATGTCATAAGCTTCTATCTACCATTCGTTTTACCAAAATCCGATTCACAAATTAAAAATTAAGACCAAAATAGTCAAACCATAACCACATAAGCATATAACACATCAATCAGATAGCACGTAGCACATAGCACATAATATATTCCATCAAAATAATTTTTCAAAGAAGATTCGGGGTCAAAATGATTTTCCAGATATTTAATACAAATTTTGAACAGTTTTCGGAATTAAAACCAGTCTCCGAATCATTTTATAATTAAATAGTAGGGTTCCAATTAGATAATGTTCCGGGATGAAATCCTTGGAAATGAATAATCAATTAAAATTAATTAATAACTAATTAAATTAATTAATCAATTATTAATTAAATTAATTGACAAATTAAATAATTAATTATCAACTAAAATTAATTAGCTAAATAATTTAGATTTATTTTTAAATTAAAAACAATTTTCAGAATTAAAAATATTGATTTTTTAAATTTAAAATAATTAAAAAGATAATACCATTTCAGTAAATAATAAAATAGAAATACGATTTTTGCAAAATTCTGAAAACACAGGGACTAAAGTAAAAGAGTTTACAAAACACAGGGGCCTAATTGTAATTTACCAACTCCGGTCATCTTCCGGCGAAACGACAGCGGCGCCGTCGTCGGCCGCCGTCGACCGCCCAGAACTCGACCAAAAACTCCATATTTGTAGGCGTTGATTCCAGGAACACAATCATGTAAATCACATCGTCAATAGATCACATAATCGGCCGGATTTTGGCCGAGAAAATCAAGAACACCGCCGTGGTCGATTTTCCGTCGAACAACTTACGGGAACCCTCTTATAATCTTGTACATACCATTCGATTTGTCTTTCGACGATCTACAATTTGGTACAATCAATTTCAAAGGATAAGCCCGAACAAAGAATTACCTAAATTTCAATTAAGAACATTCAAACACATAAACCCTAGTTCTCTTCAATTCGAGAATCAAATATCAATTTAAACATGTTATTGAACTCCAAGTTGATCATATAATATACCAAAATGAACATGAACAAAAAGATCTACATGATTCAAGCATCAAATCATATAAACAAAATCAACATCATAAATTCCTCTTTTAATAACTAATTAATTCGAATTAAAATAAATAAATAAGAAAATAACCTTGATTTCTGCACTGAAATGGATGGTTGATTCAGAAAGATCTTTTCGAGAGCTTCGATTTGATGTATAGCACACTCGATTTTGAATTCGATAACGCCTTCGTTTGTGAGTTTGATTTTCAAGAACACGGTGATTTTTGGGGGTTTTCTCTAGAAATAATATATTTTTACTTTTTACAAATGATTATCCGTACAAAATACAATACTGTATTGGCTATTTATATTTACGGAATATTAATACGTGTTAGATCGTATTGGATCGAAAAATAAGTTACTTAGCCGCTAAGTAACTGCAAAAACGACCCGATTGGATAATGTTTTGGATAACTATCAACCTTTTTTGAATAATTATCAATACTTTTGGATAACTATTAAAACTTTTGGATAATTATCAAGACCGGGATTCTTATAAAACACTTTATACGAAAATAATGTTATCGAAATGAGTATCATATCGAAAATTTTACGCCGGTACATGCATGGGGCAAACCGTAATCCGGATTGAAAAAGTCAAAACACGGAAAATGTCCAAAAATTACCAGATTGGGTTAGGAAGGAGTATTCGGAAGAGTTTCGGGTTGTAAAAATGTAAAAACGGTTGAAGTTGGATGATTCCCGGCTTCATAAAATAGTTTTATAATTATTCAGATAATAATTAATAATTTCATAAATCATTATAAAATTATATAACACTCCAAAAATTACCAGAAAAATATCACAATTATCAATAATTTATTCTGAACATATTGAAATTAATATACATATACTTTATCACATATAAACATCCACATATCAACACCAATCATCAGATAATTCACCAAAAATCACATAATAATCGCATAATAATTATTTATCGATAAAAATAATTACACGCTGTGTCCTGGATATTACACCTTATCTAATTTTAATCTTTTTTTATTATAATATTCTATTATCAATCTAATTTTAAAAATTACGGGATATTACATATTATTCTCCTTAAAACGAATTTGGTCCCCAAATTCGCAATAATCTTAAAGTTTGTGATACATCTACCCCTGATCTACAAAAGGTCAAACTATGGTCCACAGGAACACATCCTTGAGAATGTACTAGTCCCATATCTAATACACTCCAAATGACAGCCTGATCTGATACCAACTGTAATAGCCCGCACTTCTGGTCTTTTAATTCTAAATCAAAACTAAAACAACATACAATTTACTAATCGAAATCTCTATTAAATGAGAGCACAGCTAAAAGAGGAAGTCCAAAAGTCAATATACTATGTATATAAGGTCTTCGAACTTCAATACTATCCAACTCAAATCTTAGATGAAACCTGAAAATTGCAAGTAATAAGTTATACAACCCAGCAAGAAACCAATCGATCCAACTAGTTGGTCAAGTAACATGAACACATATAAAAAATACGATACGATATACGAAACAAACACTTTTCATACACTTCAATATTCTTATTCTTATTTGATACATATAATACACATATCACATAAAACACAATAATTCGAAGGCCATAATCCATGTCACGGCCACTACAACCCTGGTGATAACGGTCCTAAAATTTGGATCAGATTCTAATATGGATAATTTTTAGGTTAAGTAATAGGGTTTTGTATTGTTATAAATAAATCTCATTCGTCAAAATTCATAGGGCTTTTCTATACCAAAACAGCAGTCTTGTAAAATTCGTACAAAATTCATCTTAAGTCAAATTTCGTTAATTCTGGACTTTTTGGAAAGGTCTTTTCATTCTATACAACTTTCGTATTTCATAGTTTTGAAGAAAACATCATTCAGAAGCACATAAAGAGTAAATTCAGATCTGGTCAGGTTTTGAGTTAAGTTTTCGATCGATCTTACTAGTGTTTTTAAAATTTTATGATACGTGTATATTTGATTATCAAAACATGAGCTAAGTGATGATATTTTTGAAAGTATTATGTGTTACAAGTATACGTATTGTTGTATCTCTGTGGTGTTTAGATGATAATTTCGGATCTCTGATTTGTGCCATGTTTTGTGAAAGTATCGAATAAGAACTTAGGACCGTAGTCACCGGATTGTGGTGACAGTTTTCTGAAAATTTAGGACCGTTATCATCGGGTTGTAGTGGTCGTGGCATGGATTATGGGTTTTGAATTAGTGACTTCTATGTGATATGTGTATTATATGTATCGAATAAGAATAAGAATATTGAAGTGTATCGAAAGTGTTTGCTTCGTATATCGTATCATATAAATCATCGTATTTTTTATATGTATTCATGTTATTTGGCCAACTACTTGGATCGATTGGTTTCTTGCTGGGCTCTATAACTCCTTTTTTATATTTTTCAGGTTTTGTCTAAGATTCGAGTTGGATAGTATTGAAGTTCGAGGACCTTAGATACAGAGTATATTGACCTTTGGACTTCCACTTTTAGCTGCGCTTTTGTTTAATGACTTTTATAATAGAGATTTCGATTTGTAAATTGTATTTTGTTTTAGTTTTGATTTAGAATTAATAGTCCGAAAGTGCGGGTTGTTACAGTTGGTATCAAGAGCAGGTTGTCCTTTGGAGTGTATTAGGTATGACACTAGTACATTCTCTAGGATGCGTTCCTGTGGACCATAGTTCAACCTTTGGTAGGATCATGGGGTAGATATGTCACAAACTTTATGATTGTCGTGAATTTGCGAACCAAATTCTTTTTAAGGAGGGTAGTATGTAATATCCCGTGATTTTTAAAATAAGATTGATAATAGAATAATATTATCAAAATGATTAAAATTAGATAAGGACTAGGATTTAAAATTTAATTAGAGTAACTAGGCTAAAATTTGGATCAAATTATAATATTGTTAACTTGTAGGTTAAGAAATAGGGTTTTGTATCGTTATAAATACATCTCATTCGTCTTCCTCGTCTTAATTATTGATATTCGTAGGGCTTTTTTATACAAAAATCAGCAGTTTTATAAAATTCGTACAAAATTCATCGTAAGCTAGAATTCGTTGATTCTGGACTTTTCGGAAAGGTCTTTTCGTTCTATACAACTTTTTTATTTCATAATTTTGAAAAAAACATCGTTTTCAGCGTCTAAAGAGTAAATTCATATCTGGTTAGGTTTTGAGGTAAGTTTTTGATCAATCTTACTAGTTTTAAAATTGTGGATACGTGTATATTTGATTATCAAAATATGAGCTAAGTGATGATATTTTTGAAACTATTATGTGTTATAGGTATAAATATTGTTGTATCTCTGTGGTGTCTAGATGATAATTTTGGATCTCTGATTTTTGCCATGATTTGTGAAAATATCGAATAAGAATTTAGGATCGTGGTTACCGGATTGTTGTGACAGTTTTCTGAAAATTTAGGACCGTTATCACCTGGTTGTAGTGGTCGTGGCATGGATTATGGGTCTCGAATTATTATCTTCTATGTGATATGTGTATTATATGTATCGATTAAGAATAAGAATATTTAACTGTATGGAAAGTGTTTGTCTTGTATATCGTATCATCTAGATCATCATATTTTTTATATGTGTTCATGTTACTTGGCCAACTAGTTGGATCGATTGGTTTTTTTTTGGGTTAGGTTTCGTCTAAGGTTCGAGTTTGATAGCGTTGAAGTTCGAGGACCTTAGATAAGAGTATATTGACTTATGTAATTCCACTTTTAGCTGCGTTTTCGTTTGATCACCTTTGTAATAGAGATTTTGATTGGTAAATTGTATTTTATTTTAATTTTGATTTGCAATTAATACAGCGGAAACACGTTACACAAACACACCATGACTGCGAAAATAGTTTTATTCAGAGAGTCCTACCTTCTCTAAAGTGCTACATTATCATGAGATTTACTAAAGGCATAAACAAAAGAAACACAAAAATGCACTTGTTTTCATTGAAAGTAGCAAAACATTAACATATTGAGCAGTTTTTGACAAGAGAGAGACATGTCAAATGTTGGGATCTCACACCCTACCCAAAATCTACCATAGTGATAATCCTCCTAATTAAACAACCAAGACCACTCTTTACTAATATTTGTTGAAAAAAATACTAGAATTGTGATTTTAGCCATAGTTGCAATACAACTCTTAAAGATATATTAGTCGTAGAAATTAAATTCGGAAGCTCCCTTTAATTAGGGCTTTTATTCAAACCTCTACCATTCAAGAAAGCGTAATGCTTCATAAACATTTGAGGATAATAGTTTTAGAACCTACTATATTCCCTCGGTTTAAAATTATATGTCCATTTTAAAAAAATCACGCGTATTAAAAAAATTGAGATTTGATGAGAAAAAAATTGTATTAATTACATTAAATGAATATAATATGTGGGATATGCATGGTTGATCTTAGAAACATAAATTAGAGATATGTGGAATACAATTGATAATGGAAACATGAACTTACATTTAAAGTTTGAACTGTATAATTAATTTGAAACAAATATTTAGTGGACATGTATGTATCATGAAAGGGATGGAGTTCTTTGAGTAAAACTATGATCAAACTCAATTTCTAACCATTTAGAAAAGGGTGGTGCTAAATGTGCTAAAAATTTAGTTCCTGCACTAATGAGAAACTACTTGACTATTAGTGTGCTTATTGCTAGTATTAGAAAATACATGTTCATCAAGTTGGGCCTATATAATGGATTTAATTTTAAATTTACTTTGATGTTAATATTTTCTTATATAAATATAATAGTTTCGAATTTAAGGCTACGTGGGCCTATATTATGAATTTAATTTTAAATTTACTTTGATGCTAATATTTTCTTATATATATATAATAGTTCGAATTTAAGGCTATCAAGTTTGAAATCAATACTAATTTATTTTTTTTTAAAACAAACATGATTTATCAAAATTATATATTAGGAGTAGATAATTTATAACTTAATTTAGAGTACAAGTTTATGCGAGCAAAAACTTATATATAATATATAATATTGACTCATAATAATTTAATGCATATTCTTTTACAACAACGTTCTTTATATTTACACTTAATTATTTTTTTATTATAAACCTATATCGAGTTCATATGAAATAAAATATAATGGTGAGATAAATAAATTATTTTGATAAATATATATATAGTAACATTGTTTAAGAGTGAGTATTCAAATCCATTACTTGGAATTTGCACAAACTATGTTCATTTCAGATTCAGTTTCAACTAACCAAAAGCTAAAATTTACACTGTATATATTATTTTATTACTAAACTGCAAAACCAAATTTAAAAAAATAAAATATTGGGATAAAAATGAATAGGTTTATTTTAGTAAAGGTGTACAAGGAGAACAAGATAATATACAAAAATTCTAAATATTTTTGTAACGGTGTACAAGGAGAGAATGATAATATACAAAATTTTCAATAATTTAGAGTGACGCCAAATATAATTTTTAAAATTGAATTGGAGAAGAGTTTTACATTAAAATAGTATAAAATTACATATTTAAAATTGAGTTGGAGATGTGACACAAGACAAACACAAAAAGAAAATATACAACCAAATTAAAATCAATGCCTAAATTAATTTGAACTAAATTATTATAAAATAATCTAAACAAAATTTTAATAAAGGAAACAGAAATTTGTAAGTATATTAAAATATGAGAATGAACTATACTAAATAAAAGTATATAACTTATACTAAACTCTATATAAACAATATCTTTAAAATAATTAATTTTATTATCAGGTCAAAATATTTATAATCACGTGGCTAGAAAAATCAAAGAATAATTTTTATAAAAATTTGATTTTTTTTTTAAAAATAGAGAGACTAATAAATTGTTTTTGTTTGCAGAGTGAAAGTTTATTATAATAAAATTATACAAGAAAAAAAAGTGAATTCATAAGTAACATTTATATTAAATATTTTTAGTTGCACAAAAAAACCAAGCAAAGCTAGGTTGCTCATAAAAGAAAATCTCAGGGCACCTGGCAAAATTTTAGTACATTTAGCAATCATGTTTAGAAAATGACTTTGGCAAAAGACTAGTAGCAATCTGATTACTAACCATAGTATTCGGTAATGATGCAGGGTAGTTCTCCTTATCCGTGTTATGTTTAGAAGCCAATATTTTAACAACAAGATGCTCCTCAAAATTGTGCAGGATGTTAAATGGATTGCTAGTTAACATAGCTAGAGGTTGAGTTGATATATCAGTACCAATATTTTACATCTTAATGTCTTTTTGTGCAGGTTTCTGCACTGCTGTTTGTGCTTCTTGGGAGATTGTCATCATGGCGTGTGCATCTGGACACTCATTATCTACCATCTCAGTAGTATCAATGTCGTAATCATCCGGACCATCATCATCTTCGAAGCCATATATCTGCTACTTGAATCTGATTTTTATCTCTGACTACAGCGCAGCCACGAAACTCTCCTATGATATTGAGATCCTAGTGATATGCAGAGATATTCTCCAGATATGTTGAGATGCTCTTCTAATATGATATGCTGATTTGTTGGGATGCTCTTTTGATATGGGGGATGTGTAGGATGTTCAGATTCTATAATTGTAAATTGATTTGTTTGAGCTAAAATTTTGGAATTAGATTAACATTACAGCTATAGTTTCTTATTTTTGCAGCCTGGTTCTCGGGCATTATTTGTATATATGGGAGAAATAGAAAAAAGACATTTTACATTATTTTGCACGCTTTTACCAATTATTTTCATGGTATCAGAGCCACACGGCTAAGATACACTACCCATAATGGGTGATGAAACGCCTGATACAACTAAAACACCTATCTCACCTATGTCTACTCGAAACGACTATACGTCACCTTTTTTTCTTGGCTCACGCGACAGACCAGGAGATCTAATCACTCCAGTCCGTCTCAAAAGCAACAATTATGATGAATGGGCAAGGTTTATACATCTTGCTCTACTAGCTCGCCGAAAATATGGTTTCGTCAATGGCACGATTATGGAACCTAAAGCACCTTTCACAAGTGAGGATTGGCTTACAATTTATTCAATGCTTATTTCTTGGTTAATGAACACTATTGATCAAGAGGTTAAATCAACTATCTCGTTTTACGATGATGCTAAACTCTTGTGGGATGAACTGAAGGCGTGTTTCTCCGTTGTTAATGGCCCCCGCATTCAACAATTAAAATTTGATTCGGCCAAGTGCGAGGAAGCCAAAAATATGTATGTTTCTACCTATTTTAGGAAGCTGAAATTTAAATGGGATGAACTGGCTAATCCTGAACCGATTATAACATGCAAGTGCGGAAAGTGTGCCTGTAATTGGGGCCAACAACATGAAAGTAGAAGAAGTAATGAGCGCTTTCATCAATTTTTGATGGGTTTGAATGCTGATTTCTATGCCAGTTGCGTACTACTTTATTGTCTCAAGAACCATTGCCTTCTCTTGACCGTGCTTATCAACAAATGATTCAAGAAGAACGTTTATGTGGAATAAATAATGCAAGAGAATCTCCACCAGAAGTACTGGGTTTTTCTCTTCGCACACAAGGACGTGGTCGAACAAAACCAGAAAAAATTTACAGGTTTGGGCTTATGAGTTCTCATTATCACCGATCAGGACATGACGTTGTGACTTGCTTTCAGCTGCTTGGATATCCGGAATGGTGGGGTGAAAGACCTCGTACTCAAGGAGTCGCTAATTCTGGTGGCAAAGGTGTTGGTGGTCGTAATGCAGATTCACAGACAGTTGTGTAGAATAAAAATTATAATGGGCTTGTGCTTTAGATACAAAGTGCAGTGTTTAGCACAGGGCTACTGTGTATGGAGAAGAAAATAAAGTTGCTTCTCATTCCTTATTTTCAAACTGAATGCATACAATCTAATATATACTAGTCTAGACATATAACGTGATATTTAAAAAATAGCAACTGAACTTGCTAGCATGACTCCACTTCTTCAACTTCCCTGATAATGCTGAAACTGAACTATGACCTGGTCTACAGCTACTGTTGTGCTAACCAACACAACATTCACTAAGGCCTATACAATTTATTCAAAACTAATAAAACACAAATTAATAACTAAATTTAAGATTATTCCAACAATCACCCCCTTAATCTTACATTTATCATCAACTCATTTGGCTTAGCCCGTCTGGCATTCATCCTAACCCGTTTTGCTTTCAACTTCTTTGCCCATATGGCACTTAAATTTAGCCCTTTTGGCTTTAAAAAAAATCCTGCCCACATGGCACTTCTGTTTACCCGTCTGGCACCTTTTATTTTGCCCGTCTGGCATCATTCTTCTGTCTATAATAATGTTGGTTCATCATCCTCGATATGTGCGAGGTTCACTTCTTGTCTCTTCTCTCTTTCCCGTCGCGGTTTATCACATTCTGCAGCATAGTGTCCCATAGTATTACAGTTGTAATACTTTATCCTACTCTTGTCACGGAAAGAACCACCTCTAGCTCTTTGATTCCGAGATGCCAGAAGAAGTTGTCCATCTACGCTCTCAGACCTGCCCTTCATCCTTTCCCCGTGAGCTTTGAGACGACCAACTACCTCTTCAACTGTCATCACCTTAACGTCTCCAAATTGTTCTATGTTTGAAGCTATTTGAAGAAACTTATCTGGAACTGCATGTAGAATTTTTCTCACAACACTCGATTCTTCCATTATTTCGCCAAGGACCTGGATATTAGTCACAATCCCACTCAACTTCATACAAAAATCTTCGATTTTATCCGTTTCCTTCATGATTAAGGACTCGAACTCGCCTTTTAACGTCTGCACTTTTGCTTCTTTTACTCTTTCCACACCCATGCACATCGTCTTGATCGCTTCCCATGCTTCCTTAACTGTTTCTTTTTCAGCAATGGACAGCAACACATCTTCGGGCACACCTTGATATATTGCTGCAAGTGCCACTTGCACCGTTTTCTCATCCACGCCCCCCTTAGGATCCTTCTGTTCGATTGCACACCAAACTCCTTGCGCCTTCATAAACACTTTCATCTTCAGGGACCATGCCGTATAATTGCTTCTCGTTAACATTGGATAGCTTAAGCCCACAAAACTTTCTTTTGCTTTGGATGTTTCCATGATTTTATTTGTGTGCTTGGGTTGATATTTAGGCATACAGGAACCTAACCATCATGCTCTGATACCAAGTGTAGAATAAAAATTGTAATGGGTTAGTGCTTTAGATACAAAGTGCAGTGTTTAGCACAGGGACTACTGTGTATGGAGAAGAAAATAAAGTTGCTTCTCATTCCTTATTTTCAAACTGAATGCATACAATCTAATATATACTAGTCTAGACATATAACGTGATATCTAAAAAATAGCAACTGAACTTCCTAGCATGACTCCACTTCTTCAACTTCCCTGATAATGCTGAAACTGAACTATGACCTGGTCTACAGCTACTGTTGTGCTAACCAACACAACGTTCACTAAGGCCTATACAATTTATTCAAAACTAATAAAACACAAATTAATAACTAAATTTAAGATTATTCCAACAAGTTGGGTGTGGCAAGGGAGCTACTATGCGAGCAATGGCGGTAAATGGACACAAGGGTATAATTGTTGTCCCAATCAATGAGAACTATTCTGGTGGTAAAGTCAACATATCAAACACTGCAATCTCTACTCCTAATATGACGACGGAACAGTGAGAAACTATAGTTACTATGTTTGGTAATACTAAATCCTCTACTGAACGACTACATGGTATGTTTTCAGAAATTTCTTGGATCATAGATAGCGGTGCATCTAATCATGTGACAGGGGATGAATCATATTTGTTTGATATTTAAAATATCGTGGCATGTCCCGTTGGACTTCCTGATGGTCAAAGATTAATTGCTATTAAAAGAGGAATTGTGAGGTTGTTGGAAGGACTAAATCTTAAAAATGTGCTTTATATCCCTAAATTACATTGTAACATAATTGTGGTTACACAACTGATTGACGATATGCACTGTTTTGTACAATTTTCTTCTGATATGTGTGTTATACAGGACCTTCATATGAGGAAGCTGATTGGAATGGGTGAACGAAGAGATGGACTTTATTACTTTCAGAAACCAACGATGTTGCAGTCTTTCACAGTGGGGGGTTTTGAATCATTGTTGGAACTTTGGCATCAACGCCTTAGGCACCCTTCAGAGAAAGTAGTAAAGTCACTACCTTTTTTAAAAAATTCTAGTGATAAATTGAATAAGGCATGTGATGTGTGCCCTCATGCTAAACATACTCGTGATTCTTTTCCTTTTAGTGATCATAAAGTTCCTCGAATTTTTGAATTGGTTCATTATGATTTATGGGGTCCTTATAATACACTTTCTTCGTGTGGAGCTAGCTATTTTTTAATTATCGTGGATGATTTTTCCAGAGCTGTATGGATTTATCTCTTGATTGATAAATTGGAGGTTTTTGAAAGCTTTATGTCATTTTTTGCTATGGTTGATCGACAGTTTGGCAAAAATGTTAAAATTATTGGAAGAGACAATGGGACGGAGTTTAATTGTTTAAAAAATTATTTTCTTTCAAAAGGAATTATATTTCAAACATATTGTGTGGGAACTTTATAATAAAATAGTAGAGTTGAATATAAGCACTGTCATATTCTAACAGTTGCAAGAGCCTTGCGTTTTCAAAATAAATAGAACACCTTCTAGTGTGCATCAAAATAAAATACCCTATAAAATTTTATTTAATAGTATGCCTATTTTTGATGAATTAAGGGTGTTTATATCATTATGTTATGCTCATAAGCTAAGAGTGATAAATTTGCCAGTCGAAGTCGAAAATGTGTCTTTGTTGGGTATCCTTTTGGGAAGAAGGGGTGAAGAGTATTTGATCTTGAAAATAAAAGTTTTTTTAATTTCCAGGGATGTTAAGTTCTTTAAAAATCAATTCCCTTTTGCTGAAAATGATACTATTAGTATTGAAAAGAATTTTGAAAGCATGTATATTGTTGACGACCTTATGATCAATTTCCCCGGGGATCCAGAATTATCCAGTAATGGACTAAAGTCCACACATGAATCAGTAGAGAGCCCAATGACCACCACATGCCATGAATCAAAGTCCAGCCCAAATACTGAGCATACTTTAACTGTAGAGGAGGAAACAATAATTGTTTTTGATTCTTCTAATGAAACACAAATGGGACAAGGATTCCGTGACAAGATACCATTTGTTTGACTTCGTGATTATGTAACAAACACTGTGATAGTCGAAGCTCCATCTACTCTCTCTTCCAGTTCACTCGCTTCCTTTCCTTCCTTAGGTACCCTTTTTCCTATAACACATTATATCAATTGTACAAAATAATCTGTTGGGCACCAGAAATTTCTTGCAGCTATAACCGCAGGTTGTGAACCGAGATCATTCAAAGAAGCTATGAAAGATGAGAGATGGAGTCAAGCTCTGCAAACGGAAATCCATGCTTTAGAGGATAACGGGACTTGGACTATGGAAACATTGCCACCTGGTAAACGTGCTCTTGGTAGTCAATGGGTCTATAAAATCAAGTACAACTCTGACGGTAGTGTCCAACGGCTTAAAGCTCATTTAGTTGCTCTTGGTAATCATCAAAGATCTGGGATTGATTACAATGAAACTTTTGCACCAATTGCAAAGATGGTCACGGTTCATGATTTCTTAGCCATTGCAGCATTTAAAAATTGGGAGTTGCATTAAATGGATGTACATAATGCTTTTTTGCACGGGGATCTCAACGAGGAAGTATATATAAAGCTTCCACCAGGTTTTACATATTCTCAACCTAATATGGTGTGTCATCTTCGAAAGTCAATTTATGGCTTGAGACAGTCATCACGATGCTGGTTCACTAAGCTAGCCACAGCCCTAAAGAAGTATGGTTTTCAAAAATCATGTGGTGACTATTCGCTATTTACTTATACCAAAGCAGGTGTCCAAATAAATATTTTGGTGTATGTTGATGAGTTAATTATCTCTGGTAATGATTCTGTTGCTTTCAAAAAATCTAAGAGCTACTTGAGTAAATGATTTTACATGAAGGATCTGGGTGTTCTTAAATATTTTCTTGGGATCGAAGTGGCACGCAATCTTAATAGTATATGTTAAATATATTTGATAATGTCATGGCTAATATAATTTATGTTTAGATTTCAGATCTTATTTAACAGGACAAATCAGTACTTAACTGTTGATCAGTACTTATACTGGAAGTCAGGACTTAAGGATATCAGTACTTATATTATCAGGAGATAATCATCAGAAGTTAGATATCAGAACTTAAGTGCTGAAGGACGATCAGATAAGGACAGTAGCTGATTAAAGGAAAGAAGATCGAGATAAACATAAGAAGAGATATGTATGAAGAAGGAGTTCCGTGAAGAATGGAATACTTGGAAGAAAAGATATCTGATTGATATATTTTAGGAAGCAGAATTATATTCCATATCAATTAGCGATTATCTTGTAACTGTGTAGTATATAAACACAGACATAGGGTTTACATAAAAAGTGTTATCATATTCGAGAAGATTATTCATTGTAACCCTAGCAGCTCTCGTGATATTTGTTCATCACTGAGAGGTAACGGTTCCATACTATAACAGAGTTTATTGTTTTAATAAAGTTTGTTTTCTGTTACTTAATATATTAAAGTTTGATTTGATTGTATTATACACTGTATTCACCCCCTCTACAGTGTGTGTGACCTAACAAGTGGTATCAGAGCTTATCTGTTAACACACATACAGTTAAAGATCCAAAAACAATCATGTCGGACACAGAAACTCCAACTAAGCCTACCAAAACTGAGGAACCGCCAAAGACACAAATTCAGAGTCGGTATGAGACCATCAGAGTTCCCATACTGAGACCATCTGAATATCCTATATGGAAAGTAAGGATGACCATGTTCCTGGAAGCAATAGATCCAGAATACCTTGATAGAATCAAGGAAGGGCCTCACAAACCAACCAAGCTCGATGTTGCAGTTGCAGGTGAAGCAGCAAATACCATACCAAAGGAGAAGAGTGATTATACTGCTGAAGATATAGCATCAATTGCTAAGGATGCTAAGGTACGATACTTACTGCATAGTGCCATTGATAATGTAATGTCAAACAGGGTAATCAACTGCAAGACTGCTAAGGAGATATGGGATGCTCTGGAAACAAGGTGTCAGGGAACTGACACAATTAAGAAGAACAGGAAGACAATACTCACTCAAGAGTATGAACATTTTGACTCAAGGACTAATGAGTCATTGAATGATTTATATGATAGATTTGTCAAACTTTTGAATGATTTATCATTGGTTGATAAAGAGTATGATCTTGAAGATTCAAACCTTAAATTCCTGTTAGCTCTTCCTGAATGCTGGGATTTGAAGGCAACAACAATAAGAGACAACTACAATCTTGATGAAACAACTCTTGATGAAATCTATAGAATGCTCAAGACTCATGAGCTTGAGATGGAACAAAGAAGCAAGAGGAAAGGAGGAAAGTCAAGGACAGTTGCTCTTAAGGCTGAAGAAGAATCCCCCAAAGCAGCTTCTTCAAGGAAAGACAAGGGTAAAGCTCTTGTCATAAAGTCTGAAACTGAGTCATCAAGTTCTGAAAGTGATGATGACTCAGATTCTGAAAGCTTGCCTGAGACTGATGCTGATGAGGAGATGATGAAGCTGTGTGCTCTTATGGTGAAAGGAATCACAAAGATTGCATACAGGAAGTTCAGGAAGGGAAAGAAGTTTTCCAGGAAAGGCATAAGTTCTGATAAGAAGAATTTCAGAAGATCTGAAGGCAGAGGAGGAAAGTCTGACAGAGGAGATTATACCAATGTTAAATGCTATAACTGTGGTGAGAAAGGCCACATATCTCCTGATTGCAAGAAGGTAAAGGGTGACAAAGGCAAGGCTCTTGTCACAAAACAGAAAAGCTGGACAGACACCTCAGACTCTGAAAGTGAGGAGAACTATGCATTGATGGCAAATGCTGATAAAGAAAGTGCTGAGAGCAGTTCTGAAGCTGCTGAAACAAAGGTACCTCAGACTACTTATGCTTTTCATATTGATGATATTAATGAGTTGAGAAGATATCTTAAAACCATGTTTGTTAGTTATAAAGATCAAACTTTAATATGTGAAAGATTAACTTCTGAAAATCTTGCATTTAAGAAAAGAAATGATTTCTTAGAAAAAGAGTTAGTCATGTTCCATCAAACTCAGAAGGATAGAGATGATGCTTTTTATGTTAGGGATGAAGTGCTGAAAATGAATGAATCTCTAAAAACTGAGTTAGAAAAGGAAAGAGAGATTATCAGGACTTGGACTAACTCTGGCAAAACAACTCAAAATTTGCTAAGTAGTGGAAACTGGAAAGAGGGCTTAGGTTATGGAGAAGATAAGAATGATAAAGGAACTGAAGAAATTAAGCATGTTGTTAAGCAAAAGCCAAAGTTAAAACCTGTTAAGTTTGTAACTGTAAAGTCTGAAAATGAGAAATCAGAAGTTAAAGAGGAATCAACTTCTGACAAACTAAAACAGGAAAAGACAGCTGAAGTGAACATATGCTTAATGACAAAGAAGTAGTTTAAGCATAAGCTGAAAGATGTTAAGAATGCAAACAATGTAAAATCACCTAGGAAAAGTAGGAATGGAAAGGAAGGTGTGAATAAAAGCAATGATTATATACCTGTTCCTGATGCTCCTAGGAAAACATGTCATAACTGTGGAAGTTCTAACCATCTGGCTTCTTTTTGCAGGAAAAATAAGAATATTAACTCCTTACCTTCAAAATCAGGAGTTAAGAGTCAGTCTGTTAGATACAAACCACAAAATCCTTGTTTTCATTGTGGTAGTTTATGGCATTCCATTTATACTTGTAAGGAATATCATAGTTTGTACTATGATTATTATCAAATAAAACCTTCTTTGAAGAAAGTTTCCATTGTTCCTTCTAGTGTAAATTCTGATTCAAAGTCTGATAGTGTAAGTTCTGATAAGAAAAATGTTAACATAAACTCTGATGCTAAAACCGCTGCAAATGTTAACAAACTTAATAAGGCCAAAGGATCCAAGCAAGTCTGGGTCCTTAAAACCAATAATTAGTGGTCTTTGTGATTACAGGGCAACAGGAAAAATATTCTAGTTCTGGACAGTGGATGTTCAGGACATATGACTGGAAATAAGGCCCTACTATCAGACTTTGTGGAGAAAGCTGGCCCAAGTGTTTCTTATGGAGATGGCAACATTGGAAAAATATTGGGATATGGCAATATCAATCTTGGAAATGTCATAATTAAAGAAGTAGCTCTGGTCTCAGGACTTAAACACAATCTACTGAGTATAAGTCAAATCTGTGACAGAGGTTATCATGTTGATTTCTTTGAAGAACACTGTGAAATTGTGAGTAAATCTAAAGGCAAAGTTGTTCTGAAAGGATACAGGCGTGGTAACATTTATGAAGCTAAGCTTTCAACAAGTACTGATGGTTTTGCAATCTGTCTGATGAGTAGAGCATCAATTGAAGAAAGCTGGAATTGGCACAAGAAACTCTCTCATTTAAATTTCAACAATATAAATGAACTGGTCAAGAAAAATCTTGTGAGAGGACTGCCAAAGTCAGTATTTGCTCCTGATGGCCTTTGTGATTCCTGTCAGAAGGCCAAACAAAGAAAATCTTCATTCAAGAGCAAGACTGAATCATCAATTCTTGATCCTTATCATCTACTACATGTTGATCTATTTGGTCCAGTGAATGTCATGTCTATTGCAAAGAAGAAATATGCATTGGTCATAGTGGATGAGTTCGCCAGATACACATGGGTGTATTTCTTGCACACAAAAAGTGAAACTGCATCTATCTTGATTGATTATGTCAAACATTTGGATAAATTGGTCAAAGATTCTGTGAAAATTTTAAGGAGTGATAATGTCACTGAGTTCAAGAATTTGATAATGGAAGAGTTCTGCAAAAACCATGGAATAAAGCAAGAATTTTCTGCTCCTGGAACTCCACAGCAAAATGGAGTTGTTGAAAGGAATAATAGAATTCTCATTGAAGCTGCACGTACAATGCTTGAAGAACCAAACCTTCCAAACTATTTCTGGGCTGAAGCTGTGCAGACTGCTTGTTTTACTCAAAATGCGACACTCATTAACAAGCATGGAAAAACACCATATGAGATGGTGAAGAAAAAGAAGCCAAATCTGAAATACTTTCATATATTTGGATGCAAGTGTTTTATTCTCAAGACTCATCCTGAACAGCTATCCAAGTTTGATTTAAAAGCTGATGAAGGAATCTTTGTTGGATATCCACTTTCCACAAAAGCCTTCAGAGTCTATAATTTGAGAACAAAAGTGGTCATGGAATCCATCAATGTCTCTTTTGATGAAAAGAAGATTACTGGTCTTGAAGATTTCATTGACCATGATCAGCTGAGACTTGAAAATGAAGACTCAAATTCTGATACTGAAAATCCTGACAGTCTAAGTTCTGATACTGTAAATTCTGATGGATTAAACTCTGATGTTATTGAAACTGTGGTGACTACGTCAAAGGAAGATGCACCTATGCAGGGGGAGCATACTCAAGATCCCACCACATCTCAAGAAACATCAGAACATACATCTGGCTCTTCAAGTTCTGATTCGTCAAGTTCTGATAAGTCAAGTTCTGATAGTGCTGAAAATCTAAATACTGAAGAATCCAACCCAGAGAGCATAGTTTCAGGGGGAGCATCAGAAAATGAAAATGAAGACAACATGGATCATGGGGGAGCATCCAGTTCTAGAGAAAACCTTCCATCTGCAAGGAAGTGGACAAAATCACATACACCTGATTTGATAATTGGAAATCCTGATGCAGGTGTCAGAACTAGAACAGGTACTTCAAATGAATGTCTTTTACAATTCTTTTCTCTCTCAGACTGAGCCAAAGAAAGTGGAAGAAGCTCTTCAGGATGCTGATTGGGTGCAAGCAATGCAGGAAGAGTTAAATGAATTTGAAAGAAACAAAGTCTGGACCCTAGTGCCAAGACCAAAGAATAGATCTGTTGTTGGTACAAAGTGGGTATTCAGAAACAAAACTGACAGTGATGGCATAATTACAAGGAATAAGGCATGGCTGGTTGTAAAAGGATATTCTCAACAGGAGGGAATTGATTATGATGAAACATTTGCACCAGTTGCTAGGTTAGAATCCACAAGGATATTTTTAGCTTATGTTGCTCACAAAAAGTTTACTGTCTTTCAAATGGATGTGAAAAGTGCTTTTCTCAATGGAGAATTGGAGGAGGAGGTATATGTTGAACAACCTCCAGGCTTTGTAGATTCCAAACATCCAGATTATGTCTACAGGCTTGATAAAGCACTTTATGGACTTAAGCAAGCTCTTAGAGCATGGTATGAGACTTTAGCTCAGTTTCTTCTGGAAAGTGGATTCAACAGAGGAACAATAGACAAAACATTGTTCTACCTCAACCATGGAAAGGACTTACTTCTGGATCAGATTTATGTTGATGATATCATTTTTGGGTCTAAAAATGATATACTTTGCAAGAAGTTTGCCAAACTAATGCAGTCAAGATATCAGATGAGTATGATGGGGGAACTTAGCTATTTTCTGGGCCTTCAAGTCAAGTAGAACGAAGAAGGCACTTTTATTTGTCAAACCAAGTACACCAAAAACTTGCTGAAGAAATTTGGAATGCAAGATTGTTCTAGTGCATCCACTCCCATGGCCACTGCAACAAAATTGGATAAGGATACTGGTAAATCAGTAGATATTACTGACTACAGAGGTATGATTGGCTCTCTACTCTATCTAACTGCTAGTAGACCTGATATCATGTATGTTACCTATCTTTGTGCAAGATTTCAAGCAGATCCAAGAGAACCTCACTTAACAGCTGTGAAAAGAATCTTTAAGTATCTTAAAGGAACAGCTGATCTGGGATTGTGGTATCCTAGAGAATCAGATTTTAAACTAATAGGTTACTCAGATGCAGATTTTGCAGGTAGCAAAATTGACAGGAAAAGCACAAGTGGAAACTGCCAATTTCTTGGAGGCAGATTGGTTTCTTGGTTCAGCAAGAAACAAAAGTCAATTTCCACATCAACTGCAGAAGCAGAGTATATTGTTGCAGGAAGCTGTTGTGCACAGATTCTTTGGATGAAGATTCAGTTACTGGATTATGGGTTAACATATTTCAAAATCCCTATTTACTGTGATAATCAAAGTGCTATTGCTATGACAGGTAATCCAGTACAACACTCTATGACAAAGCACATCAGCATCAGGTACCACTTCATAATGGAACATGTGGATGAAGGTACAGTGGAATTGCACTTTGTTCCAACAGATCAACAACTAGCAGATATCTTCACAAAACCACTGTTTGAAGCCACTTTTACAAGATTGGTAAATGAACTTGGAATAATTTCATGTTCTTTCTCTAAATCTGCTTAGTCTTGTTCTGTATTATCAGACTTTATGATCAGTACTTACTGAATTTAATCTCTTTCTGTGATTAATTGCTAAATGTTTTTAAGTACTGACTGTTGTCTGATATATGTTTCTAAACTCTGATAAGTGATTTATCTGTCTAAGTAACAATTCAATCATATGGGGATAACTGTGCTAGATACTGACCTAGTAGTCTTTAATAAACAAATGATCCCATGTAAGAAGTAATTATTTCTGTGGAAATTTTATGACACAAGCAAATTCTGATAATTGAGCTTAGTTGAGTTTACTTTGTTTATCTTATTACTAAGTCACAAATTAGAATAATGCTACTCATCTGTTAAGTTCTGATACTAGTAAAACTGCTGAATATACTAAGTGCTGATAAACCTCACTTATAAAAAGAAAAATAAAAAGGATCAAAGAATAAAAATCAGGTACTCCTTTGAGATCTAGAGTAAAAATGTGGAAGGGAAGACCCAAGTGCATTGCTGGTATTAAGTAAATATGCATTAGAAAAACAAAATATTTTCTTGGTGACTTTTCACACTCTATGATTACTGGAGAAATACTCTGATAATAGCATAAATTCTGATAAGCAGTCGTGACTCACTTACACTGAGAAGCCACTGTAAAATATAATTTAAAAAGATGCATAAAATTAGCACAAAACAGTTGAGGTGGACTCAAGCATGACCTCATTCATCAGTAGGTTTCAGGATAATGACAGCTCTTTAGCAAAATTTTAGTTATGTCTTATTTCTAAGATATAATGAAGTGAATCAAACTTTACTCCTTGTCTGAAATTTAGCTTAATGCACACACTAATCACTCCATCTGAATGATGAAAATTAATGTGGTGGTCTATGTTTTTTAGATAAATAGTTATTGTGTCACCTTGCACTAATTCTGAGGACAAGTTCTGATTACATGTTCCGATGATTAAGTTCTGAAGAATATAACTCAGAACTTGTATGAGGATTTACTAAAATAGGCATTCCTTTTCGAGTTAAAAAATTATGTTCTGATGACTGTTAAGTTCTGATATAAGTCTAAGTTCTGATATTACAGTCTAATTCGTTACTTAACTTATTTATGGATAAAATTTGTTAACAGTCTCGGTTCAAGCTAGAATATGTTGAAGTGGAAGATTAATAGTCACTATGGTTAGGGTTAATGGTATTCGTACTTGAACAGTCAACTTTTACTTGCTTTTTGTGCGCATTAAACCATGTTTTCTCTTTCCAATGAATGTTTTTCTTTTTCCAAGTCTGGGGAGACGAGGTAGAATTAATTCTACCTGTCAGCATTAAATTTCTTTGCGTCTCCTGGCATTCTCTTTCCTATATAAGCAACAACTTCACATCAGCCTTTCCATCAAACTCTTTCTCACAAACTTACCTTCATATTTTTTTTCTTTCAAAAACACAATGGTCAGATACAACATGTTTTTGAACTACCAAAACTTCAATATGGAGCTAAGTTGTGCCGATTGGCAGCAGGAATGGCACGTCACGGCCATTCCTGAGGAGATATGGGACTCTGTCCCACAGGAGGTACTGACCCACCTCGTGTTCTTCTATATGGACTATCATCGCCATCTAGAGCGATTGGAGGAGGAAAGGCTGGAAGCTCTCCGCCAGCAAGAGCGTATCATCCGACTCGCCATTTTGTTTGTCGAGAGTAGGAAGAAGAAAAAATGATTTAATCTTGTCTTCTTCCTGTTTTTCTGCATCATCGGCCTTGCACTGCTTCTTGAGCTAGGACTAAGGCTGTTGATGTTAGGTTTAGTAGCTTAGAGAAACCTTGTATAAGTACTGATGTAATTTCCATTTCATGAATGTATTCTCTTATCCGACTCGCCATTCTGTTTGTCGAGAGTAGGAAGAAGAAGAAATGATTTAATCTTGTCTTCTTCCTATTTTTCTTCATCATCAGCCTTGCACTGCTTCTTGAGCTAGGACTAAGGCTGTTGATGTTAGGTTTAGTAGCTTAGGGAAATCTTGTATAAGTACTGATGTAATTTCCATTTCATGAATGTATTCTCTTGATATATTAATGAAATCTGTCTTTATTTCAAGATTTTGTCTCTAAGTTATTTTGTAATGCATTGATAAATCCTGATTGATATTCTGATGACCATATAAATTCTGTTTTAATTTAAGTTCTGACTTTCCTTTATCAGTACTTACTCATATGATTTATCTTGGTCATTTTCACTTGATTTCTTTTCAGAATATTAATGATGCAGTGAAAAATAATTAAATCAGTGGGAACGGTTTCAATTTTGAATTAAAACTGTTTCACCTTGATTAATGGAATATCTGGGTAAATGGAACGGTTTTTCCTTGAAAACAGGCAAGTGGGCAAGTAATGATTACTGTTTTCTCACGCCCAGTAACTATCCGTTATTACTGCATGTCTGACAGGTGTCCAACGGTAACATTTTTTTTAGAGTATAAGTACGACAGAGAAAGGATTTCTTTAATCTTTTATTTCCTTCATACTTTTTCTCTCTACTTGCTTTTACTCTCTCTTTCTCTCACGTTGGTTTTTCATACAGACATTTTATCAAACACCTAACAGGCACTTTTGAATCTCAATTTTTCACATGGCACCTAAGGATTTAATTATTGATGGAGATAAGTTTGTTCCAAACAACTATGCTGCAATTTTTGATCATGCTGAAGTTCCATCTGAATTGCATTTTGTGCAAGATCTTCTTGCACACAGTGAGATTGGGTATGCATTAACCCAGCCTTCAGTCTTTTCGAGTTAACAAGTTCTGACGTTTTGGCGGACTGGGCACTTTGATGATGGTGGTAAATATGGCACTCCCAGTATTGTTTTCGAAGTGGGTGATTCATCTTATGCAGTCACTCCTGGTACAATACGCAAAGCTCTACATCTCCCAGAAGATTGTACATTTTCAATTCCAGAAGAATCAGCTCTTCAGGAGTTAATGGCAAATTTGGGGTATGAAAGGAGTTTGGAAAAACTTGGGCAGTTGAAACGGGCTCATATCAGAAGAGAATGGAGCTTCTTCTTCGACTGCATCACCAAAGCTTTTGGGAACAAATGTTCGAATTTTGATGTTATCCCAATTCTGAGTCAGCACATCGGGTATGCTATTATCAATCAAACTCATTTTGATTTTACAACTGGTATAATTGGTTTTATTGGGGATAGGATGACAGAGGATAGGAATGTTGTCTATTTTGCTAGATTCTGTCAACTTATTTATACTTTTTGTACTGATGAACCTCAATTAGTCAGTTCCTCAACCCCACCTTTTAAAGTTGCAAAACGATACTTTAATGACCTGGTAAATGCTGACACTAAGAAATCAGTGGTTAGACCATTACAGATTCCTCAGTCTGTAAAACAGATCTTAGTAAATGCTGATACAGATACTTATAGATCTGTTTACTCTGATGTCCAACCAACAACAAACACCCAAAAACCATCATCCTCAGCACCTACCACTCATTCTACTCAACCTACCCTCAGGAAATATCTCAAATCCTATCTCTCCACTTCACAGACTGATCATCCCTCAGCCTCAGCACCTACTGTGAAGCCTTCATCCTCCAAGCCAAAGAGGACAAAGACTGTTCCTCAAACACCTCAAAAGAGAAGGAGGATTGCCTTGAGAGATGAATCTGATACTGAGGAACATGTACCTTCTTCAGAACCTGTTGTAGGTGAAGCTGAGAAAAAGACTTCTCAGAAGGATTCTGGAATTGGGGGATCTAGGCTTCTCAAAAGGCTTAGAAGAATGACAGTTCCTGAAACTCCCAAGGAATCCAAATCAACTAAGAGATACCAGAAACAGAGGGCAAAAAGGCCAGTTTCAGATGATGAAGAGGAAGCAACTAAGGAAGGGGATCAGGAATCTCTGATCTCACAAGACAAGGAATTTGCTCCAGTCACTTCTTCTCCATCAACTCCATCTAAGGAAGCTGCTACTGAAAAGGCCAACACACCATCTATGTCTCCTGTTCAAAGTCTGTCTCTCCTGTTGATCCATGCCTAAGTGCTGAAATTGATATCCAGAACCTGGTTGTGCCTGACATACTTTTCTTAGAAGCTCCACCAGCAACTAATCCTTCTACAATACCTGTTCCTGATGCTGTTCAAACTCCAGAGTTATCAACAACATCTTCTTTGAATCATGATGCTGATGATCAGACTTTAGGTGAGCATCAGGATTTGGCTGTTGATCAGAACTTAGAACAAGATCAGCAATTAGAGGATGCTGAAGCCTCTATTGCTACTCACACTGTTGTCTTATCAGAAAATACTGATTCTTTAAGTTATGATGCTGCAAATGCTGGAGATACTGGTGATGCTGCTCCAACTGCAGATGCTGATACAACAGGTCCTTCAGGACATGCTCCTCAACAGACTATTCTAAATTCTGAACTGGTTAAGAAGTTTGTTACCGGAGAAGCACCAGTACCTTGGAGTGAAACTCCTGCAGGTCAGGAGTGGACTAAGGAATGGAACTCAGTTTCATGTGTTCCAACTGAAAAGCATCTTGCTGAGCACTTGACTAAAGCTGATGAAATGTTAAATTCTGATGATTTCAAAACCCAGCTTAGAGTCACTGCATTGAGTACTAAACACCTACAAGGTCTTCATTCAACTACTCATGCAGAGCTACACAATATTCATGAGAACTTTATCAAACAGGAACAAGTTTGGAAAATTGATAAGAAAAAGTTCTTCCAACCTACCATTGACAGGATTGCTTATATTGAGAAGACTCAAGATCATCAACAAGCTCAGATTGATGAAATTCTGAAAAATCAAGCTTCTCAGCAATCACAACTAACTGAAATCCAATCCTCAGTGGAATTGCTTATCTCTCTTCTACTACCTGCTGATGCCAAAAAGGGGGAGAAAGTAATTAAGTCCAAATGCAAGACTGACAAGACACTGACAGGAAAGGATAATGAAAAAGATGATCAAGGAAACTCTGGAATGGGTAGAGGTCATAGTTAAGGTAGAGGATTCACATCAAGACAAGCTAGTCACAGGACAAGTTCTGATACTGGGAAGAGAATAAGTTCTGCTACTGGTAAAAGGATAAGTTCTGATGAACTTTTAGATCTCGATGAGGAAATGTCAAGACAGTTATTTCTTCAGGAAAATCCAGGAATGGACTTGGAGAGTTTAATGAAAGAAGAAGCCAGGATTAAATCAGAGAAAGTCACATCTAAATCTGAAGCTTCTGGTAAAAAGCCACTTCCAAAACTCAAAGGCATTGTGATCAAAGAAAGGACACATACTGAAGCAACATTGGCTAGATCACAACCGCAGATAGATCCAAGATCTAAGGGTAAAGAAAAGGTTGGTGAACCTATCAAGGTTTATGTGCCTCCTGAGGATGAAGAAATTACTGATGAAAAAGATAATCTTGCTCTGACTTCAAGAAAAGTTCTTAAAACAACCTCTGACATGGCTCAAGTTGTTCAGAGTCAAGAAATTGTAAGTTCTGATATTCAGAAGAAGCAAGTAACTCTGACATAGCTCAAGTTAACTTGATATCAGAAATAGATCAAAGACACTCCTACCAGGATTCACTAAAGCAAAACAGACTCAACCTTTGAAGACTACTGCAAGTGGTTTTGAAGTAAGAGTAGTTACTGGAAAGGAAGCTAGAGATAAAACTGGATTGGGAAGTGCTGATGAAAGGAGAATACATAACACTACCAATAATCCAACTTCCTTGAGTGAACCAGGTATTGGAGCAACTTCTGAGAGATTGAATCAACTGGAATCTCTACAGATGGTTTACCATACCTACTTGAAAGAATACATCATGTTGTATTTCATGACAGATGGTAGGGTTTATCATATAAGACAAAATGTCATTCCATTGAAGTATTTTGAAGAATTGGAGCATGTACTTTTCTTACTTCAAGTGGATGACAGAATAACAGGAACTACTACAAACTATTTAAAAGAACAGATTCAGAGACAGAAAAGGCTTTATTCTGTTAAGTCTGACAGCATATATGTTCCAAAGTACAGAGATCACAATGGTGATATAGTTGAAATGAAGCCCAACACTGCTAAAATTATAACTACCTTTCTGGGGGTATAGGGTTGTTGAATTCAATCTTGAGTCTGATAAAGCTTATTTGATCAGACTGGATCAGGATATAAGAAAAGCAAAGATCAATGATCTCAGAGCTGCAATCTTTCAAATTGGTGAAGATACTGCAGAGCTTAAAGATGCCAAAAGGAGAATGATTGATGAACTCAGATATGCTGAGAAATATTTGTTAAAGAACTATCTCAGAACAACTCCTGACATCAGAGAGATCAGATGATGAAGCCAAGTCGAAGATCTACAACTGCTTAAATTCTGATATTTCTACAGACTGAAGTTGTTATCAGAAGTTGAATACTGGTAAAGCTTTAAGGACTGTAAGTTGTAGTTATCTAGTCTAATTCTCATGCATTTGTACTTAATGTTTTTGACATCATCAAATATCTGTTAAACTTGTATATTATGCTAATTTACAAGTTGGGGGAGATTGTTAGATATATTTGATAATGTCATGGCTAATATAATTTATGTTTAGATTTCAGATCTTATTTAACAGGACAAATCAGTACTTAATTGTTGATCAGTACTTATACTGGAAGTCAGGACTTAAGGATATCAGTACTTATATTATCAGGAGATAATCATCAGAAGTTAGATATCAGAACTTAAGTGCTGAAGGACGATCAGATAAGGACAATAGCTGATTAAAGGAAAGAAGATCGAGATAAACATAAGAAGAGATATGTATGAAGAAGGAGTTCCGTGAAGAATGGAATACTTGGAAGAAAAGATATCTGATTGATATATTTTAGGAAGCAGAATTATATTCCATATCAATTAGCGATTATCTTGCAACTGTGTAGTATATAAACACAGACATAGGGTTTACACAAAAAGTGTTATCATATTCGAGAAGATTATTCATTGTAACCCTAGCAGCTCTCGTGATATTTGTTCATCACTGAGAGGTAACAGTTCCATACTGTAACAGAGTTTATTGTTTCAATAAAGTTTGTTTTCTGTTACTTAATATATTAAAGTTCGATTTGATTGTATTATACACTGTATTCACCCCCTCTACAGTGTGTGTGACCTAACAGTATATTTCTTTGCCAAAGAAAATATTCTCTTGACATTATATCAGAAGTTGGCCTTCTCGGTGCCAAGCCTGCTCCTTTTCCTATTGAGCAAAACCACCAGCTTGCTCGTGCTTCGGGAGAACTTTTGACAATTCCGGAAGCTTATCGTCGTTTGGTTGGCCAGTTAATTTATTTAACAGCGACGCGTCCAGATTTGGCATACTCCGTACATGTTCTGTCACAATTTTTGCAAGCACCAAGACGAGAATATTGGGAAGCTGTCTTGCGTGTTGTTCGTTACCTGAAAGGTTCCCCGGGTCAAGGAATTTTACTACAAGCTGATAGTTGCCTCTCTTTAACAGGTTGGTGTGATTTTTTCTGGGCAGCATGTCCACTTACTCATCGATCCCTTACAAGCTGGCTTTTATTTTTGAGTCATTCCCCAATTTCATGGAAAACAAAGAAACAACATAATGTCGCATGTTCTTCGGCAGAGGCTGAATATCGCGCAATGGCTTCCCTAACTTGTGAATTAAAATGGTTAAAGGGTCTTCTTCTTTGTTTAGGAATCCAACATCCTTCTGCTATTGGTATGTATTGCGATAGCCAGTCCGATTTACACATTGCAAAAAATCTCGTCTTTCATGAAAGCACAAAGCAAATTGAAGGTGACTGTCACTTTGTTCGTGATCCTATTCAGGATGGGACTATTCTTCCATCATATGTTCCAACAACAGTCCAGTTGGCGGACATATTCACTAAGCCTTTAAGGACACGTCAATTTCAATTCTTACTTTCCAAGTTGGGCATTTATAATCCACATGCTCCAACTTGAGGGGGTGTTGAGATTCTAGTGATATGTAGAGATATTCTCCAGATATGTTGAGATGCTCTTCTGATATGATACGCTGATTTGTTGGGATACTCTTTTGATATGAGGGATGCGTAGGGTGTTCAGATTCTATAATTGTGTAAATTGATTGGTCTGAGCTAAAGTTTAGGAATTAGATTAACATTACAGCTGTAGTTTCTTATTTTTGCAGCCTGGTTCTCGGGCATTATTTGTATTATACATGACTAAAGGGAGAAATACAGACAAGCCATATTAAATCATTTTACAGACTTATACCAATTATTTTTATATGACCATGTCTTGATTCTTATTAGCAGAGTTTCCAGCTTGTTCCAAATTAGCATTCATTTGAGCTCCATCAACTTCCTTGCTTTCCTTTAGAGCAGATTGATTTTTTAGTTCAACTCTGGGTTTTTTTTTTGCATTTTTTTCTTTCTTGAGGAATAATCCTTTCTAGGTTGTCAATACACTTGGACAAGGAATTTCTGAAGGCCTTGCAAAGGCTGCAAGAATAAGCCAGCTGGGAATATTCAACATCAACCTTTAGCTTTTTTTTAGAACCGTCTTTATGCCAAACCAATGGTGGTCTTAGTGCAGCATATATAAGTTTAATTTAAACTCTAAAAAACTTTAGTGGTTAAAAATGACTAGTAATCTCATCAAATTTCTGGGGCTTGCCAATTGTTCCAGCAATCATGGTTAAGCCATATCATGAGTAGTATGAAGGTGGGACTTATCCTAATTTGATCAAACAAGGAATTTTTTGATGACATTTCTCCAAAATTTGGAGTCTTACATCAAAGGCTTTAATTATAAAGTTTTCCCTCCCATCTACATTGAATGAAGTCTAAGTACTGCGTCTTTTTCTTCGATTGTACCCTTTCTCAAAGCTTGATCCATCATCTCACAGCATGCTCTTTTATAAAATTAAAATAAAATTTTCCCCTAATGAAGTGCCCAATGCAACTGGAGTCCCATTATTTGCAATCGGAGTCCCATTATTTACGAGTATACACTACAAAAAAAGAACCAATAGACATCACCTCATAGGACCGATGTTAAAAATATTTTTAACATCTGTTTGTTCTAAAATGACGTTAAGAACCATTTTTTACATCAATTAAAATCAAAACTAATGTTTAAACTACTTTTTAAAAAACACGTGAAAAATAACCCCTTCCCCCCTCTTTGCTAAAAATATATCACTGCTTCATCTCCATCTCTCACTTGACTCTCTCTCACCCGACTCTCTCCTTAATCTCCTTCTCTTTCTCGATTCTCTCTCACTCACTCACTCTCAACCTTCTACATTGAAACCCTAACTTATACTACCTTAATTAGAGCTATAGGTTTGAAACCCCTAATTTAAATCCTATATTTCAAGTAATTGAATGCTAACTTTCAAATGAAATGGCCGATTAGCTGCAAGTTTTGGTTGATTTGTGCAAAAGAGGTTGAACATTGGTCGATTTGTGCAAAGGAGGTTGAACCCTAGCTCGAATCCGTAGTAATTAGTAAGTGTTATTCTAATTTCTTTTCAAAATTTAATTTTCGGTTTTTAATTCTTTCTTTTTGTGAAATGGGTTGCTTGATTTTGGTTCTTGATTGTTTTGTTGATGTGGCTTTTTTGTTGCTTTTGTATTTGGGGTTTTGAAATTTGATGTGGGGTTTTGATGGAGTAGCAGACTATTCATTTGAATGTGTAGGAGAGACAGCAGTAATAAGCACAACTTTACATTCTTGTTGTGATGTAATTATTCTGATGAAGTTGGGACTAGAAAGCTTAGGATATTGATAGGTGGTAGATTAATTTATAATAACCGTAAGCTTTTGTCTTTATGTTTTGTGTTTTGCGGCGAGCAGGTCAGAACATAAGGAAGTTGGTAAGGATGGGTTTATTATCAGGAATCCTACCAAGATTCACTCTCGTTCTCGTGCTCGCAGGATGAAGGAAGCTAAAAGGAAGGGTCGTCATGTTGGATATAGTATTTTCTTTCTTTTGTTACTTTCGCAACTTACGTTTTTAATCTTAAGGGAGGACTGATATCCAACTATTCCCTTGTTTGGAATTGAGGCAAATTTGTTAAATGCATATTTATTCAGATGTTACTTTATCTTAATAAATTATTCAATGGAAAAATAATAGATACTAATTAGTCAGGGATCCTTGGTTTTATGAATGATAATTATGTTTATCAGTTTTTTTAGGCATGAAAACTTCAGGCTATCTGGAGAATTTTATTAAAACACCGAGTGACAAGTTACCTTTTTTTTACAATTATAGCTGAATCCACAAATACTTAATATATTTATTAAGTATTCAAATTTATATATTTAATATATTTTTAAAAACTTGTGTATTTTAGGACTCATTTTGTACTTTAGGATTCACGGAAAAGGTCCCAAACTTTGTTGTCTGATATTAACTTAACCATTGTACTGGTCTTTATACAGGAAGTTTCAATATTTCTCGTGGTCTATGCTATTATCTTTCCATTGGATGAGGTGCTGAGTCACAACTTATCAATATTGGGAACACTGATGTAAACTCCATCATTCTCTAAAGTCATGGTTTATAATTTTTGTGTGTTAATAAACTTATGCCTATAATATATTACATTTCCATTATCTCATTCATCTTCCTTGTTTAGGTAAATATTCACCTTTTCCACTGGAGCCGGTCCAGCAACTGGTCTTATTATAACAGAGCTTAGCAGCAGTAGAACACGTGGGAAGATCATGAGCTTCAATTTCTCAGTTCATTGGGTATGGCTCATCTTTCTGCAAGTCAATTTAGTAGACAGAGTGATACTGCAAGAAGTATGAAGTATCAGTTGTGATATGTAGTATATGAGCAATCAAAGTTGTACTGAGGGGGCTTGTTGGATGTGTTTGCCGATGATGAATAGTTTAACTGTTCAAGTATGGAAATCAGAGGTTTAAATTATCCCAAACTTTATTCTGTCACAGTCTAGCGTTTTTGTTGTTCCATAATGTATAAACAAATAGTAATACTGACCTGCTAGTATTACTAAACGGGATTGAGAAATGCAACAAATGTGTTAGTAGGTAGTATCTTGTACATCACAGGTCTGAAAAGCTTATACAAATACATAATGTGTGATATATGTTGTTTAAGCTGTTATTGCATCTACCTCTTTGGTACAGAATTGTAAGTTTCTTTTCTATCTTAAAAATACAGGTCTGTAACTTTCTCATTGGTCTGTTTTTTTTTTTGAGTTGGTGAAAAAATTTGGCGTTGCCTCAGTTTATGCAAGCTTTGGCAGTGTCTCTTTGATGGCAGCAGCGTTCTCTTCTAAATATGTTGTTAAAACTAAAGGGCGATCTCTTCATTTCATCCCCGTTTTAGGCCTTTCTAGCCGGACAAAGGTAGATAGTTTTAAGGTTATTTGTTTAAAAATTATTTTGCAGGATTCTTGAAGTGAAGACAGTTCATAAAGTTAGCAAACAGGCATCTAAGATGCTGTACACCTACAAACCTTCTTTAGATTTTGGATTATCAAAACTATTTGTAAGTTTCATGTTACCTTCATAAATATTCTTTCTCCTGGTATATTTTATAAAAATTCATGTGTTAACTTCATTTCATTTCGGAATGTGTTTGGAGTCCAGATTATAAATTATGTCATCGGAATAGCACGTAAGTTTATGCAGTGGTGTTGCCAGCTGTTTATGATATGGATGATAGCGTTATATATAACAGGATGCATATACTGCTCTAGAATATGATCTGCTATAATGGGTTGCTGTGGAATAGTCTGCATATGATCTAGTAACAGGGTGTGGAATATGATCTGCTTCAACATATGATCTAGTAACAGGGTGTGGAATATGATCTGCTTCAACATAGAAGACTAGAAGGAAAATTTCATTTTCACTTTATAATGTTTGGGTTTGAGAATTATGTTTTTGATTTTGTCAATGATGTATATTGGAATACTTTGTATTAATTTGATAATAATACTTTGTTTCTTGTTTTTCACATCGATTACTAACCGATGTCTTAGTATATATAATACATCGGTTATCTATTTAGAAATGATGTATAATGTTATTTTCACATCGGTCCAGAACCGATGTGAAAAACAGGGACCTTTTACTATACCCACATAGACATCGATTTTTTGCATCTTTCACAACAGTCAATAACTGATATCTATTGACATTTTTCATGTAGTGATACAACAAAAACTCTCTACTGGGTATCAAGTTGACTGACCTGTCCTTATTGTAAGACAAACCAGCACTAGGTCGAGGTCTAAGATTACTCTTATTTGTGTTTTTTTAAACTAAAGTACTTCAAGAAAGAGATTTTTCTGGCTCTGCAGATTTATCAAGATCCCTCAGCAAAAGCAGCATTCTTATCATTTTCAGAATGAACATTCCCAGCATTAACAAGTTTTAAGACACAATCTTTTACAACAAAATTAAATTATAAGTTCTCAACGGACTTGTCAGCAAAAACATTGTGAGAAGAGTGGTGAGAAGAATATGTACCACTACAATAAATAGGTCAAAAGACATCGATTATAAATCAATGTTAAAAGTTTTTAAAAGCGATGTCTTTGCATGTGTAGAGAAAGGTCCAGAATTTTAGACATCGGTTTTAGACCGATGTCTAAGATACGAGTAGACAATAGTTCTAACTTAGAAACTGATATCTTTTTTCTAATATATTATATTTTAACACATGATCATGAGTGCAATAATAGTTTATCTTTTATTTTTTATCAATTTAAGCATGTGACACACAAAGAAAAAACAGACAAAGACATCGTTTATGATTATGAAATTTAGGACGTTGTAAATAAGTACTTTTAACATCGGTTTTTTTATGAACTGATGTAAATTATAATATTAGATTCAGTTATGTAAGCTTGTATTTAAGATACTTTTGAACTGTTGTTAAATATGTAATTTAACATCGTTCATCTTAAACTCAACTGATGTTTTGTTCATAAGAGACATAAGTTGCTATATAATAAGCTGATGTCAAACCTCCATAGGACATCAATTATTTGTTAGATTTGATTGGTATATGAATCATGTTCTTGCATACATATAAACCAAAACTATATCACAATAGCCAATTCTATTTTCATCAAAAAATATCTAATACCACCAGTTTTTTGACATCCAAACATCAAATATATTAGCACTAGTTTACATCCAAACATCCACCAAAATACAAACATATACATTATGACGATAATTACACATAATTGGCTTTACCAAAATGTAAACATGTACATTACAAACTTTAAATCCGCAACTGAGATTGCCTGGTTACCCTCCTGTTCAAAATGCTCAAATGTTGTAGATGCAATATGCTTCCACTCTTTACGAGCTTGAAGTTGGTATGTGCTGATTGCAGCTGCACAGTATTATAAAATAAGTAAGAGAGACTAATGATTTCGTGATGTGCTATTTGAGCATTTATTTGATTAGGTTGTAGTTGTGATGAGTTTCCTTGAAAATTTAATATAAAAGCTACTAGAAGTGTTTAATAGGCTTCTTGTGTACTCCTTAATAAATCCATTTAATAAATAAATTGTAAATAGCTCCAACCATCCTGGGAGAAGAATCCTTGCAAAAGATTCTTGTTGAATTAGCAGAGCTTTGTGAGGGAAGATTAACAAAAGTATATTAAATAAAAAGAAAGCACAAGATGCTGCTACTTATAGCTGCAAGTTCACTTATACTAATAAAAGAACTGATAACAATCCCTTTGAAAATAGGCAAGACTTATGAACATAAATGAAAAATCTTGACATTCATATACCAATTGGAAAGACTGTAACATCAAAAATGAAAGTACAACAATGACACACATGACCAGAAATCACAAAATGCGCTAAAAAGAGCAAATCAAGTCTAACAAAATCGAGAAACTTTTTTTTTTTTTTGAAAACAACTTAAATTGCATTAACTCAAATTTGCTTCGTACATCACTGTCTCCAACACAGAGAATGGAGGAGACCAAAAAACATTAGAGCAATTCACCAAACAAGGTACCCTAGCTAACAAATGGGCAACCTTGTTGGCCTGCTTTTTAACATAAGAGATAGTGATACTAGAATTACTTTCATGAAGTACTTGACACTCGTGTAGCACATTGTCTACTTCCAAATAATTTTCTGCTCCTCTGACAACCGCATTAACCGTGAGCATAGAATCACTTTCAATATCCACATTACTAAGTTGCAGTTCGTTGATCCACTGCAGAGCTTCCAACAAACCCCTTGTCTCAGCCTCAAAAACCGATACTGCACCTGCAATCATACAGTTCTTTGCCTGAATGAATTCACCACCATGGTTCCTGATCACCATTCCCACTGCAAATGTTGAATCACCACTGAAAACAGATGCATCTACATTTAACTTTAATCTACCTGCTATTGGAGCTGACCACCTCACCACCTCTGATCTAGAACTTTGTAATCGAGACCCAAGCATCCCATTCTTTTCACGTCGCACTTCTCTCCACTGACTGACTTGAGCTAAACTTCATTGCATTGCTATCTCAGGTGTCAGTTTCTTTTGCTCCCAGACCTGCTTGTTTCTCGCCCACCATATACCCCATAATATAGAGGCCGTTTGCACCAAAACTTCCTGTGATTCCATAGCCAGTCTTTCAAGTAGCCATCTCGGTGCTGATTCCACCAATGAACTGTCAAACTCTGCATTCAACAACCCCCAACACTGCTTTGCGTAGCTGCAGTCCAAGAACACGTGAAGTAGATGTTCAACGTCAACTCCGCACATAAGACACATTATAGTTGTTCGTACACCTTTTCCCTTCAATAGATTCCGAACAGGCACATTGTTTCTGCAAATCCTCCAAAGTAGGATCTTAATCTTATGTGGTACATCAATCTTCCATAGTTTTTTCCATCCTTGCTCATGAGCATCATCACAATATACTCCATTTCTAGTATGCCAGTACCTATAGCCAGATTTGACACTATACTTCCCGTCTACAGCTTCTGTCCATGCAATGCGATCACTTACCTGATTAATTGGAATAGGTGTTGCTAATATCGCCTTAGCATCACAGTCTAAGAATAAACTGTTCACCTTTTGAGTATCCCATTTCTTTACACCAGGAGAAAATAAATCACAAGCCTTAACAACTTCTATTTCAACAGCTCGTACAGTCTCAACCCTATATCCTTCTTTCCCTCTAAGCCAAGCATCACTAAAAACATCTATAGTCGCCCCGTCTCCTAACACCCATCTGAAACCATGTTTTACAGCTTCTTTTGCTTGCCACAAACCCGACCAGATAAAGCTCGCCCCACCACCTCTACTTGCATCCAACAAAGAGCTATTTGGGTAATATTTCGATTCAAACACCCGTGCCACCAGCGTTTCTGGATTCTTGATGAAGTGCCAACATTGTTTCCCCAACAAGGCCAGGTTAAACCCATGTAAATCCCTAAATCCCAGCCCCCCTATGCATTTAGAACTTAATTAGATAAACATTACATACCACAGGCCATGAGGTCTGGTTGTGACTAGAGCTTTTCCCGGTACCGATATCTTGATTCAGTCTATCCACTTTTTATTTCAGGTCTGCTATATACTTTGACGTGTCGACAATGATTGAGGTTTCATTAAGCTAAAAAATTAACACAGACAAAATCTGATAAGTTTATTTGCTTTAGTACATGTACTTACATTTATATTCCTTAACCTATTGGAGGAGGTCACAAATATTAAATAAAAAAGGTATTGCTCTTTAATTATATCCGAATTTGTCTTCCAAGTTTGTATAATTACACTCTTGTCTGAGCTTAGAATCGTCTTGTTTCATATGACCATCACAGTTTAATCGTAAGTACTTTGTTCTAAGCCTGACTATTATCGATGTACAGCACAAATGACTAATGGTTTAAAAGATTTCGAATCCAAATTACCTGGCAGGCTGCTGCAGTAGCAGCCATAAATTCTACTTCGTATCACGACAAAGCATCACACCTTTGCTTTTGCGAGACCCATGTAACAAGACTTTCATTCAGATAAAAACACATCCCTCCTGTGCTTCTTGTGTTATATAAGTTTCTAGCCAAATCGTTGTCTGCAAAACCATACAAAACATTATTTCCAATGTCTTTTGTATACACTAACCTGAACTGCAGAGTACCTTGTACATATCGAATGATTCTCTTGACTGCATTCTGATGAGTGACAGTTGGACGTTCGATGTATCTACCAACAGAATACACAATATCCAGCCTGGTGTGTACTAGGTAACTGAGTCCCCCGATCATGCTCTTGTAATGAGTAACGTCAACCATTTTTCCTCCTTCATCCTTGTCAATTTTCTCCTTTGGTTCCACCGGATACTTGACTGGAATGCATCCTTTCATGCCTGTCTTCTCATTGATATTCCTTCCATATCATATTTGTTTAAGTTTGATACATCCCTTGTCTTGCTCCACCTTTATTCTCAACTAATAGCTCAGCTTCCCCATGTCTGTCATTTTCAAATTTTGACTCATTTCCCTCTTAAACTTCTCGATCACAAAAACATTGTTTCCTATCACCAAAAGATCATCTACATATACAACCACAATTAAACTATTTTCTCTTTCCTTCCTTAAATGTACTGCATATTCTGATGGACATCTCTTAAAACACAAGCTCACCACACAGGAATTCGGTTTAGCATACCAAGCACGTGGTGCTTGGCGTAGCCCGTACAAAGCTTTCAGTAATTTCTCCATTCACAAATGACGTTTTTACATCAAGGTAATGGACTTCCCACTCACTTTTTGCAGCCAATGATAGAAGAAGACGGACAATTTCAAGCCTTATCATCGGAGCGAAAATTTCATCAAAATAAACCCCATGTTCTTGTACGTAGCCTTTGGCTAAAAACCTCGCTTTGTGCTTCACTATCTTTCCTTCAACATCCTTTTTTAACTTAAATATCCACTTCAACCCAATTGTTTTCTTACCTGGTTGTAACTCAGTCAGTCTCCATGTATTGTTGTCCTCGATTGATTGCATTTCTCTTTCCATGCCTATCTTTCAGTTACGATCCTTGACAGCTTGTGAGAAATTCATGGGTTCTTCATCCAATTGTATCTCCTCAGTTTCATCATAAATTTTATTGAGCTTTCCTGTTTTTTTTGGCTCGGTACTGTCATCATAGTTGTCTAGATTCAATCGTTGCACAACTGTCTGAGATATTAATGAATTACTACCATCCGTATGTCCGCTTTGTGGAGTGTTACTGCCCATGTTTCCTTGATCATCATCACCTGTACTATTTTGAAACTCTCTTTCTTCTGCTGTAAGATCACCTTCTATTGAAAATATAGCAGATTGAGAATTCACTTCACTTTGATTCCAGGGCCACGATCTTCCTTCCTCGAACGTTACATCCCTTCTCACATGCACCTTATTACTATTTGGATTAGAAATCCGGTATGCTTTGTTTTCGAGGTTCCTTGCACAGGTTTATTATTTTCCTGCTTCTATCATCCAATTTCTAGGTCTGTTAAATGGGAATCTTCATGTGTGCAACACAACCACATATTCTGATATGACCAATGTGCGGTTTTTTCTCATTTCAAGCCTCATATGGAGTGATCCCTAACAATGCTCGCGTTGGGAGTCAATTCAGCAAATATATCGAGTGTCTTACAGATTCTCCCCATATAACGGGTGGGAGCTTCATTTCTTTTAAGCAACTCCTAGCCATCTCCACTACTGTCCTATTACGTCTCTCCACCATGCCATTTTGTTGTGGTGTGTAAGGTGTTGTATAATGCCTCTTAATTCCAGCTATATCACAGTTAATATTGAACTCATTTGAACCAAATTGACCACCTCTGTCAATTCTCAAAGCCCTAACTTTTCTCTCAGGCCCTCTTTCCATCAGAGCACAAAAAAATTTAAACGCAATCAAAGCTTCATCTTTGTTTTTATAAAAATAAACCCACATATATCGACTATAATCATCCACCAACAAGAAAAAATACCTTTTGTCAGATGTTGTTTCAGGTTGAATTGGATCACAAAGCTCTCCATTCACCAATTTCAGAACTTTTATTGCACTGTAAACTGTCTTAGAGGAAAACTTTTTTCTAGTTTGCTTTGACATGATACAGCCTATGCATACCTCATTTGGTTGTGTGATCCTTAACATGTCATTTACCATCTTGTCCTTGAAAATCAAAGATAAGGCGTGATAATTCACGTGTCCCATACGTTTATGCCACAATTTTGATGCCTCGTCTTTCTTTTCCAGCATACATTCTGATTTTGTATTATTGATGATGATTTTATAAAGCTTGTTTTGGGATCATTTCACCTTCATGCGAAGTTTATCCTGAGTGTGATACACCCATAGTAAGTTACCTTTGATTGCGATTCTATTTTCTTCCTCTAACAGTTGTCCAATGCTGTTATATTATTCTGAAGAGTTGGAATATAGTACACATCATCAAGAGTGCGAGTCTCCTCATTCTTGCATTAAAAACTCATAGATCCCTTCCCTTTTATTTTTACCGTAGAGCCATCACCAAAACTCATGTATTCATGTATCTGTTCATTCAGCTCCGTGAATTTTGACTTGAAGATTGTCATATGACTGTTGGCTCTGTTATCTAAATACCATATGTTGGATTCAAGTTTCTCTTTTTGAAGGGTTTCGAGCACATAAACGCAAAGGAAACAGTAATTAAAAAATGTGAAAAGCCAAATTTTTTGAAACCCACCGCAGGATTCATGCGAAAAATAGATATTTAATTCATAGATCAGATTGTTTAGCTTAAGAAACTTTACAAATTGGTTGAATAATGAAGATCCAAATATTGTTCAATCACCACGCATCCCGCTCTCGCGATCTACGCACTATCGGTATCCACTTGAATGCTTGAACTCAAGGATTGGATGTGTACTAGCACAAACTTATTTCTTCTTACTCTCTCCATCTTCTCTCTTGGTGGCTAGGGTTTTAGTAAAAGTCTTGCACCCACACGAGATATTATATAGAGAGTAAAAAAAATGAATTATAACTTTTAACTAATTATGAGTTATTATTAATTCAAAATTCCTATTTGTATAATAATTAAGTCACACTTAATTATTTGACAACTAAATTTCATAATTAATATTAAAAATTCATTATTTATCTAATTAATTAAGTCATACTTAATTAATATTATAAATAATTTGAATTATTTTAAATAGTTTAAATCCAATTTCAATTAAATAATCTTTCAAGCATTCTTTGTGTGTGACTCTATAGGTTATTATTACGTTGGCAATGAATTTTAAATATAATATAAAATTGTAAACAATATGCGGCATCTAGTAATTGAATCGGTGATCGATTAAACCTTTCGTGAATAATGTACAATGTAATATAATCCCTTTAACCAAATATTATAGATTAAACTAGAGGCATGCAATGTGTCAATCCAAGTCTCCTTGATCAATGAGTAGACTATCATATGAAATCAACATTTGAGCGTGGTCACGCATTTCATAGTCCAGCTCACATAAGAGGCCAATAATATCACTCCTAAAATAGGAGGGTTAAATCCCTTCGAGATCATTCATATTTCTCATACGATTCATAATATACCCAATGCCCACTTTTATCATTACCCGGTCAATGATAACTTTTAATGAAATCAATGTATATTAATTCTTATATAGAAATATAATGACTTCAGGTCTAAGGACCTTTACATCATTATCACTGTAAGAATTATTTATGACACAACAGACATGTAGAATCTCATATCGGGTCTTTTCAGCACCATGTATATTTACATATACCTGTGTTTTTAACTTTGGTATCACTATATATATGATCAATGAGATGTGATCATCAGTCAACAAACACACCAGTCTTATTACATTATTATTTTCCCTTAATAATAATACTCGACTAGGGACCTTTAAGAATATTGATACTATTTTCATAATCTCATTTCTAAGTCACGTACTTAGAGATATAGAATTTCATATCATATTCCAAGGATATTTATTAATCTAACATTTATATCGCAGTAAATTAATAATTAATAAATTATAAAGGAAATAATCAATAGAACAGAAACTTAAATAATCCAAATGACTTAAACTAAAACATCATAGTGTCGTCTCTAGGACATAAACCCTAACAATCTCCTACTTGTACTAGAGTCAATCACCCATGTATCTAATACTCATGTAACTAGTATGACCATCATGCTTTTGCTGCGACAAAGCCTTAGTCAGTGGGTCTGCAACATTATCATTACTATGCACTTTACATTTATATCTCCTTGATTATTAATCTCATTAATAAGGTGATATCGCTTAAGGACATGCCTAAACAGTCTCATTAATTGTTTGGAAAGCATCAATATATTCTTCTTCCCTAGAATCATCAATGTTCTTGGTGTGAACTATTCAAGCTAACATCAATTATATTTAGACAAAATACAAACCAGATATAGACACATAATCATGCTTGTCTATCCAGAAGTTAGGTTCAGAAACTAGTATCGGTGTAACCCTTTATAACCAAAAATAAATCTTAGTCCTTTTTAAGTACTTAAGAATATTCTTGAAAACTATCGAGTGACACTCACTTGGATCAGACTGGTATCTGATCTTCATGCTCAAAGCATATGAAACATCAGGATAAATACATATCATTGTAAACATTAAAGATCCAATTGCTGATGCATCTCAAATGGCCCTTATCATCTAATAAATTATGGGGCAATTATCTTTTGAGATCACTATCCCATGAGACATCGAAACATATTTCTTTGTCTCTTATATCATAAAATGATGTAATACTTTATCAATGTATGTACTCCGACTAGGTCAATTAATTTCTTCAATCTTTCTATATAGATCTTGATCCCTAATATATGGGTGGCATCTCCTAAGTCTTTCATCGAGAAACTCTTTTTCAACCAAGTCTTAATAGCCTGTAGAGAAAGTATGTCATTCCATATATGATATGTCATCTACATATAATACTAGGAATATCACATGGCTCCCACTAACCTTCTTCAAAATACATGGTTCATCTTCGTTTTGAATAAAGCCAAACTCTTTGACTGTTTTATCAAAATAAATATTCATTCTCCTTGAGGTTTGCTTCAATCTATGAATAGATAGAAATAACTTACAAACTATCTTAGCAAACTTTGGATTGACAAAACCCTCAGGTTGTATCATATATACATCCTCTTCAAGGATCTCATATAAAAAACCAGTGTTGACATCCATTTGTCAAATACCTAGTCAAAGTAGCTACTATTGCTAACAAAGTCCTTATGGACTTGACCATAGCAACTGGTGAAACAGTCCTGTTAGGAATATATTGTGGACTTGATGATAAGTCAAACAAAACACCTTGGTAGATTTAACTTAGTGAAATTCATAGCTCTCGACGGATGATCTAATATAGTCCCGACGGATGAAGTTTATAGACCCGACGGATAATATTTTGACATTCATCGAGAGTGTAGCTTATGTAAAAAATAAGTACTGTGGCACATCTCTGCAAACAACATGTTTTAGTCTAGTAGATTGTAAAGGGTTATCTAAGTCATGTTGACTACTAGATTAATATACAGAGTAGGTTGACCAATTGTAAATATGTGGTGTCTTGTAATTCTATGTAAATGAAATAGAGTCAAGTGGCAGATAGACCCCCGACAGATGATCTATAAGACTCCCAACGGATGATCAACAAAACTCCCTACGGATAATCATCAAGACTCCTGACGGATGACAAACATAATCCCGACGGATGATCAAATTCAAATAGCTTTTGACAGTGACAACACAGTCACTTGCGTTGGGTGTTTGCAGAAGGAATATGGCAGCCTGTTCAGCAGGATTTTGAGAACAAAGAAGTATTACCATTTCCATGCAAATGTGAAGATATTCAAAGATGCTGGAATAGAGTAGTGAAGTAGCATGGAGTTAGACTAGATGCGTTTTGTTTTATTATCTTGTCTTATTGTCATGTAAACTTGGTGATATATAAACCAAGTGTAACAATTAGAATAATCAACTAAGCAAATACATTTTTCCAGAGAAACCTATCAAGCTGTATTCGGTAAGGATTTCTCTGTAGTTTGTTTGTTCTACTTGTAAAGCAGCTGTGAGCTATTCAAAACTTCACTGAGTTCTCATTCTGATATATATATATATATATATATATATATATATATATATATATATGGTGGATATAATTCAAATCCACCAGAAAGTTTTAAAGCCTTGTGTTTTATTACTTAGTGTGTTGATTTCAATTGTCTTTCTATTCCGCACCTTAGCAAATCAAACACTGTTATATGTATTAAGTTAGAACATTTTAAAATCATGAATAGAAGCCAAAATTACATTTAACCCCCCCCTTTTATAATTCTTGTTGTATTGTTAGGGAATAATAATTGGTATCAAAGCAAGCTCTTGAAGTACAAAGAGTGTAAAGATCACAACAAACAACAAGATGAACAAAAAGGATGTTGGAGTTAAAATTCCATTTCTGGACAAAGACAATTATCACCACTGGAAGGTGAAGATGCACCTACATCTTCTTTCCCAAGATGAGGCCTATGTGGACTGTATAGAGAGAGGTCCTCATGTACCGATGAGAGCTGCAACTGGCAATGAGCCATCTATTCCAAAATCTAGGCATGAATGGTCAGACCTTGATATTGAGCAAGTCAGGAAAGATAAGAAAGCCATGAATATATTGTTCAATAAAGTTAATGGTGATATGTTTGATGACATCATTAACTGTAAAAAAGCCAAAGAGGTTTGGGACACAATACAAATTATCTATGATGGTACTGATCAAGTAAGGGAGAACAAGATGCAGCTACTGACTCAGCAATATGGGCATTTCCACTAAGAAGAAAGTGAGCCTCTCACTGATATATTTAGTAGATTTTAAAAGCTACTAAATGCTCTGAAGTTGTATGGAAGAGTCTATCAAACAAAAGACTCTAACCTCAAGTTCCATAGATCTCTTCCAAAGGAGTGGAAGCCAATGACAGTCTCATTGAGAAACTCAGAGGATTACAAGGAGTTCACCTTGGAGAGACTATATGGCATCCTGAAAACCAATGAGCTTGAAATAGAGCAAGATGAAAGGATGGAGAAAGGAAGGAAGAAAGGAGGGTCCATAGCACTTGTTGTTGAGTTAGAGAAGGAAAAAGAGATGAAGGTGGAAGCTGTTGAGTCTACATCAAAGGTCTGTGAAAGCAAGGGTAAAGGGCTGGTAGCTGAAAATGAAGATCAATTGAGCCAAGATGGCATGGATGATATTGATGAACATCTAGCATTCTTATCCAGAAGATTTGCCAAGCTCAAATTCAAGAAGAATTTTGGAGCAGCTAAGCCAAACATAAATATGATTGATAAGTCAAAATTCAAGTGTTTCAAATATGGCTTGGCGGGTCATTTTGCTAGTGAATGTAGAAAGTCTGATTCCAGTAAAAAGAAGTTTGAGCGTGTTGATTATAAACAGAAATATTTTGAGTTGCTCAAATAAAAGGAAAGGGCTTTCATCACACTGGAGAATGACTGGGCTGCAGATGGATTGGATGAAGATGAAGAAAGAAGCTATGTTAATCTATCCCTAATGGCCAAATCTGATGAAACATAAACAAGTTCTTCAAGCAATCAGGTAATCACCACTAACCTAGCACATTTATCTAAAGTTGAGTGTAATGATGCAATAAATAACATGTCAAGAGAATTATATCACCTGCATGTTACACTTAAGTCCCTCACTAAGGAAAATGCTAAAATTAAAGAAAATAATGTGTTTTTAATTGAGAGGAATAATGTGCTAGAGTCTCGGTTTATTGAATTTGAAAAATTAAGAATTGAGTGTAAAATTGCTAAGGATGAATTAATTGAGTCCTTGAAGAAAGAAGAGATTTTAAAGAAGCAGCTTGAACGAGAACAGGAAGTGATTAAGGCATGGAAATCATCTAGAGATATTCATTCTCAAATCACTAAAGTTCAAGGTATTGAGTCCTTTTGTGTTGCAGCCTGGAAGAATAGTAAAGAGAAGCTTGAGTCCAATTTGGTTGAAGGATTGTTGACAGATGTGGACTCAACGGATGATAAAAACCATCTGTCGGATAATCAAAAGGATTATTTGTCGAGAGACAAGGAGCTAGATATGTCTGCTATGAGTAAACCAATTAGCAAAGCTAAGCTTGCTAAGTTAAATGAGAAATATGGATCAGTTTCTAAAAACTTTATTCCAGGAGAATCAAGTCAAGTCAGAAAAGAAAAGAAAGTTAATGTTGATCATCTGTCTATCAAGCAATTGAATGACAGATTAGAAAAGATTGAGGTTAAAACAAAAACTAAAAAAAATAATAGAAATAGGAAAGTAGGAATTAATAAACAAAACAACTATACACTTGATAAATATGCACCAAGAAAAATATGTGATAAGTGTGGTAGTGTTAATCATCTGTCTGTTAATTGCAAGCTTTCCATGCCTACTCCAATGTCTGCATCCTCTTCTTTTCCCAACATTACTGCCATGCCTACCATGCCTATAAATTCTATGTCTACTCAGAATATGAATGCACAATTTGCAAATATGCCATTCACACCTAATCCTTATTATGCTGCATTTAGTATGCCTCAAATGCCATTTAGCATGCCTTACTGGAATAACATGTTTGCAAATAGCATGCCTTTTCCTGTTAATCAAAATGTGCATGATAATTCTAGTTTAATGACTGGTTTCAAAGGTCCAACTCAAATGACTAAGGATGAATCAGAAATTACCAAGTCAAATGAGATCAAACCTAAGAAACCAAAGAAGAAAGCTAACAAGGTAGGACCCAAGAAAACTTGGGTATCAAAATCAACTTGATTTGATTTTGATGTGTGTAGGGAAAAAGAAAGAGTCTCTGGTATCTGGATAGTGGTTTCTTAAGGCCTTGACTGAAGACTCTACCCTTCTCACTGAGTTCAAGGAAAGAGCTAACCCAAGTATTACTTTTGGAGATGACGACAAGGGTTATACTATGGGATATGGCTTCATTTCAAAGGACAATGTCATCATTGAAGAGGTTGCCCTAGTGGATGGTCTCAAGCATAATTTGTTGAGTATCAACCACCTTTGTGATAAGGGAAACTCAGTTACTTTCAATTCAGGAGCCTATGTTGTGACAAACATAAAGAGCAACAAAGTGGTTCTCACTGGAGTGAGAAAAGGAAATGTGTATTTAGCTGACTTTAACTCATCAAATGCAGAATCTGTCACTTGTCTTCTCAGTAAAGCAAGTCAAAATGAAAGTTAGCTATGACACAAGAAGCTGTCCTATCTAAACTTCAAGACCTCAAATGAGCTTGTCAAGAAAGATTTGGTTAGAGGAATTCCTCAAGTGGAGTTTACTAAGGATGGATTGTGTGAAGCTTGCCAGAAAGGAAAGCAGATCAAAGCATCATTCAGAAAAAATCTTGATTCAACAATTGAAGAACCTTTGCAACTGTTGTACATGGATTTGTTTGGACCAATTAATGTATTGTCTATCTCAAGGAAAAGATATTTGACGAGTAATTGTAGATGATTTCTCAAAGTTCTCTTGGACATATTTTCTAAAGTCCAAAGATGAAGCTAGTGAAATCATTATCAATCACATAAGACAAGTAAATAATCATCTTGACTTTAAAGTAAGAAGAATCATGAGTGACAATGGAACCGAGTTCAAGAATTCTATGATGAGGTCATTTTGTGAAGAAAATAAGATTATGCAAGAATTTTCTGCAGCAAGAACTCCACAACAAAATGGAGTAGTGGAAAGGAAGAACATATCTCTTATTGAAACTGCAAGGAAAATGCTTGAAGAATCAAAGTTACCAACATAGTTTTGGGCTGAAGCTGTGAATACTGCTTGCTTCACTCAGAATATTTTTTTGGTTAATCAAGCAAAGTGCATGACACCCTATCAATTATTCAAGAATAGGAAGCCAACTCTGATTTTCTTCATGTCTTTGGCTGCAAATATTATATCTTAAGAAATCAAACTGATTAACATGGAAAGTTTAATGTTAAAGCAGATAAAGGAATCTTTGTTGGATATGCTGCTGGAAAAGTATATAGAGTCTACAATCTAAGAACCAACATTATTATGGAATCTATACATGTTGTGTTTGATGATAAAAAGATAAAAGGACTGCAAGATGGAGATTTCCATGAAAGCCTCAAGTTTGATAATGTAGAGATGGTTAGTGATGACAGCGATGATGAAAGTGATTAAGAAATATTGGCTAAGGATAATGTAGAAAAATCTACAACTAATGAAGCACATAATTCAACATATGTCGAGTTACAAAATGCTTCATCCGTCAGTAGACAATCTGCCTCATCCGTCGAGAGACAATCAGCTTCATTCATCGAGATCCAAAGTGCATCATCCGTCGAAACAATGAGAGAAGCTGAAAGTCAAAATAGATCACCTACAGAAAATACCCCTTTCTCAGATCAAAGATTCACAAACTTAGGGGGAGTTTTTCATAATCATAACTCAGTCACACATCAAGACAATAATGAGGCCTCTTCATCTAAAGCTAATCTACCTCAACAAAGAAAATGGACTAGAGATCACCCTTTTGAGCTCATCATTAATGATGCATAATCTAGAGTTTAAACAAGGAAAGCAACTCAAGAAGAATGTCTATATAGCAGTTTCCTATCCAAGGAAGAACCAAAGAAGGTAGAAGAAGCTTTGTTGGATCCTGATTGGATTTTAGCTATGCAGGAGGAGATAAACCAATTTGAAAGGAACAAGGTATAGAAGCTGGTACCCAAACCTAAAGGAAAGAACTCAATTGACACCAAGTGGGCATTCAAAAAAAAGATGGATGAAAATGACATAGTGGTCAGGAACAAAGCTAGATTGGTTGCTAAGGGCTACTGTCAACAAGAAAGAACAGATTTTGATGAAACTTTTGCTCCTGTTGCAAGACTTGAAGCCATTATAATTTTCTTAGCCTATGCAGCCCATGCCAATTTCAAGGTCTATCAAATGGATGTCAAAGTGCCTTTCTGAATGGAGATTTGGGGGAGGAATTATATGTCAGTCAGCCTTCTGGTTTTGAAGAACCAAATTTTCCAGAATATGTCTACTATATTTTGAAAGCATTTTATGGATTGAAGCAAACACCTAGAGCCTGGTATGACACTTTATCATAGTTTCTTTTGGAAAATCACTTCATAAGAGGTACTGTTGATAAAACCTAATTCTTTAGGAATGTTAATGGCTCTAGTATACTTGTTCAAATTTATGTAGATGATATTATATTTGGCTCTACAGATTAAAAACTTTGCAAAAAGTTTACTAATTGATGCAAAACAAGTATGAAATGAGCATGATGGGAGAACTAACTTACTTTCTTGGTTTACAAGTTAAGCAAGTTAGTGATGAAATATTCATTAGTCAAACCAAATATATTTATGATCTCTTAAAGAAGTTTGATCTAATGGATTGCACATCTGCAAAAACTCCCATGACCACTGCAACTAAACTTGAATTAAACACTACTGAAAAATCTGTGGATATTTCAAGCTATAGTGGCATGGTTGGTTCACTTTTTTACTTAACAGCTAGTAAGCCAGAAATAATGTTTGATACTTGTCTTTGTGCTAGAATTCAGGCTGATCCTAGAGAATCTCACTTAGTAGCTATTAAGAGGATTTTCATATATCTCAAGGGAACACCAAAACTTGGCATTTGGTACCCTAGAGATTCTGGTTTTGATCTAACTGGTTATTCAGATGAAGATTATGCAGGTTGTAAAATTGATAGAAAAAGTAAACCACGAACCTGTCAAATTCTAGGGAACAAGCTTGTGTCCTGGTTCAGTAAAAAGCAAAATTCAATTTCTACTTCTACAGCTGAAGCTAAATACATTGCTGCTGGTAGTTGCTGTGCACAAATTTTGTGGATGAAAAACCAATTGTTGGACTATGGTCTATAAGTGGACAAAATTCCTATTTTCTGTGATAACACAAGTGCAATTGCAATCACTAAAATTCCAGTATAACATTCAAGAACAAAGCACATAGATATCAAGTACCATTTCATTAGGGAACATGTGATGAATGGTATTGTGGAACTTCATTTTGTTCCAAGTGAAAAGCATCTTATAGATATCTTTACCAAGCTACTTGATGAATCCACCTTTTCTAGGTTGGTAAGTGAGTTAGATATGCTCAATTATTCTGAAATTATTTCAGATATTTTCTTGCAAGTTATGATGCAGCCAGAAACATAATTGATTTTTCTGATTAGATGAAATTTTGGCTAAGTCAAAATTTAAATCCCGACGGATGCACATTATCCACTGAGTTTGATCATCCATCGGAATAGAATTTCTTAATAAAAATTAATAACTTTTCTGGATTATTTTATACCTGACGGATAATTATTTTATTCTCATCCGTCGAATTGTTTCAATCTTAGCTATTGGAACTCTGAACATTATCCATCGGATATACTTATAGTCTGTAAGTATAACACGACTGATAATTGACAGAATTTTGACAGTTTAATTATTTTTAAATGGCTATTTTAACAGTTACTTTTGACAGTTTATTTCTGAGATAGTATAAAAGCAAAATTCATTTTCATTCTTTTCTTTTATCATTCTCAAATCAATTGCTCTAACTCTCTTCTTCTCCAAAGCAAATACTCTCTCTCTGCAAATTTTTCTACTTTAACAATGGCACCTGTAGTCAAAATCATTTCTCAGTCTGGATTCATCTATGAAAAGAAAAAATTTGTAGCTCTTGTGAACAAGGAAATTCCGGCATCTGAAGATTTTCACAAAATGATGGATTTTGTGAAAATTTTCAAGCTCAATTATGCTATGCTGGAATCACCCACAATCTACTGTGAAGTTGTGGAGAAGATGTGGACAATTGTTGTATACCAGTCTTTAGACAAAACCATCACAACAACTGTTCCACACACATATGTTAATTTAGTTACCATGCTTAATTATATTGGCTATGATCTCTCTACCTCTAATTTAAGTGAGATTAGGAGGCTAGGTCTTAGAAAAGAGTGGAGTTATTTGTGTGATGTAGTTTCTAAAGTGTTTTCTGGAAAAGTGAGTAATTTTGATTTTGTTAATATTGCCATGCTTAACATGCTTTATATGCTAGTTACTAATAAGTACTTTAATTTCAGTGACATGATCATGTTTGAGTTAGGTTAAAAGTTAGGGGAAGTTAATAAAAGAGGTAAGAGTGTCTATTATGCAAGATTCTTTATGATGCTTGCTAACCATCTTATTGAGAATATTGCTATTGAGAACCCAACCAACAAACTGAATTGTTGGGTTCAAGAAAGGAGAATCATTGCAGATCTCAACAGAGCAAGTCACCACAATGAGGTGCCCCTCTTCTACTTTCCAATCATGGAGGGCCCTCAGGTAAGTGAGGTAAACACCACTGCTTCTACTTTTCCAACATCACAAATTTCTTTGCCTTTAAGTGTAGCTATGACATCTATGTCAATGACCCAACAGATGCCTACCCAAGGTACCAAAAAAAATATTCAAAATCCAAAACAAAGAAAGCCCCCTCTGGTTTCTCTCAAAAGAAACCAGTTGCAAAATCTACCAAACCTAAAGAGGGGAGTGTGCAGGGTAGTGGGTTGGGTGAGGGACAGGGTGAAAATCAAAGATACCCTAAGGATAATATTGGAGAGGTGAGTGCACCCAAGCCTAGCCACACCCCAGTTTCCTAAAAAACTGTGGTGATTAATAAGGAAATTAGCACAACTCTAGTTTCATCCTCCCAAATGGATGTCACTATTGAAACAGGCTCCCAACCAGGAGCACATGCCAAGAGGTCAAGGGACACAAGTTCACCTCAAACCTATGCCAGAAAGAAAATATCTAAAACCCTTGGGGATGCACAGGGAACACACATAGTGCAAACTGGAGCAAAAGACTCAGTCACTGCACCATCTCAAATTCAGCTTGATGTGGCTCCTATAAATATGGAGTCACAACTAAAATCTTTAGTGATAGAAGCACCTCAAACACCAAATTCTGCCACAATTTCTCTGGATGTGGATATGATAAACACATCAATTCGTGATTCCCCTTCTTTAACTCTGTTGGGGAATCCAGAATCTGGTGCAAGTGAGCATCATCTTTTGGATGATTTGTTGGGTCACTTGCCAATTCTTTCAAGATTTATTGAGACATATGTGCCCAAATTTTCATCAATCTGCACAGAGTCTACAATAGTCTCCACTCCAAACTCACTCATTTCTTCTATCCCGGTGGATATTGTTCCCGACGGATGTGCCTAACAGCAGTCATCCGTCGGATAGCCTAACTACTATCCTGATGGATGTTCCTCATCTTTCAGTACTATCTACACACATTGAAATTTCAACTATTATTACAAGTATAGATGAGTTAGTAGTTGTGCAATCACTCTTAGGATTAAGGGAAGGGAGTGAAATGAGTGAGAGGTTGGGTTGCTCCTAGGCAAAAGGAGAGGAAAAGAGAGAAAACATGCAGGCTATTTTTTCCTAGGAATATGTTGTGGACTTGATGATAAGTCAAATAAAACACCTTAGTAGATTTAACTTAGTGAAATTTGTAGCTCTTGACGGATGATCTAATATAGTCCCGACGGATGAAGTTTATAGTCCCGACGGATAACAATTTGACATCCATCGAGAGTGTAGCTTATGTAACAAATAAGTACTGTAGTACATCTCTACAAACAACATGTTTTAGTCTAGTAGATTGTAAAGGGTTATCTAAGTCATGTTAACTACTAGATTGATATGCAGAATATAACGACTCGTGTATTTTTATTTAATTTCTAATATTTGAAAGTGTAATAAAAGTTTAAGTAAATAAATAAAAGGTGTGTATTGATTTTGACAGCGGTTACTGATTGTTATTTAATTATTTATGATTTGTGATATGTGGGATTGAAATTTTGTGATTTATTGGTAAGTTATATGATTTTATTTCGCTTGTAAAAGTGACTTTATGATAATTTTAATTCCATAAATATTTGGATTGTCTTTAAAATTGGTTTTCTAATTTTATAATTTCAACAATTATTTTTAGGACTTTATAAAATTGAGAAATCAATATTTTGTTAATTATTCATTTTTAAATGATTTTCTGAGTGTATTAAATGCTAAAATCCATATTTAAATATGGGAATCTTTAAAAATTCTAAAACTTATATTTTATTAAGTTCATATTATTCTGAGAATTTTAAAATTATTTTGGAAATTTTCGGAAACCGTTTTACCCGCGCGTTGTTTCGTTATTTGTTAAAAAGCGGGTATAAAGCGTACCTTAAAAATTGATTAAAAATTTTGAAATTTACGTTTTTATTTACTTTGGGAAATTTATAATATTTTAGCGCTATTTTCGTAATTTTCGGAGATTGTTTTCGAGGTACCCTGACTCGTTAATTTCGAAATTCGGTTAAATAATTGACCCCTAATACTCAGGGACACGTGTTAATAATTCATAAAAGAATATCAAAACGCGTCCCATTTGAAGGACACATGCAGGAAGGCAGTTTATTCCCAAAAACATCATCTCTTTGTCCCTGTCTCTCTAGTCTCAGTCTCTCTCTCTCTCTCGTAATTTCATCTTCTCTGTTTCTTGCTCCATCCGTTCCTGTTCTTCCTTTTTCTTTCTTCCGTCCCCGTTGCTTCCTTGTGCGATTGCCGCCACTGTGATTCCTATTCCGGTGAGCCTGGTAGTTCAATCAGTTGTGTGTATGTATATATTTATATATACGCAGGTGTGTGTGTGTGTGTTCGTGTGAGCGTGTGTGTGTGCCGTGTGTGTATCTGTGCTTTTCCGGTGGTGTTGCCGC